>NC_137773.1:153566918-154116213 GCF_963455305.1 Plecotus auritus | reverse complement strand
GACAACAAATTGGGGAAAGATATTTGTAATTGGTATCACAACTGAGGACTATATTTCCTAATATATAAAGAGTTTCTACAAACCAAAAGAAAAAAAAGGGGGGCCTATCACCCAATAGAAGATTGGGTAAAGATATGAACAGTTAACAGAAAAGGCAAATACTAAGGATAGTATTTAATCATGAAATGTTTAATTAAAAAATACAAATTACATAATAAGAGAAATATAAATGAATCCCTCACTATGAGATTAGCCAGTGATTGTATAGCACTGATGAGAGGTAAATCTGTACTACTCTGTGGAGGAAATCTGGCAATATCTGAAAATATTACAATGCATTTATCTTTAGCTCAGCAATTCCACACGTAGGAATTTACTTTTCATATGTAATATATGAGCTATATTTTTCATTGCATCATTACTTATAAAAACAACAGTTTGAATAATCTCTGGTCCATCCCACTATGGTACCCTGTGCACCTCTAAAAAGAATGAGGAAGAGCTCTCTCTACTACTGTTGAATGGATTCTAAGAAAAGTGTACTGATAGCTGATTAAAAAATGATTAAAAGCCAGGTGCATTAATGTTGTACTACCATTTGTGTAAAAAGGGAGGGCGATCTATAGACATATTTACTTGTATGAATTCGGCAATGGTCAACATGTATATAGAAAATGGATAATATTGCTTGCCTGTAGGGAAAAAGCCTGAGAGGCAGAGGACAGGGCTGGGATGTAGTTTTCACTGTATATATGCTTATACCTTTTGAATTTTGAATCTTGTCTGTCCTTAAAATGTTTTAATCTAAATTTTAATAAGTGGAAAATATTTGTTTTGACATGCATAGTTCTAATGTTTAGTTAATTTGGGTGTCTGCAAATAGTGATTGGCTTTTTTTTTTTTTTTTAAACAATTGCCTATTCATATACTTTGCCCATTTTTCTTCTTTTTTTTTTTCTTTTTTTGAGGGGGGAGTGATTTCTTTGCACATCAAGGAAATCACCTCTTTGTCTTAAACATCACAGAAATTTTCTTCCAGTCTATCTTTTGAGTTTGTTTATGCTGCTGTTTGCCACCTGGCAATTTTATATTTGCATGCAGTTGTCACCTCCACCTCCTCCATCTCCTTCTGCTCTTGCTTTTTTATTGGTAGAGGGTGTGGAAATGACGTTTTCAAGGTAATCTCTGACAAAAATTGACTATAGATTTAAAACATCCAATTACCAATGTTTCTGGTTGAGCTGGAAAATAGCCAGCTGCATATAAGTCCTCTTTGAAGACAGCAGTTAAGACAGGAAAACAACTCATTTTTTAACAAGAGGTGACCCTACAGGCCCCAGGAAAGGGCAAAGGGAGAGGGACTTGGATGGGGCAGGGCAGGCGGTTTTGGTGGGTCTCTGATGAGCCTCTCTTCTCTCCACTCCCAGCCGAGCTCCCGCGGTCCTCAGCAGTGAGGCTGGCCTCCCTGCGAGACCTGCCTGCCCAGCTCCTGGAGCTGTACCAGCAGGGCTTCTTGCTGGTGGCCCTGCACCCTTTCGTGCAGCCGACCCACAAGCAGGAGAAGACACCCCTGGAGCACATCTTCAGGGCCATCCTGATCAAGAAAACTGACAGGTAAGGCCTCTAAGGTTGGATGGGGAGCATCATGAGGTGGCTAATGTGTGTTGACGGGGCCTCTGCCCTCTGACAGGTAAGGCAAAAAACATTGACAACCAGAGAAAATTTCCTAGTGTCCTGTGACTGTCCATGCCTCTTGCTTACATAGAGGGTTCTATTTTACACCTTTTCTCTCCTTTAATTTATTGGATTAAACTCAGCTAGAAAAACGCGTCTCCTCCGAAGAGGAGTACTTCCAGAACAGTTAAAGTACAGCCAGTTAAAGTATAGTACTATAATCTGAAAATTATGGCTAGAAAGACACACTCATTTTTTTAGGCTACATACAAACTTAATGGTTTTCCCCAAACTCTAGACATACTTGACCATTTTGAGCCCAACATAAATTCTGTGAATCCCTTAGGAGGGAAAACAAAACCCACCTGAATTTATTGCTGTAGTTGATTTGGTCTTGATTTTGGTTTTTAAGGCTTGGAGGATGTTTCTCAGGATGGCTTGACCAGTTGAACGCTTCCTCTTACTATATTTTTATTGGGTCTAATTAGAAAAAGAGAGATGGAGGTTGGTTTCTCAAAAGGAGCAATAAATATTAATTTTAAATATATTTTTTAAAACAATGGAAGTGTTTTTGCTGCTTTTTTAAACAAAAAACAACAACAATTGAAATAAAGTCTGGCAGAGGGAAACGGATCTGTCCTTTGGCCATCTATCATAGGAGGAATGACAACATGGACCACAGTTTAAAAGGAGGGAGAGTGCAAAGTAACTGCTTCTTTTTCTCTCTTTTTACAAGTTGGTTTGCCACGTGGACAAACGTTGGGCTGGTGAGCTCAGGAGGGACAGACAGCCAGAGGCAGGAGGCTGTGTGGCTAAGATGGGCTCCTCTTTGCTGCCGAGCAGCGTTCATTTCTTCACGGCTGATCAGGCTCTGGGGTCCTTAGTCTGAGCCAATGTGCATTAGAATTTAAAGTGAAAGATGACATACACCTTTGCTCATGTCCAGAATTACCATGGTATTTGTAGAGTGAAACTTGTTTTTTTTAACATCTGCCTTTTGGGCATATTTGTTTCTTTATGTTGATTGGCTGTGGATCAATATCTGGGTCAATCACAAGAGGAAATGGTTCTGGAAGGCATAGTGGTTTCGGGTTCCACATGAGACATGCATGATGACACTTCGCATCCGCTGTGTGCCAGGTTTTATGAGTGTCATTTCGTCCTCATAATCAGCCTATGAAATTAGATACTATTTTTATTTCCATTTTAAAGGCAAGGAAGCTCAGACCCAGACGTTGAGGTATTTGTCAAGGTACCTAATGAGCTTACTTTCTAGAAGAGGAAAATGGGTCAAGCTATTAAGAAGAATGAAACACTGACGTGCAGAGGGGGTTTTCAAAAAAGAGAAGATGCATTCTCTGTGGGTTTGAGTTCACTCTAGTCCAGAGTGCCTGGACTACCCACCAGCATGATGTAATGAACATTGTAGATACAAGAAATTCCTTGTACAACTTTGTGCTGGGTCTTCTTTGAAACTGCTCCCCTCCCCGAATCTTGTTTTTTGTTTTAAATAAATTGCAAAAGCTTGGTAATTTACCAAGTACGGTAATGAAAATGGCAATTTACCATTCTTACGGCAAAATGACCAAGAGAATTTGCCCACTTCCATTCCCTGTCAGTATTGTGTGGGAAGAGTGGAAAAGCAAGCATTTCATTATACAGTATAATTTTCAAGTACAGGCACTTTCTCTCCTTGCAAATGCAATAACCATTTTTTTTGCATCATGAGAAAAATAACCCACACTATTAAAATTAAACAATCAAAAAATCCCACAACAGAACCTTTTCTTTAGGGAGTTTAGTAGAAACAAAACAAAATAAATCTTATGTGATTAATTTTTAATACAGACAGTTAAGATGATGAAGTCTGCCAAAGTTCTGACAGCTGTAGATGCTGTTAAATGAAATGATTTCACTCTCCAAGAGGAAGTAAATGTCTAGTTAATGTTTTGTAAGTCGACCGCATTGAAAGAGGTGTAGATAAACTTTCTAGATTACTGTCAGTCCAGATCAAGCTCATTAGCGAGAATCACCATGGGATGACTGCTTGAAACTTGGATATCAACTTTAACGTGTTTGAAAGGTGCACATAAAGTTTTTGGCAAATAGCTAGGTTTCAGGGTCTACAGCAAGACCAGGAAAAAGAACAAAACCACGCAAGCTTACATTCCTTCATTTATACTTACTGAGCTTGTATTCTTTGTAAGGGACATGCTAGGAGCTCTACGTCATGGGACGCCGGAGGGTACAGGTGCAAGGTTCACCTGAGTATGGAGCCTGCCTTCCAGGCATCTACAGTTTAACTGAGAAAATAAGGCATCTGACCATGGGAGTCTGGGAAAAGGAGAAGTCACCTCCTGCAGGAAAGGAAACTAAGGAAATGTGTCTGGAAGAAGTAGCTTTTAATTTGGACCTGGTTTCTTTTGGGCAAACATAGGAATAATGCACATGCGGTGGGAGGATTTTATTTGTCTTATAATGAAATGTTTTCTAGTGGAGTTTGGGGTAATGTGAGAGCATCATTGACAGTCTAACTGGATTATTAATGAGTCATTCCCAAAGCTCGGTACAGTAACATTTCTCTGAGCCCTCTATCATTTTGACAAATTTCACTTAAATCTATGAAAAATTGCCTGATCCTTTCTTTTGAAAATTCTTATAAATGTCATTTCATTTTAGGATGGCAGGCCAAATCACACATCTAGTTATAAATTGTTCTTAATCCTAAGTGTGTTGAATTTAAAGTCAGTTACTTTGAAAACTGATTCAAGAATGAATAGCCAAATGAGACACTTAGAATAAGTAGAGAGTTTGTACTTACTTCTCTCTACTCTTTCTTTGGGACATGGAGTGATTTTTAACAGACAATATTATTGCATTTGCTCTGAATTCTAAATACAGTTAAGTTGTCCTTCATTTTTTTTCCGGGCAGTTTTCCTTAGAATAAGTTGCCAAAGATCTCAAAACATAATGGCTAAGAGAAGTTGGTTATTAAAATGTCACTGCTGATGTTTCATGAGTGTGGGTTTAATTCTAGGTCATTGATGGTTGTAGTAGACAGAAGTACAAAAATGCTTTGTGCCGATTAATCTTTCAGCTGTTGAATTGTCACTGTTCACACAGCGAGCTAGTACAAGGTGTCAGTGATGTGTTTTTCATCACTAATGGGTTGAAGTCATTTGAGTCCAGGTCCCCTGGAATAATACCTTATATGGTATAGAGGACCAGGACATTTGTCAGCGCTGTCGACATTTTGGCCTGGGGTCAGGGGGTGGGACACACAGCGGGACTGCAGCTAATGGAGAGGGTGAAGCCCTGTTGGGAGGTGGGAAAATGCATACAATTGAAACTGCCCTTGAAAATCTTTTTAATTGCCCATGAAATGTAATACCGTAGCATCTCTCTACCTGACCGATGCATGTTTTCCTTCAGTACTAGACCACGTTGGTGTGTCCAACAATGAGCCCTAAGGGGAAGTAAGTTGGTTGGGGTTTGTAGGGAGTGTTCATTAGAATCACACCTAGGGTGCTGAGATGCTTGCACCTAGGGAGGTGTGTGGGAACTGAGACCGAGGAAACAGCATCTCCACGCCTCCTGTCTCACATCCATTCTGGGGCACATCTGCTGGCTGAGTAGAATAACTGGCACCGTGTTAAGTGGTAAATGTTCCTCCCGTTTAGTTAGATTTTTCTAAGATAAACATGTGTGATGTAGCTTCACTAGGCAGAGATGATTCTAAAGAGCTCCCAGCTCTCAAGAAACTTACCTCCTAGGGCAATAGTCGGCAAACTCCTTAGTCAACAGAGCCAAATATCAACAGTACAACGATTGAAATTTCTTTTGAGAGCCAAATTTTTTAAACTTAAACTTCTAACGCCACTTCTTCAAAATAGACTCGCCCAGGCCGTGGTATTTTGTGGAAGAGCCACACTCAAGGGGCCAAAGAGCCGCGTGTGGCTCGCGAGCCACGGTTTGCCGACCACTGGACTAGGGGAATGTAAAGTCTATATGCAAATTATGTGGGTCTCCATTTTCCCCTCCCACCTGGAATTTGCTCTAGAGGCAGGAGGCTCCTCAGTCCCATTTGCTCTGGTCTGGAAGGATGGGTAGATTTGAACAGGGCACAGGTGGTGGGACACTGTCCCTCGGGACGCTGGCCTAGGGGAGCCGGGAGCCTGGGAAAGTTGACCACGGATGATGTGGGGCGACTAGAGCACGAGGTCCGGAGGGAAATGGGGAGAAGCATGGGGCCTGGATCCAGGAGTCTGACAGGTGAGCTGAGGAGTTTGAACTCTATCCTGAAGGCACTGGGAAACAAGTGCAATATTTTTGTTTTGTTTTGTTTTAGAGGAGCAACCATTAGAGGTGCTGAGTTTTCAAAAGCTTAAGAGGGGAAGAAATGCAAGTTGAGAAAACATGGCAATAGCTGTGGTGGATGATCAGTAATTAGAGTAGGTTGTAGTAAAAAGCTAAGGAAGACAGATGTGAGATATGTCATAAGAGGAAATTCTGGATTTAATGTTTAGCTGGAAAGGGACAGCATGGAGGAAGAAGATGAATCAAAATATGAGTCAGCTTTTGACTCTGAAAAACTGGGAGGATTAACTGGAAAGGGGCAGTGATGGGGAAGGGGATGTGTCCGATGGGTTTTCCCAAAAGCAGACCCTGATAGGATCCTTAAGGAAGTCCTCCCAAGAGGAATCAGTTAGGAAGGGAGACATAGGATAGGGAAAGGGAGGAAGCCATCAGGGTGCAACGCCTCAGCCTGATACAGGGGGAAGTGGTGAGTCTACCTTGAGGCTGGGCACCTGGCCTCCACCCTCCTGTACCTGAGAGCCACTTGCCATGAGCTGCTCCAGACACGTCCAGGTCTAGGGCCCATCCAGGTGAAGCAATTTCAATAGCCAGAGAAAACTTCAAGTCATGCAGAAGCTGAGGGACACACAGAGCCGGGAGGGGCCCCCGCTTGGAGGGGACCTGGGTGGAACACGGATAGCACCTACCACAGGAGAAGGGGAACAACATTAGTTTGGTTGTATCATGTTTGTGGCAGTTGCTGGTGGCAGGATGTCCACTGGAAGGTGTTCGCAGGTGGTTAGGAGCCAGGAGAGAAGTCTGAGCTGTATGAGGCCATGGCAAGCCCAGGAGGACTGGCCCACGTCGGTGTTGCTTACTGAGCCCGGGTTTGCTATCCTAGATGCGTCTGGTGGTCTCAGAGATGCAGTGGCTTGCCGAGAGCAGTGCTAATCAAGTGAGTTGCTCTGTCCCAAATTGACCATCTGCTTGGAGTCTGAGAAGTCTTTTCTCTCGGACCGTGTCAGCAAGCTGAATGAGTCAGCTCTGGCCACCCAGGGTCAAGTGATGGATGCAGAGAGAGACAGTTCGGTTCGCTTTTGGCTTTTATTTCCAGGAAAGCAAATCCCAGAGAGTGCTCAGCTTTACCGTTGGTTCCCCCTCTTGAGGTGGGGAATCTGAATGCTTGAACACTGCCTTCGTTCGAAGGCAGGGCCTGCAAACTCAGGTGCCCCGAGGGCCAGGCTTCTCAGGAAGGGACTCTTGTGGATTGGAGAGCCAGTGCTAACTCTGCCCATTGTTGCCAAGTGTTGCTGAAACTTGAATTTTTCTCGAGCTAGAAATCTGGATTTTTTAGGTGAAAACTGGTCTTCTTAAATTGTTGCCTTGCTTTTTCAAAATAACATTGTGTCCCCCCACCCACCCCGCTGGCTGCTGTCTTGCAACCTTGAAGATTTCGGTTGCTCGCTTCCGTGGAGTTGCTACCCACTCTGAACTGCCTAGTCCCCCTTCCACCCACACACTCATCTGACTTCTCAGATGCTCTTGTTATTGGTTTTCATGTGTGTATCCTCCTCTGCCCCCGCCCCCCTCTTGCTAAATCTTCTTTCATCTTTGGATTCCCGTTGCTTACTTAGACTGCCAGGTGCTGAGTAGGTGTTGCTCAATAGAATTTTCCTGACTTGAGTGGGATAATCCCAGGCCCTGGAATTTTGCTCCATCATTCATTAAAGGACCATACATTCAGGGCAAGATGGATCTGTTTTGGGTTTACACATTTGCCAGTACCTGAAGTGCATCTTGATAATGCATCCACACAGCATGAACCCAACTAGTGGTGTATACACACACACACACACACACACACACACACACACACGATCCTTTCATTGTCCAAATAGCAGTGATTTTCCACAAGGGATATTATTTTTCATTGTGGGTGGGTTTTTTTGTGTTTTTTTTTTTTTTTTTCATTTTAAAAAACATCCAAAGGATGGCCTTCAAAGGGGTATGAATCTTTGGACCTTAAGTGGAATACAAATACATTACATCGCCTGTGTGATAGCCCACATGATAACACGAACATTTTCTTTGGCATTTGAAAAGGGCAACCCTGGGAAAGTACAAAATTGTATTGGAACTAAAATGAAAATTCTCATAAAAATTATCATCGCGCGTGTCCTCTTTAAGTGGCCTTGTGGCTAATTTCTACCAATTACCTCGACTTTTGGAGAATTCTAGGGCATCTAGAAAGAGGTTTCATAATTAAACGAAATACGCAGGGGGTGGTAGCGCCTCCTGGGGTGTGCCCTAGAAAATGCTCATACGCGAGGCTGGGGTTCAGCCCTGGAGCGTGCTCATTGTTGGAATCACACATGGGGAAGAAAAGCAACGCGGGGCTTGGCAGTGATTGGCATGTGTTACTGTGGTGGAGAAACCGCAGCAGCTGGTGTGTTCCCAGGGAGCAGAAATCGAGGAAGGTGGATTCAAAGTTCTTTTCCTAAATCAGAGCAGGGAATGCGAAGGTTTTGTTTAGCCCGGAGATTGTCATTTTGGACTCCGGTACCCCACTCTTGGCTGGCGGCTGCCCCTTCTTGCCGGAGTGGTATCATCCTTCCATCAGTTTTCTCAGGCTTCCCGAAGTGTTTGGAGAACTTGATTAGCTCTCTGGACTGCCATCCTGCTCCCCGCAGAGCTGTCCAGCATCACTGTACCTTCATGCAATCCCCCTATTTTCCCATCTCATGTGGAGTGACACCCTTTTCTGTTGTGTTGAAGCTTCAGGATTCACTGTTAATTATTGTGTTTGCACTTTCCAGTCAAATATGCCAGCGTAAAGCCACATTCTCTTGGGGAAGGAGAGTGGGGGCTTTTTCCAATCCACACCCCTAAATGGCTTGCCTAGCTATTCTTTTTCGGTATCCACCTTTATCCCAGGAGAGAGAAAGAGAGAGAGAGAGAGAGAGAGAGAGAGAGAGAGAGAGAGAGAGAGAGAGAAGTGTATTGTTTGCCTGAAAGTTCATTCTTCCCCCACCCCAACTTGTCCTTGATTGTCTGTGTCTCTCCCATGTTTGATTATTTATTTACTTACTAGAGGCCTGGTGCATGAAATTCATGCATGGGGGGGTTTCCCTCAGCCTGGCCTGTACCCTCTTCAATCTGGGAGCCCTCAGGGGATGTTTGGACATCCCTCTCACAATCTGGGACTGCTAGCTCCTAACCACTCACCTGCCTGCCTGCCTGATCACCCTTAACCGCCCTCCCCTGCCGACCTGATCACCCATAACTGCCCTCCCCTGCCAGCCTAATCGCCCCAACTGCTCCCCTGTCAGCCTGATTGCTGCTAACCACCTCTGCCTTGGCCCCCGCCACCATGGCTTTGTCCGGAAGGAGGACCGGGAGACCAGAAGATGTCTGGTCAACCCAGTCTAATTAGCATATTACCCTTTTATTAGTATAGATTTTGTTTCCTCAGAGAGAGAATTAGCAAACTAGTGATTTCAGGTCTTTCCCCAGAAGTAGTTTGGAATGGCAGAGAGCAGTGAGCAGTGACCCAAAACACAGAAACACAAACACAAAGTTTCTTTGAAATTTCCTATTGATCTTAAAACTTACGCAAACACTACAATACTATGAAATGCCTGTATTTGTTTTAAAGTAAGATAAGTAAAAGCTCCCTGCTTCCACACATACACACGATCTTTAAATGAAATTGGACTCTCTAGGAAGATTGATTTCTGTGGCATTGCACGTGGACTATAGGGACACTTACTGTTTTGAGGTCCATATGCATGCAGTGTAGGTAATGTAGTTGTAAATAATTTTACTAAAGTCTTAGACTTTTGTATTTACATGGCTAGCCCATATTAAATTTAGGAACCCAGATTGTCTTACTTGAAGTATTCCTGGCAAACTCTTTTTTTGTTTTCTCTTCTTTGTCAATCAGAGACAACTTAGGTTATGTGTGTTTTTCAAGCTGAGAAAGATGTAATGGGTTTTTCCAGATGATGGGTTCTAGGAAAGACTAGTTCTAATTGAATTTTACATTTCTAGCTATGGGTGCAGCAGCAGGTGAGAAATAACTTTGGATCCATCTCAATACATTATGAGTGGTTTCAGTGTCTTGAGATTTTGATATAATGATTATCTCTATCATCTATCCAGCTGTTTTCTATAATTTTTAAATGGTTGAAAGATAGAACCATGTTACAAAGAGGTGATTGCTATAAATATGATGTAGGGGAGTACATCGTTTCATTTGCTTCCTATTCATCCACACGAACTTAAAATGTCCACAAAGACTTTAAAAACCAAAAGAGTAACTCGTATGCACACAACACCTGCTTTCTGAGGGTCTGAGAGCACTTGGGCTTCATTCCTTATGTGTTAAGTGTCACAATGTATTCTCACTATGTCCTC
The DNA here is from genome assembly GCF_963455305.1 of Plecotus auritus. Lineage (NCBI taxonomy): Eukaryota > Metazoa > Chordata > Mammalia > Chiroptera > Vespertilionidae > Plecotus > Plecotus auritus. The sequence goes on along the minus strand of NC_137773.1, from coordinate 154,105,827 downwards.
CTGGTGGTTGTTTGGGTTGTTGGTATTTGTTGAAAACATTATTGTGCGATCAGCAGAGGGTTAGACTTACTCTGTTTTGTAGCTGAAAGGTACCATTATCGTTCCTTATCCCCCACCCCATTTTATATCCTAGGAAAATTAGGCTGAAGAAGTTATTAATGACTTCTCAGTGCTGAAGTCTGGGGTGTGAGTGGTTATGGGCTTAAGTTCCATCTTTCAGCTCAGGGGCCTGGAGCTTATTGAGGGTTCTCAGAGAATTCCCAGAATCCAGTGGGCCTTGTGGCATCTCCAGTCCCCACGGCAGCCTGTGGGACCACAGGCCTGGTTATTCCCCATCTGGTTTCAGGACATAGGGCTGCGACTGCAAAGTATTTGGGGGTTTCCCCAGATGGCTCCATTCAACAGGCTGGCTGGGTCTTGTCAATTTCTGCACTAAAACGGTCCTATGCAAATGCTAGTTCTAAGGTCATTAGTGCATCATTTTCCCTGTACCCTAAAGACGAAATCAAAATGTATTTATCAGGTGTCTTTGTCTTGTAACTTCTAAGGCCATAGCCTTTGTTAGAGACGTTGAGATGAGCACAGTCCCTGCTCTAGGGAGGTTTATAACCTACCTGACTCGTTGAAATTTTCATTCTCAAACTTCTATAGTTTAAATCCCCTAAACTCTGTGAAGCAACCTGGATCTTACTCCGAACAAAAGCACACTTTTCTAGTAACAATCATTAATATGTTTGCAGGCACTTCCTGATATGATTTATCATTTATGATAATAATCAAAATAGCTACCATTTATTTATTGCTGTGGCTAGGGAGAGTTCTTGTTCATTGCTTCATGATATACATTAGGGTGAGAGTTAGGGTAGGGTTTCTCAATGTATAATTTTTAGCTACTGACATTTTGGGCTGGATAAGTCTTAGTGTGGGGGACGGTCTGTGCGTTGTAGGACATTTAGCAGCATCCTGGCCTCAACCCACTAGATGCCTAGCAAACATCCCTCTTCCCCGCCTCTGCATTTTGACAATCAGAAATGTCTCCAGACATTACCAGCTGTCCCCTGACAGGCAAACTGCTCCCACTTGAGAACCACGGGATAGAGTTTGGACATGAGGTATTTTCTTCCAGATAACTATCATTGCCAACAGCGTTATTACATTAACCTAACTGCCACTGGATGAATTGCCACCTTTATTATAGGTCAGATTTCTATATATACCTCATCTATTCCAGATTCTTCCTTGATTTGTTTATTGATTTTTGTGCTAATACCATGCTATTTTTATTACAATGGATCTGCAGTGTATATTATCTAGTAGGGCACTATTCTTCTTTTTTAGGATTTGGCTACTTTTACACATTGATTTTTTTTCCATATAAAGTCTAAAGTGGTTTTCCTCAGTTCCCAGTAAACCCAACTGAAATTATAATTATACCTACATACTAATTTAAGAAGAATTTCTAAGAGCATAGAAATTAAATATTTGTGTTTTCAAGAGTATAGAATTCATTGTCAGAAGGAAATTTTTATTTCAGAGCGTTGTGATCATTCTGAAAATGCTATGTACTGTCTACACCAGTTGTTACCAAAGCAGGGTAGACATACCTTTGTTGAAGGAGAACTGAAGTTTCTATGTATATTTATGTATATTGAAAAATTAGAGAAATTATACATTATTAATATTTAACATTTGTTGTGAAGGTGGTAACCACTGGCTGGCTGCAGATATCAGAGGCTACCTGTGTATAGGAAGCAAGAGGGGACCTGGGGGAGGCTGGGTTCAGAGGAATACTTTCAATTCAGAACTCAGTAAAGTGTATTTGTGGATTATTTTTTGTAGTTTTAACTATACTAACCCCCATGCAATATACATATGGCTTATAATTTTTCTGTAAAGTGATTGCAGATTGAAGAAAATATCAGTAATATAAATGTAAAATTACCCTCCTCCTCCTCCTTCTTTCTCTCTCTCTCTCTCTCTCTCTCTCTCTCTCTCTCTCTCTCTCTCTCTCTCTCACACACACACACACACACACACACACACTCAAATAGCCTACTGACCTATCTCCAGCTGTTCATAAGAGCTTCGTTAGTGAGATTTAAAAAAGAATCAATACTTACTTATTCAGATCAAACACAGGATGGCCAAAGAAATTAAACTCATCAAGAAGACGTTTTGAAATGTGGATTTACTTAACACTATTATTAACAGTGGATGTCATTTCAAGTGTATATTATGCCTTGAGATACTAGTTATTAATGTATGAACTTGTTGTGATTTTATTTTTTAAATATTGCTTATTTCATATGTTTCTGATCTTTTCAAACTTCTACATGTATTGTTTTGTAACACATGTGAAATGTTGGTAGAGCAGTTAGTATTCAGAAGTTTTTACTGACGGGGTGTGTGATCAAAGAATTTGGAGACCACTGGCGCATGAAGCTTCTGTGTCACACTGATGCTTCCTGAAACAGGTAGAGTCTTGCAACTCCAAGTAGGATTCATGCACCAGCAGGCATCACCGGGAGCTCCCGAGAAATGCAGGTTCGCAGGCCTGCCCAGACCTGCTAAATCCGAATCTTCATTTTCATAAGATCCCAAGTGATGTCTGTGTTCATGTTAAAGTTTAAACACAGAGTTAAGCTGTGTTTTTCTGTCATATAGCTGCTAGCCTCAGGTAGCTATTTAAATTTAAATTAAGCAAAATTAAAAATTCAGTTCCTGACTTGTACTTAGCCACATTTTAGGTGTCCGGTAGCAACATGTGGGTGGTGGCCACAGTACTGGGCAGTGAAGATATAGAACATTTAAATCATCAGACTCAATTAGAGGGTGTAGGTAGGGAGAGCTAGTAAAGAAGGAAAGGATGATCAAACTTGGATTAGAGCATGCATGTGCATTAAATGTAGATGGAGAAGAGACTTCCTGACACTCAACTGGACATGGCCCAAGAGAGAGTCTTAGGAAGAGCGTTCGTGTGTGGAGCTCTTACTGTTACGTTGTTCGCCCATTATTGACTTTCATGAATCAAAAAGCATCAGGCAGCCCTGCTTTTATTCAGTGCTATGTTTGGGATAAGGTATTATTTATGCACAAATACTAAAATATTAGTCCTTTCCATATCTTTCAAAGTAAATGAGGAGCCTTACAGGATTCCAGAGAGAGCAAGAGTTTGCCCCAAATCTCATTCCTTGTGGTTCTCTTTTCTGTAGTTCAGGTTGGTGGGGATTGAAATTCTTTCACAGGTGCATCCCACAGGGACCACTGGGGGAAGGCTGGTTTGTTTTCCTCTTGCCTTTTAAGGTTAATGGTGAACTTACTGTGCTGTGCTAGTCACTGATGCTTTTACCTACCAGGGGCCTGTGAGACAGGATGTGGCAACATTTTCTGTAGAATAAATAGCAGTCAGAACTGGGTAGTTAGGTGCCCATGGTGACTTGCACCCACTTGGCAGTGCTCAAGAGAGTCTGGTTCGGGTATCGTTTGCACACCTTCCCCCATCAATTCCAGAATGTTCTCGGTGATACCAAACCCTTAGCAACAGAAGTGGTGAGTGTATGTTGGTGAATGAGGAAGGGAAAATTAGAAGAAAAGACAATGGGTTAATTCTTCTCCTTCTTCCTACTTTAGAACTCCCCCGGTGAACTCTATAGTTAGGTGCCTTATTTAAAGACTTAGTAGGATTTGTTTACTGGGCTATATTTTCTTCATGCATTTCCTAAGCTTCAATATTAGGGGTAACTTTTGACTCCAGCAGCCTTATTTTTTTTTGGGGGGGGGTAGATTTGGTCATTTTGAAAAGAGGAGGTCATAAAAATTACCTGAAATCTTTTCCTCACTGTTCTGAGAGCATCTTTCGGACGAGCTGTTTATTCCCCTCCCTCCCTCCACATCACAACCACCACCAAATTGTGGAGACAACAAATACCTAAAATCTCTCTTATTCATCCACTCCCTCTACAACAGTCTTAGCTCAGCTCTCATTTCTGCTCTCCTAAAATATTCTTCCCCTCTTCCTACATTGTACATAGTGCTGTTTTAACCTTCCTAAAATCCGTATTTTAGTATCTTTTATTTTAGACCATCTGTGACTTTCCTTGACCTCAAAATGAAGTGCAATCCCATCCTGTAGCAACACCCATCCAACCTTTCTTTCCAACCTCGTCTCTTACTTTTCTGCTCTACGTACTTCAGAGCCTCAATCTCAGATTCATCCTAACAGCAAATTCGTCCATAAAGTCACTAGGCTGATGTTTACTGATGCAACTGAACTATAATAAACAACCCTTCATGTGTTTTTTTTCCAAACTGACCTACTTATTTTTTCCATCAAATAACTCATGCTACCTCTAGATCCTTACTAATTTCTGTTCTTGGTGCATTTTATCCATTGTCCCATCACTAATTTCCACCCAGCTTCAGAGTCTCAGCTTATATGCTCCTTGTTTTTTAAACAATGTCTGATCCCTGACAGTGGAAATAACTGAACTCTCCTTGCACTTTTGTTTATGTTACCTTCCTCTTTCCTTAGAGTACAAGTTTCTTAAGGGCAGAATCTAACTCAATGCCTTACGTACGGCATATGTGGTCAGTGGTCAAGAAAGTGATGAAAAGATGAATGAATGAATAGATGTTTTTATTGTTACTGGTTTTACATAAGCGAATGAAACTAGAATAAGACTTCTTTTTCTCTCATTGACAAATCTTTTTTTAGATCTGTAGCTATTTTCCATTCCCCACCCCCATCTTACTCCTTAAGAAAAAATGAAAGCCATTCTGATCATTCTACTTGAGCCTGGTGTTGCCTTGGGGGAATATCTTAAAATTTCTTCCTGTTTCCCAGAGAGAGAATTTGTTTCTGTAATTTAGTAATATTTTTATTCTAGTTGGAGAAGTGCCTAGTAATCTAAATTTGTGTTTGTTACCCTTTTTTTCTGATTATTCCTAAATGAAACAAAAGTAGTCTTATTGATGAACTGCACATTCTCTCCTTTAATTTCATAACTCAAGTTCAAACTCGGCTTCATGTCCTGGGAAAAGGAAGATGTTTAAACTCATGGTCTTTGAAGCTATCTAAGGGCTTTATGAGTTGCAGTGAGATCTCTTACATGTTTATTATTTAAAAGTAGTGTTATGAAGTTTTTATTCGCATGTTTATTATTTAAAAGTATAGTTTACAATAATTTTTCCACAGGCATTTGTTTTTTAGTTGCCTGATCTCAGATCTGCCATGAGACCAAAATGAGTATTCAACTTACGGCTTGGCATATCGTCAGAATAATGTGAGGGTTCACCCTTTGGCCTGCGATAATTTTAAATATTAAAGCACTCATAAGCATTACAATCTTTTTCTGCAGACATGTTCTCGCCTTAATAAATGGTTGTGACCCACCCACTGTGGCTGCAGACTGGGGACTGTGTACATGTACTGGCCATGGTCTGGTTGGATTGTGGGGGCACCAGGGAGAAGAACTTGCTGAGTCATTCCAAGGAATGAAATATCTGGGTTGGGTTTAAGGGTTAGTAATTCTGATTATGATACAAATAGATAATCTGTTCCTTCTTATCTCTTCCCTGACATGCAGCCTCCTGTGACTCATATTGTAGCTTTGTGTACGTAACCCAGAAGCCAGAGACTGGTGGCTCAGAGGTCAAATTCAATCTCAAACATCTTGGCCTACATAAGATTGTTTGGAGCCAAAATTTGATAGTTGTGGCTGACATTAAAGCACAGTTTAATGACTTCTTTTTTAAAAAAATTAGAAGATTTGGCAACCGTGCTCTGGAATTCCTAGTAACGACTTGAGATAGAAACTGCCCAGTTGATGATGGCTGTCCCTCCAATACCGAAGTCATGTGGCACGTGCCAATTAGCATCACTGCTGCACTGTGGTTTACGGTGGAGCCCAGTGCGTCTGCAGCCACATTGCTCTCAGACACGGGAATGTGGCAGGGCGCCTGGCATGGCTGTGTTGGAAGAGAAATAGGAGGGAGCATATTCCTTGATGCACACAAAGACCATTTCTGTATCTTTTATTGAGAACAAAGTGTCTAGATTATGTATTCTCATAAAAAAATCCTTTCACTCATTGTTTATGGACCTTCACGTTCACCTTCCTCCGTTGACCTTCTGACCCGCTGCCTGGGGAGTGACCATACAACTCTTGGCAGACGGGAGAGTTGTCATGCGCGAGGATCTCGGGGCACAGCTCTGAGTCTGCACACAGTTTTTATGACCGTGGATGTTTGTGTATGAGTCATCAGGTCAGTGTGGCACAGAGGAGGTGGTCTTTGACTTCCGTGGCCAGGTGTGTTGACCTCTAAGGTACGTTAGCACGCGGGCTATTTGCCCTCCTACCCTGCCCTTAGGAAAGGTGTGTGCACAGATGCTCGGTGTCTGGATCTGCTTTCATGTGCTTGTTTGACAAGCATTTGTTTAAATTTCCTACTTGCTCACATTCAGTTTTGGGCCCAAGTCCTATTTATAAGGTGTCAAACAAACGAGGACTGTTGGGGATGATGAAAATGTTCTGGAAATGGATAGTGGTGATGCTTGCACAACAATGTGAATCTACTTAATGACACTGAATTGCACACTTCGAAATGGTTAAGACAGTAAATGTTCTGTATATTTTACCACAAAAAAAGTGAAAATAAGTGGGAAGTATTTTTGAGTTTTTTTGACCCAAAGAGACATGGATAGAGAAAGGTATCTTGTATTTCCTTTATCTCTGCTCCTTTTTCATGGAGGTTTGTCTTCTTCATGTCTGCATACCAGTCTCTACCGGTCATTCTTTCTGTTTTCTCTTTCTCATGACTTGTTTTATCTGCCAAGGAAAATCAGAGTGGCGGTGACAGTGGCCGGAACCACATACAGTTCTTCACTTTGACTGCACATTAGAATCACGGGGGAATTTCCAAAGCCTCTTTGCCTCAGACGTACCTTGTACCACTTAAGTCAGAATTTGTGAGAACTTCTGACGATCCTGAGGTTGGCACAGCCAAGCCTGAGAATGCCTGTCCTGTGGGCATTCATAGAGCCCAGAGTTTACTTGTTGGATTGTTCCAGTGCCTAACATTGGGGAACATCAAAGGAGATTATTCTTTTCTCCTCCAGACCCAGTTACTCCAGTCCTTGACCTCACGTGATTTGAGGGGTCTCATTGGAGAATTATGGTCAGGCAGGGGGTGTAGATATAATTTAAGACTAGAGACACTGACTCAGAGAAGAAATACTACAGAATCAAAGCAAACACACAAATCCCCACAGTGTATGATGGCTTTCCTTCTTTCGATTTTCAAAATAAACTCAATTTGGGGATAATTTTAGGTTTAACAGAAAAGTTATAAAGAAATTATAGAGAATTTCCATATGCCTTTCACTGCGTTTCCCCATCATTAATATTTTACATTGCCATGATACATTTGTCAAAACTAAGAAATGGATATGGGCACATTACTGTTAACTAAATTGTGTATTTTATTTGCATTTCATCAGTTTTTTCTATTAATATTCTCTTTCAGTTCCTGGATGCAAGGCAGGGCACTGTCCTGCAGTACTTGTCATGTTGGGATGGCTTTTTCCAATGTGATGGGCTCTGGTGTCTCAGCTGCTTCTCCAGTGTCTTAAGCAGTCAGGGCCACTGTGCCTGGTTAATACTACGTTGCTACATTCTAAGCATTTGAATTCATTTTGTTTTACTCATTCTTGGTTTTCAGGACATCACATCTCTGCTCAATAATACCCTTTTATTCCCTCTTCCTTTCAGAAAATCCCTTTGGAATGGCTGGACATAAACCCTTCTCAGCTCTCCAAAGCTGTATGCCTGTGAGGGCCCTAAGACGTGGGATGGTCAGAGCTCTTTGTAGTTCAGATTAGCCCCAGCCGTTTCTGAGAAATGACCCAGCAGCATGAAGGTGACTTCTTTTCAAGGAGCCAGACTATTCTGAACCAGATCCACAGATTAATTTGATCATTGGCCCACGGAACAGATTAATCATACATTAAATGTGAACAGATATCCTCATACCTGTTTCCATAGGGTGAATTAAATCCAATTTCCTTCTTGGGATTTCTAAAAGATAAGTAAATTAAAGAGAAGATTATAAATTTGTTAATTGAAGCAATTGACAGGGTGGCTCATAGCCTCCTTCTTGAAATGCATTCTTGATTTGACTTCCGGGATAGTATGGTCTCTATGAGTTTCCTTCCATCCTCCCCAGATACTCTTCCTGTCTCCTTTGCTGCTTTCTCCTCTTTTGTCCCCAACCTCATCATAGTCCCAAAGCTCGTCCCTAAGTGCTCTCTCTTTAAATTAATTGAGTTCTCATCTAGTCTCATGCTTCAAATATCATCTGGAAGCTGATAACCCTTAATTTACATCTCTAGCCCCATCTCCTGAAGTACAGACTCAAATATGTATTAAACTGTCTACTGACATATCTACTTGGATGTCTGCTTGATAGGTCAAATTCAGCACATCTGAAATGGAATTTTTGATCTTCCCCCAAGCCTGTGCCACCCACAGCCTTCCCAATCATAGTGGTGGCAACTTCATCCATTCTCCCAGTTGCTAAGGAAGAAACCCTTAGAGTCATTTTCACCTGCTTTCTTCCTTCACACCCCACAACCTGTCCATAAGGAAGTCTTGAAGGTTCTACCTTGAAAATATATCCAGAATCCACTTCTCACCTCTGCTACACTCCCACCAACTCACTTTGAGCTGCCATCTTCCGGGGGGTGTCCTCTTCTCCGTGCCAGGGTGGTCCTTGCTCTCAGCGGCACAGAACACTCATGGCTGGCCAGCAGCTGCTCTCAAGTGTCTGACTGGATCTTGTGGTCCGGGGCCTACACCTGGCCACTAGTGGGAGGCCTGTTCTGAGCCCGAAGCTGCAATATTTTCCTCCCCGGCAACTGTTATTAGTTTTCTGTGTTTCATAATAAATTACCACAAACTTAGTGGCTCAAAACAACATGCTTTTCTTATCTCACACTTTCTGTTGCTTATCTGGGTTCTCATCGGGCTGCATTCTAGGTGTTGGCTGGGTCTGTGGTCTCATCAGAGGCTCGACCAGGAAAAGACCTGTTTCCAAGCTCCCTCAGGTTGTTGGTGGAAATGATCTCCTTGCAGTTGTAGGACTGAGATTCCTGTTTCTCGCTGACTGTTGTCCAGAGGCTGCCCACAGGTCCTTGCTACACGCCCTCTCACAGCATGGCAGCTTACTCCTTCAGAGCCAGCAAGGGGAGTCTCTAGCTCCAGTCTTACAGCGTAATGTAACCATGGGCGTGACATCCCATCCCCTTTGCCGTGTTCTGCTGATTGGAAGCAAGTCCCAGGTCCTGCCCTCACTCAATGGGAAGAATTATACAAAGCCTTGAACTCCAGGAGGTGGAGATCACTTTGGGGTCACCTTAGGGTATGTTCACCACAGTAACCATTGCTACCAACTCCCAGTGCTGAGGAGCCTAGAAACTCCCTCTGGCAGCCCCACAGGCAGTCCTTTGCATGTGTATTTGATACCGTTTTTCATAGGGTTCGTGACAGGGGGAGGATTTCTGTGTGACTGTGCCCCCAACTGGCTCTGGCCCAGCACCCTCACAGAGTGCTGACTTCGAAGGCTCAGCAACCAATACCTGTCCTCAGAGGATTTGGGAGTCTTTGCCACCTCTTCTCCCCTTCACTCTTCAGTGTTACTATCCTTTCATTTCAAATTGTGGAGGTCATTCCTAAAGGCAAGAGGAGACTTATTAGTTGCTCATCTTTTCCTCCAAGATGCATTTGATTTGCTTTACCAAGAGACAATAGACCGAGATGTGGTTTTTTATGTTTCACCTAGAAAATTTGTAATATTGCTGATTTTTGTTGATCTTTGATATTCTTTCAGTTCAGTAGCTGAGTTAATTATCTGACAGGATGAACCAGAGCTGTGTTTCTTTGCATAGAACCTCTTGTTCCAGAAGCAAAGATGGTAGTTACTAGATCCTGCACCAAAGATGATCTCTTACGAATCTGCATGCGAATTGCTTAGAGCCAGAATCTTCTTGCCTCCATTCATTGTATGGGTGTTTAACCAAGTAAATACAGTGTTGACTTGATGATTACTATTTTTCAGCCAAATCATTTCGAATCTCAAAGGGTATTTATAAATAACCTCATACAGTCTGACATTAGTCTCCATGTGACAGAGCAGCTGGGGTTTCACATCTGAGAACACTCCTCCTCCTCCTCCTCCCATGCCTGTCTTTGTTGTCTAAGACCCACACAAAATATGACGGTATGTCATGACCAAGTCTTCCCTTTCAAAAGTCTGGAATCTTCTGCCGTAGTTCTTCTTCATATGTCTTTTTTTGTGGGGGGTGGGGGGGAATAAAACAGTAGCGGGGGGATGAGAACATGAATCTAATCTCTGATGAAATTTTTAGGCAAGAAGGGTGGGGTGCAGAATGGGCTTTATCTTTTGGTTTAGTTCATCCCAGTTTGAGCAGTTTGGGATTAGTGTATTCTTTTCTATTTCAGAAGTATGTGCCTCAGTCCCTACTCGTGAAAGGATAGGTTAGAAGGAAAAATAAAGCCAAAATATGCTGTTGATGCTTGCTTACCCGATCACAGTTACACACCTGGGGAAAACCAAATCCTCTTTAATATTTTCACTTTTGAGTTTCATGTAAGTCATGCCCAGATGGTTAATAGTAGCATAAATTGCTTGTTTGATATATAAGAATATTAGAAATTCATTTTAAAAATTATTATAGCAAATATTCATGCAGAAACTATTTTGGTGGAGTTCAGTGTGACAGTGCCCACTTTTTAAGAGTTTTCTGGCTACCCCTGCACTCACAGGGGCTGGCATGGGTCCCCTTCGGTGGAGCCCCTAGTAAGTGGGCTGTCATCCCCTCCGCCGGCGGAGCGTGGCTGTGCTTGTGGTATGAGCCCAGGCTTCGTCTTTAAGTCCCGCTCCCCATGAAGAAAGAGCATGTTCTGTCCCTTAGCTACAGTCCCACTTCCTGTTGCAGGAATCACCTTCAATTCTGGCAGCCATGCGGCTTCCAGGAGCTCCTCAGACCCAAGTGAGTGTCCTACAGAAGCCCTGAAAGGAATGGCTGCAGCGGCGGGATGTCCTGGTGACCACTTGCCTCTGGTTCTGCATGTGCATAGCATTGTGTCACATGCATGTCCATCTGGTGGGAAAGGGGGAGGCAGCCCCACCACCTGTGCGGGGCAGGGGCAGGGGCGCCCTGCACACCTCTGCTCTGACCTGAAGGCTGCACGTGTTTACCTCAGCCCTCCACTCTTTTCCCAGAATTTCTGCTCTAGTTGCCTTTCGGTCTTTTCTTACTGCAACTTTAATTTTGATAGATTTTGCCAGATTGTCTTCTGCAGGGATTGAGCCATTTAAAGTCTTATAAGTGATGAATATGTGAATGTATTCTCTTCAGAAAAAGTAAAAAAAAAAATAGAGATACAGCTAATGTATTAAAGATACATTACTGGAGTGTGTGTGTGTATGTGTGTGTGTGGTGTGTTGTTCAATGTATAAGCCATATTGTGCTAACCCCATCATTCTAGAAGGATGTCTTTTTTACTTGATGATTTGTGTGGGAGGTTTTTTGCATGATGTAGATCTCTCTATATTGTTTGAGTTGTTTACCATAAATTATTTTTCAGCACTGCCTTTTTGGCATTTGCTTTCAGAAAATAATTTTGGGTTTTATTAAACACCTCCATTTTTTAATACTGTGCAAAATTATAATCGTTGCATATCTGTTTTCCCCTCTCTCTTCAGATCTCAGAAATCTGATCTGCACAATGAAGGCTACGTCTTGGAATTAGATTGCTGTTCCTCCTTAATTCACCTGACAGACCATAAAATCATCCCGGAGTTCATTAAAAAGGTGAGCCCTGCATCGAGGATGCCACTGAACAGGTTATCCCCTGAGGGAATAGGCAGGGGCTGGCTTGGGGCAGGTCAGCCATACTCCACGGGCTGGGCCTTTGAGCAGCCCCACAGGGGTGCAGCCTCCTCCCCACATGGCTCAGGCTGAAGTTGACTCTGGTCTGGAACAATGCGGCTCCTCCCCTGCCCCCGGCCTGGCAGGACCCGGGACCCTGTCTTTTAAGGCTGGAGTGATTAACAGCTGACAGGCCTGCCGCCCCACTGCCAGGACTCCCCTCAAATCCTCAAGGTGGTGTGACCCTCCCAGATCCCACATTCCCTTCGTCCTGTGGTTCTTCATTGCCACCAGCCCTTTCCCTTCCTAGAGGGGGAGCACGCCAGAGTCCTGTGGCCACTGGCATGCAGTTATACCAGGGAAAGTTACCTAATTGCAGGGGATTCTGTCTCTGCCCAGAAATGTGTCTGGTTTTGAACGCCTCTTCATGCCATGTGAGGTTTGCCGCCTAATTGCAGGGTCCACTTGATTTTAATATGATGACATTGACTGCAGAAGAAATGCCCTTGCCCAAATGGGGCTCAGTTCATTGCTTAATGCTTATCTTATTCTCCATTCACCAGTTTTCCACAGAATTGACAATTCCACACCCTGTAGAGTGATATGATTTGTTTGAGAGCCAATCAGTCAACTAGGGAATTCATCAATAACTACGTTGGCCATTTCTAACTTTGGGCTAAAAATAGTCCTAGGTGCTTGGATATAAATAGTCCTAGGTGCTTGGATACAGAGACCCAAATAGGTGTGGCCCCTGCCTTGCTGTTCTCACAACAAGCCGCATGGTGTGGTCTAGGCATCGGGAGATACCCGAGCTGTGACAGAAGGATGAGGAGGCGTTATCTGGTGATGGGGCTGGGCAGCCTGGGGCGCCCTCCAAACAGAGGAAGAAACAGGTGTGAGGGTCTGAGGCAGGAGGGAGCCGAGGGGCATCCAAAGATCAGAGGACCTTGGGGACGAAAGGGAATGTGTGTCAGGGGTGGGAGAAGGGGCCAGGACGGGGCTGTAAAAGCAGTGGGAGGCTGTTGAGAGGAATGTTGCAGCAGAGTGAAATAATTAGATTGTCCCTTTAAACACCCGGTGATTCCTGTTGTTGTTCCCTTCCTGCCTTCCTCCCTTCAACCTTTATTGAGTGTTCAGGCTTTACAAGGCCCCGGGAATAACCACTCACGTATGGCAGGGGCCTAGACTGTAGACTAGGAATCAGATGATCTCTCAGGTCAAAATTTCCGGTAATTTTAGTCTGGTGAAATTCAGATTATTACTTAAGAAATGGGGGGAAAGCCATTTGTGTTCACCCATGTGTCAGCCTGAGAACATAAGTGTTTGTGGAACTCACGTAGCTGTCTGTATAAACAGGGCCATCTTCTCTGGATGGCTGCAAGTAAAATGTCCTAAGAAACTTGGGCAGGGACATCCAAAAGGTGGAATTTACCCCATGGCCTGAGTCCTGGGGGAAAAGTAGTTTTAGACTTGGTTTTGTAATTAAGACTCAGATGCTTAGGATAGTTGAGGGTAAGTGGGGGAGAAGGAGGCATGAGGCTCTGGTCACACTGTCATATATGCTCCTCTAAAAACTTGGGATTTAGTGCTTTTGTCTTAAGCAAACCTGATCATTGCGTGGCTGACCCGTTGCATGGACCCATCTCAGGTCTTAAGGAGACAGTGGCCTGATTAGCAGGCAGTCGGATGCTGTGTATCTACAGCGTCTGAAGTGTAGATGGACATCCATCCAGCAGAGGAGGAGATAACCTCAAAGTTATGGTTTGAAGGACAAGCCAGTGTCTATTTAAAACTTTTACTCTTATCCCACCACTCTTTTCCCCACACACACTGTGTGTGTGTGTGTGTGTGTGTGTGTGAGAAAGAGAGAGAGAGAGAGAGAGTGTGTGTGTGTGCATCAGGATCTGATGATTTCATAATTAGTTAAATCAGTCATTGACACTAGCTCATTCATTCTACGTTTGTTTTCAACATTTTAAAAATTATACACTTTAAACTTTTTACTGGTTTGAGAGACAGAGAGAGAAACATTGGTTTGTTGTCCCACTTGTTGATGCATTCATTGGTTGCTTCTTGTGTCTCCTTGACCAGAGATGGAAGCTGAAACCTTGGCATGTCAGAACGACGCTCTAACCAACGGAGCTACCCAGCTGGGGTCAAAAAGTATACCCTTTAAAGCCCACTGCATCACCTTTCACCTGCCGTGCACCCGGTTTTTCAATAAAAATCATTGGGTCCAGACAGACTAGACACCTTGCACACTAGGGAAGCCCTGAGATTTCTTACCCAGGTTGATCTCCAGTTGTGTGTGCTGGAGGCTCTCGCCTCTGCTCCTCTCCAGAGAGAGGTGGTTCCTGGTCATGGTCAGCAGGGTGCCAGTACAGTTTCCCGCCGTGGACAGCTCAGGTGTGCTGAGGCTGCGCCACCATTCACCCCTGCACTCCTGTGACCGAGGGCTGGACCTGGACGTATCCAGCATTTCCGGCTGTCAGTGCTGGCTGCGGCTTTAGTTTCTAGGCCAGTGGCCATGGCAACCAGGAGAGGAGGGACCAATGGATGGAACTGGGCCCCCCTTTCCTCTGCTCCTCTTTTCTGTTGTTGGACAGGATTTCTGGAGAAAACACCACCTGTGTGTGTGCAGAGCACAGAGGGGAACCGAAAGCCCCTCTGCGGGGTCAACAGCTGTTCCAACTGATGGCAGAATTTCACACAAGTGTAAATTTTTCTGTCATCACACAGGTAGGAGGCTACGGGAGCTTCCTGGGAAGAAATATACTAAAACCCATTTGTGTGTTTTCAATAAATACACAAGTAATGAATAGCGTGGTCCCCGTGTATGTATATAGGGTGGCACTTGTTAATTGCCATTCACTCAGGCCAAGATGAAGCTGTGTCACTGGCGGCTACAGCTTGCAGTCATTACTTTTTATCTGGGTCATTATTTTGTGTGAAATAATGGCTCCTGTTCCTATGACAAGTACATCTGTCTTGCGATGAGTTAGTAATTAACTCATTTTGTCATTGTACCATCACGCAGGAGAAGCTTATGTTCCTCTCTGCATATTAGAATTAAGCTCAAAGTGATTCGAATCTTTTTTCTTAAGGACAATGCCCCCGTATTGTTTTTCCACCAAATGTTTTAAATTAGAACCTTTGGGTAGAGAACATGGTTAGAAGGAGGGTCCGGCGATTTCATTCTTTTCCACAATTAGGAAAAATGAAGGCGTTTTGTGTCTGTGTCGTGTAAAATTAGCGGAAGATGCCATAATTTGCAGCCCCTCTCCATCATGATTTTTCACAGAGGGCGAAGGGAGATGTAAAAAGATGCTCTATTTCCTTTCAGTGTGGTCTAAGGATTTCTCTGCGCGCTTTGGCCAGTCAAATTAAATCTGGGCTACTGCATTCTGATTTTCCCTCTTGTATCCTGCTGTGCTCCATCCAACCGGCCCCTTATGTAAATTATTTATTATGGACCACAGAGCATTTGAAATTCAGATTTATGAGCAGACTGGGAGAGACTGTGTTTTCCAAGTCCTCGATCCGAATGCCCGAGGGAGGAAGACTTTGCGAGGCTGTGGGAGCGAGGTTCTGTCCCTGCTCCGTTGAGACAAAGGTTCAGCCGCCAGGTAGTCCCGGAGCCTGTCTTGCGTGGCTGGTGGGTTTGTGGGCCCCTTGGACTTCCCCAGAGGATTGTAAAGGAGACAGAGTGGCAGGGAATAAAGAGCCTACCGGTTCATCTTCAGGCTACTTTGCATTCTTCGGAGCATCTCGGGGAAGGGCTTACATGTCTGGAAAGCACTTTACAGTTTTCAGTCATTGCACACATTTTCTGGTTTGTGCTTCACAGTAATTCAGGAGGCTACACTGGTAGTGGTATTTCCCTTTGAAACAGGTGGAATCTACTGGTAAGCTCAGAGGAGGTGAGGGCTTTGCCCCAGAGGCTGAGACAACTGAGGGATGGAGCCTGGGCAGGTCCTTCCAAGGGGGGTAGGGGGGAGGGGTGGGGATGGGGACCTGCAGGCAGTAACTGGGCTTGGAGGGAGCAGGAAGGTTCTGTGGCTGGGCAGCCAGGGGAAGGTTTTGTAGAGAGGTGTTACAGGATGAGGACTCCGAAAAGGGAGGGCTAGACCCTTGTGAAGATGGAGGGGTGAGGTGGACAGTGCTGTTCCTGGAATGGACAGGAGCGTGAGCCAAAGGTTCAAGGCTGAGACAGTCAGGCCCTGCGTGGCTGGAGTGGGAGATGACAGAGGGAGGAGGAAGCTGGTTCTGGGCAGGGTTCCTTCGATTACATGAAACAAGAGTCCTACTCAAGCCAGCTTAGGTGAACCAGGCAGGAAATGGCTTGGAACCCTAGACTCCAGAGTCTTCAATTCCAGGAATACAGAATCTGCCCCGGACCCCCATCCCACCCCATCCTCCTGGCTGTATTATATGCTTCTGGCCCATATTTATTTATGTATAGGTTTATTGGAATTTTAAATGGGATCTTACACCACAGAGGCACACCCCCTATGTGCCAGACAGACCCTGTCCTAAAGGGCTTTACATATACTATACTCTTAACCCTCATCTCACTGCTCCGAAGACGTGTCCCCATTTTACAGGCGAACAGACTGAGGCACAGAGAAGCTATGCAGTTTACCCAAAGTTACACCTGCGAAAGGCATGACTGGGATTTGAACCCAGCCTGCCTGACCCAGAGGCCACACTTGTGACCATTGGGCCATGCCATCTCTCTGTGCAGCTCTCGGACTGAGAGTGGGGCTGTCTCAGCCAGAGGGCAGGGTTAGGCATGGGAGACAGAGGGGTGCAGCTGTATCTGGTGCATGGGGACAGGTTTTGGAGCATCTCCCCCAATGGAGGCTGGGGCTCTAGGCCTGTAGCTTACCAGGTGTACCGGTTAATAATGCAGATTTTGTAATCAAGGAAAACATGATAATTTTAAGAGAAACATCCAAAGTGCTTTACTCAAAGTAATGTCCATTGCTAGCTACACATTTCCCCATCTTTCAGGTAATTTGTGGATACTGTCCCAATAGAACTTTTCTTGTTTTGAGGCAAACCATTCAGAGACCCAATTTTCTACTTTGTATGTTTTGAAGTGCTGCTCAGAAAGTGCATGTGCCATGGATCGGAACAAGTGGTAATCTGAAGGAGCAAGGTCTGGTGAATAAAGCAGGTGGGTTAATACTTCGCAGGCAAGATCTTTTAACGTGTCTTTAACTGGTTTTGAAGTGTGTGATGGTGCGTCATCATGAAGCAAAATTACTTTGCCATGTCTTCTGGCCCATTCTGGTTGTTTCACAATCAAAGCGAGGTTCAAATTGATTATTTGTTGTCGGTAGCGATCAGTATTAATGGTTTCATCTGGTTTTAGAAGCTCATAATACACCACACCTTCCTGATCCCACCAAACACAGAGCATTGTCTTCTTTCCAAAGTGATTTGGCCTTGCAGTCGATGTTGATGGTTGACCTGGATCAACCCATGATTATATGCCTTTGGGATTCTCAAAATAAATCCACTTTTCATCGCCAGTCACAATTCGATGCAAAAAAGACTTTCCTTCATGCCGTTAAAGCAGCATTTTACTGATGACTTTTTATTTTTCCATTTGTCTTTAGTTCAGTTGATGTGGCACCCATTTTCCTTCCTTTAAAATCTTTCCCATTGCTTGTAAACCCATTGGAAATTGTTTGCTGAGCAACATTTAATCCTTCTGCAAGTTGTTTTTGAGTTTGACACGCATCTTCATCCAATACTTGTAATTGTTGGTCTTCAAACTTTTTCGTTTGACCTGGACGTTCTTTGTCTTTCACATCGAAATCATCACTTTTTAAGCCTTTAAACCAGCGTTCACAAGTATCTTGAGATGGAGCATGTTCACCATAAGCTTCCTAAAGTATATGATAGCTTTCAGCAGCACTTTTCTTCAAAACAAAGTAATGAATTAAAACTTCCTGCAAATGCTCTTTTTTTTTGGCACAAAATTCGTCATTGTTAAGTGTAAAAATATCTATGATGTTAACATCTTCAGAAAATTTTACATAAGAAGTTTTGAAGCTTGCGGTCAATGCAACAAAATAGCATACATATCGAATCACATGTATATCAACATATGTGTAACTCCATCTGTTGAAAAACACCCACATCGTTAACCTGTACACCTGGTATGGGAGAAAGTCACACTCCCCGCCACTGTCCAGGCCAGACATGTAGGCCTTTGCCCTCCGGCCCTCAGCTCTGGGTTCTCTTCCTTAGAGTCACTCTTTTCTGATGGAGGGATTAGCACTCACCTCCACGATCTACTGGAACTAGGTTTATTTTATCTCACAGTGGGCCACGGAGCCTTTAGAATGAAGACAATTGAGCAGAGGCAAGGCTGACCCCCTGCCTTGTCCTGTGAGGGTCCTGCTGTATGGCCAGAACTAGATGGTCAGTGTGTGGCTTAAACTAGATGCATTACCCTGCAGAGAACCAAATGATGTTGCTTATACCTTGGCCTCTAAAGAAAGGAACCTGACCGATTTAAAAAAATCTCATTGGCTCCTTTTAATGAAACAAAAGATCTCCACCCCCTAGGATTATGAAACTCTGCCTGCGGTATATAAATGACTCATCATTAATTTCTGGCTGATTGTTGAGTATTCAGGGCCTCATTTCTACAAGTGCAGTGCAGAGAATCTAATTTAATTAGTGCAAATTCAGAGTGAAAGAAAAATTATGTATAAAAGGCTTCCCTTTCCCCGCTGCACCCTCCCTCTTCTCCCCAACCCAAGAGAATCGTGACAGTTTTAAAAGGCAAATCTGGTGGAGTGGGAGGAGGCAAAATGGTGTGTCGTTCTAGAAGGAGTGTGCGCTCGGTATGGAAGGATGTGGCTGGGGGCTGGGCAGAGAAGAGGCTGCGGGTGAGACATGAGGCGCTGCTGGGGGATGCGGTGTCCTGTTTGTTGTTGTATCTCCAGAACTTAATAAATATTTGTGAATGAACAAATTAAAGAGAAACAGAGGAAGAATCATTAAGACTCTGTTGCCCAGCCAGCGTGGCTCAGTGGTTGAGCGTCGACCAGTGAGCCAGAAGGTCACGATTTGATTCCCGATCAGGGCACATGCCCAGTTGCAGGCTCAGTCCCCAGTGTGGGGCGTGCAGGAGGCAGACAATCTGTGATTTTCTCTCATTGTTGATATTTCTCTCTCTCTCTCTCCCTCTCCCTTTCTCTCTGAAACCAATAAAAATGTGTATATTTTTTAAATGCTCTGTGTCATGAAAGGGGAGAGAGAAGCCCAAGGTGACACTCAGGTGGCTGGTCTGTGAGGCGGGGCCATTTGGAGGATGGGGAACCCAGCGTGAGGAGCCATTGGGGGCAGAGCAATAATGAGATTGGGGAGGGACATGTTGGGACTCAGGACAGTGGGGCACTCAAGGGAACATTCAGGAGGCAGTTGTGGTGGTTGGGCTAGAGCTCAAGAACAGGCTAGGAATGGAGCTGTAGTTGTCTGAGGTGCAGACTCAGAGGCCCATAGGGGACCAGGCAGGTGATGACAGCGAGGAAGTGGCACATGCCCATCTCCAGGAGGGTAGCCACTGCTCGCCATCAGCTCGTTGTTACCTGGTAGAAATACAGACCCAGTGTCACAAGATCTTCTGTTGTTGTTGGGTTGATTAGTTGGCTTCCTTTGTTTTGGAGAAGTTGGTAGTGTTTTTACGTTGTTATTGTGAAGTCTCTTGCGTTTCCAATGTAAACAGAACCACTGAAAAATAAAGACTGCGAGGTCTAGACCGGTGTTTCTCAAATCGTCTGTGGTGAAGGACCAGGTTTTGTTTGTTTTCCAATCCACTAAGGAGTGATATTTTTGTAAAATACAATAAAACATGGCAGCAATGTTGAGTAACTAAGGGCCTAAATGCGTACTCTAACACTTTGTCCCTGCCTTGTCCTGGGCCCGGAATAAAACGTGTATTGACCAGCAGTTAGCCGAGGACCCCACGTTGAGGGGCCCCTAGTTGAGCTGGTAAAGCCATGGGACAGGATGCATTGGTGATGTGAAAACTCTCTCATGCTTGCAGAGGGCAGAGTGGAGAACACTGTGGCCGGGCCCTGGAGAGGATCCAGAGAAGAACTAGAAAGAACTTTTACAAAGCGGGGAGAAAGGAGAGAGCATCAGTGTTACAGAACCTCAGGGAAGAGACTAGAAAACAGCATAAAAGCAGGAACCCCCCTTGGCTGGTGGCCCACCGGTTTGGCCACTAAGTCTTGCAAGAGCCATTTGCATGGGGTGGAACAGGCAGAGGGCCCCCTGCCATGGGTTTAAAAGTAACTAAATATAGAAGGAGAGAGAGGGAATGGTGGCTAAGACAGAGTACAGGGAAAAGGGAGTTTTTTTGGTTTTTTTGGTTTTTTTGTTTGTTTGTTTGTTTTTAAGAGGAGATCTGAGCATCTTTAAAAGCTGAAAGGTGCCAGTAGAGAAGGGACAGTTAATGGAAGCCCGAGGTGATACAAGGTGGAGGCAGTGGGGGAGGGTGAGCCCACAGAACTGGCCTCAGCTGTGCACATGGAACTGGCCGCCCTTTCCCCTGAGGCTGGGGGAGGAGGGCGGAGGATGTTTACCAGCTTAAACCTTCACACTGGGAAGAAAAACTGGGAGCTGCTGTCTGGAGGCCTCTGTTTTCTTACAAAGTTTCTCTCCGGCCCCAGCCTCTCTTGATCCTCTGTCCTCCTCTTATTTTCATTGGCCTGCGATCGTCCTGTTCTTTCCAGGGAGGTTAGTTGAAGTGAATCTGAGCCTGAGACGAGGGAGGTGGTCCTATGCTTGTCTTGATCACTCCCCCAAGAGAAGGCAAGTTCTCCTACGTCATTTTCTCTCCCTGCATGAATCCAAGACCCAGTATCAGGGGGCCGGCGGTCATTAATGTGTCTTTGAACAGATCTCTGAGGGTTTCTAGGCAGTAATGTTCATGGATCCCCTTAGTGAACCAGCACAGGTACTGTCCCTGGTCACGTGAGGCTCAGTCAAGCTGGGGACACAGACACAGAGCGCGTGTCACATGCCGGAGGTAAGTGCCCTGGAGTACCATGGGCGAGGGGTCCAGGCAGCGGGAAGAGGCAGTGGCCCCGAAAGAAGTGGTATTTGCACTGGGAAAGTGGAGGGAGTGGGGGCTGGAATGGTGAGGAGAAAGGCCATGGTTGGGAGGGAGCGTGTTTTCCTCGAGGAACAGGAAGAGGGCCATTGTGATTGGACCACAGAGGATGGAGGATCGGGTGCTGTGTGAGGAGGCTGGAGAGCTCATCGGGGCTCGAAGGGCAAAGCCAGCAGGCCAGGCTCAGGGTTTGGGTGCTCATCTTAAATTCCACGGAAACCCATTGGAGAGCTTTGAGGAGAAGCTGGAGAATGGTCTCCTCCTTGCAGGGGTGGGTTCAGTTAGGACACTGGGAGTAGCTCTTTGTAGACAGCTAAGCTTAGGTGGTGGCATTGTGGTGGAGATGAGGGGACGTGGGTAGATACAAGAACTGGGGCAGGCGGATCACCAGGGTTGTGTGTAGATTGGATAGTGGCGTGTGGGGAGGGAGGGAACCAGGCTTGTGCAGGTGATGAATGGGAGGCTTCTGCTGAGATGGGGAGGGCTCAAGCCCTTGTTTCTGTGGCCCAGGAGCGTAGGGCAGAGACACCGCTGGCAAATGGTCATGGCACGGTGGTCATGGATGAGGTGCTGAGGAAGGGAGAGAGGGTGGGCGGGAAAAGGGCCTGGAACTGAGCTCTGGGAGACTCGAGCATTCACCACAATGAATGTGAAGGGAGGTGTTTCAGAGGCGGGGGTGTCAACCCTGTCGGTGGCATGGCCATGAGCATGAGGTCACGGGTGGCCTTTGTGGGAGCTATTTTGGTGGCCTTCCCCCTCCTAAATACATATTTGTGAGACCTGACCCAAAATGCCATCGGGTTGAAAACCACTGCCCTTTACCCCATAGAACTCTATGTGTAGTTCTTTGTCATTCATAGGATGGTTCTCAGCTGTTCTTTTTATGTTTCACTTTCAAATTTAAAATGTGCTTTTTTTTCTCCATGGGCTTGCTGAACTGTCTTCATATTCCTCTTTCGTGTAATTTTTTATTAAGTGGCTAAATTTTAATATCTGGCTAGGGATGAGAACTTGCCCACGTAAAAGCATCGCAATTTTATGTAATTTCTAGCATTCAGAGCACATATTACATGAAATAATAATCACAAAAGAACTAGCAGTTAAATCAGAAAGGGAAAAAAAAGTGAACTTGGAATTCCTAAAAATGGCATTTGGATGTGCCCAGAACAGAGAGGGGCCTGTCGGTGGCTCTGTGGGCAGCTGGTGGCAGGCAGGCCTGCATTTTTTTTTGTGGTCTCTGCAGAGAAATTGCCCCACATATAAGAAATCAGAAACTATTCTGCATGCTGGTAGAGCAGGCAAAAGACTGTAAGGGAAAGAGAAATTAAACCAAGGGAGGTGGCAGACCGGTGCCCGCGAATGCTTTGTTTCAGGGAGAAATGAGACCTGGCATAACTCTCTCTTCTGCAGTAAGAAACCTGCCTACCTTCCCACCTCCTGGGTGGCGGTTGGTGCCTTGGGAAGGCTAATGTCTCCTCCCTCCCCTCCGTGTTGGTCAGAGATTGGTGGTGCCAAGGCTCATGTAACTTTGCCTGAGGCCAGGTGGTGGGGTTGGCTACTGGCCTGCCTGGGAGTTCCTGCAGGTGAGGGACAAAGGTCTGCTTCCCCAGGACACAGCTGTGGCCATGGGCACCTGGGGCGTATCTTGCTCCCACAGTTATTGAAATGGCCCCAGAAGGAGTCTGGCAATGGACAGGCTGGGATAATGACCAGGTTCCAGCTCCTGTTGCCTCTGAGCCATGCTGACGGCAGCCAGCCGTATCCCTTTCTGGCTGAGGGTGAAATCCAAAGGGATGAAGAGCAAGAGTTTCTTCCTCCTAAGCCAGTGCCTCTTGATGTGTGCCCACCCCGCAGGGCTCCTCGGAAGAAGGGGGCCTGCCGTCCAGTGTGTTTGGGAAGCATGCACGTGGTAAGCCATCTTGGGGAGAGGGGTCACAGTGCCCCTTAGAAGAATCAAGGCTCTGAAAAGGTCTGCAGTAAGAAACCTGCTGACTTGGTTTAACTCGGCATTTCTCGGATGTCCTTTAAGAACTTTCCCCTTCTCCTCCCCCCAAACACCTATTTATATCACGGAGCAGACTTTGGAAAGGGCACCAAGTCAACGAGGAACCCACGGACCAATTACCAGCCATGAACAATCGCGGGTCATGGGTGTGCGGTCAGAGCCAGTCTCCTCTCTTTTCAGAAGGGGTTCCTGATCCTGGCTATCTCCAACCGTACAGAATTGCCGTAAGCGCACATAAATCGATTACTTTATAGTATTTTCTTGGGTCCATTAAAACAAATCTTTCTACCCAGACACATGGTGTAACTGTGTTTTCTAATCCTCACCCAAATCTCTCATGGAGGGGAGATTTGGAGCAGGGCAATTTAAAACGCCTCCTCTCTTTTGTCACCCCAGAAAGGCGTGTGCTCGGTGCCTCTGTCATTCTTCTTTTTTAATCACAGACATAGCAATCCTCTAACACAGTCAGCAGAAACGAGGTCATTGGATTTGTTGACGGCTGTAAAATCGCAGATAACATTTGCTCTGCTGTCTGGGCCAGTCCCAGCTTAGCTGACCATGGTCTCTTAAAAGGACGGGCTTCTTGGACTAGCTGCCCCCCCCCCAACTTCTTCTGCCATAGTTATTAATCAGATCCTCCAACATATTGCTTTCTCCAGCCTTGATTTCTCATTCTTTTATCTCTCCCCTATACTCTCTGTTCAGAAGTGACATTTTATTTCTTAACAGCACTGTCCATTAGAAATATAATTTGAGCCACCTATGTAATTTTAAAATTTCTAGTAGCCATGTTTAAAGAGTAAAAACAGAAGTGAAATTCATTTTAGTAATGGATTTTAATGAACCCAATATATCCAAAATACTACTTTTTCAACATGTAATGAGATGTTTTATTATTTTTTTAATAAACTAAATCTTTGAAATCTGGTATATGATTTACATTTGTAGCACATCTTAATTCAGATGCTAACTTCTCAATAGTTAAAGTGGCATATCCTCTAAAATAAAGTTGTATTTAACAGAAAAATATGTTATACTGCTTCAGTTTTTTAAATTTAAAATTGATTTTAAATTAACTAAAATATAATAAAAATTAAAAATTCAGCTCCTTAGTCACACTATCCACATTCTCAGTGCTTGGTAGCCACATGGGGATAGAGGCTACTGTCTTGGACAGCATAGTTCTGTAGGGTTCCTTTATTCAAACAGTTTTCAGTTTTTTATGTTACCTAAGTTGATACAGAATATTTGTGATTATGAGTCTTATCAGCCACAAGAAGCAAGAAGTAGTATATAGCTAATATTGGATAGCCGAAGCAATTTTTCCCCACAAAGAGATCCAACTGAGAGTTTGGGGCCAAAACTTGGCTATATAACTTTTTAGGAATATATTTGAAATAACTAAACTTCTGTTTAAAATAGTAATTTTTAATTTAGTTGTACACGTATTTTTACATTACCTGGAACACACACACACACACACACACACACACACACACACACACACACTTGGAAATTGTGCTTTTGTTCCCCATGTTTACATTTCCTGAAACCATTTTATTCCTACCCTCCTCACGCATCTTGGCCTTCAGTGTCTCTGTCATCACCAGAGTGACTTTTGGGGGCCTGAAGCACAGGTTTCCAGCTCATCATATTTACTTTCCTCCAATTTGCTTGGAATTCAGTGCTTTTAAAATTAATGAATGATGCTATCGCTAAAAACTCTATCCTAAGTCATAAATGCTCATTGATTTAGCAGTAGGACCATTGCCATCCAGCTCCTGTGTGAAATCACCATAATGTAAGCACTTGCGCTGCACTGTTCTTCAGAAAAAGAAAAATCTCATTTTATTGAAGATAACATAAGTAACGAGAGAGGGCATTAATCGTAAGTGTACAGCTCAGTGAGTTCACGTGAAATGAACGCACCTGGGTAACCAGCACCCAGGACGGGAAATAGCACAGCTCAGAGCCTTCCCTGTGGCCTCTACCATCACTTTCCCTCTCTGCCCCTAAGCCTCTAATTTCAAAGGTTAGCTTCACGTGGCTTTGAACTTTATATAAGTGGAATTTTTTATAAAAGGCATCTTGGCTCAACACTGAGATTCATTGGTGTCCCGGTAGCTTGTTTATTTTCATTTGTCTCTAGAATTCCAGCATTTCTTTTAAAAAGCTATCTTAATTGAAGAAGCACCGGAAATACTGGGGAGAACACTTTGTAAAGTATGTGATTGCCTGACACCCATGCTCCACACCTGAAACTAATACAAAGTAATGTTGAATGTAAACTGAAATTGAAAGATAAAATTTAAAAAGAGAAGATTGCTTACTGCAGCAACCAATATTTTCTTTCATGCTATAGGAATTATTTTAAATTTTTGTTAAAAGTCTTTTCCTTGCCCTGACCGGTTTGGCTCAGTGGATAGAGCGTTGGCCTGTGGACTCAAGGGTCCCAGGTTCGATTCCGGTCAAGGGCATGTACCTTGGTTGCGGGCACATCCCCAGTAGGAGGTGTGCAGGAGGCAGTTGATTGATGTTTCTCTCTCATCGATGTTTCTAACTCTCTATCCCTCTCCCTTCCTCTCTGTAAAAAATCAATAAAATATATTTTTTTAAAAAATATTTTCCTTTTTTTAAAAAATCAAGTCCATCAGATGATGAAACATCCCAAACTAGCTTGGTTAATGTATTTTCCCTAGTAAGTATTTTTTTAAAACTTCCCTCAGTAATATGTTTTATTGATTTTTAGAGAGGGAGGGAGGGAGGGAGAGAGAGTGATTGGCTGCATCCCGGACGATTTCCTAGGTATGTGTCCTAACCGGGAATCGAACCAGCAACCTTTTTGGTGTATGGGACACGCTCCAACCAACTGAACTGCCCAGCCCAGTAAGCATTTTGCCGTTCAGTACAAAGTGAGAGTTCTTGTATTGTGAGGACCTCCGTAAAAGTCTGTAAATGTATAAAGTTATCCCTGTTGTCCAAGGACTGACATCTGAGTGGTAAAACCCAGGAGATATACAGGGTATATCCAGGAGATGCGGTGTGTGATTGTTTATGGATTGTGTATTTCCCCATCCAGCTTACTGTGAATCAGGTCAGCATGCGGTAGTTGCTGAAAATGGTCTAACTCTTAGGGGAGATAACTTTTATGGATCTTCTTCCCCCAGATATCCACTTGGCTAACTCCTTCACTCCCTTTCAATCTTTGTTCAGGTTCACCTTCCAGCACATCCACCCACCCTGCCCACCCATTTTTTATTTTATTATTGTTATTATTTTATCCTTGCCCTAGGATACGTTTATTGATTTTAGAGAGAGGAAGGGGGAGAGAGAGAAAGAGGGAAACATCAATGTGAAAGAGAAACATCAATCAGTTGCCTCTCATAAGTGCCCCAATGGGACCAAACCCAAACCCACTGTGTGCCCTGACAGGAAATTGAACCAGCAACCTTTTGATGTACTGGATGACTCTCCAATCAAATGAGCCAGACTGGCCAGCACCTGCCCACCCATTTTTTTTTTAAAAGCACCTTATCCCCTGCCACGCCCCACCATAGTAATTCCCTTTACTCTTCTCTATTTCTCTCTTATCTGTAGCTTTTGTCACTTCCTAAGATACTTTATTATTTTTACTTAATTATTATGTTTACTAGAGGCCTGGTGCACGAAAATTGTGCACTGAAGGGGGGGTCTCTCAGCCCAGATTGCGAGAGGGTGCAGGCCAGGCCAAGGGACCCCACTGGTGCATGATTGGGGCCGGGGAGGGACCGTGGGAGGGTTCCAGGGCGTGTCCGGCCCGTCTCCCTCAGTCCCAATTGGCCAGACCCCAGCAGCAAGCTAACCTACCAGTCAGAGCATCTGCCCCCTGGTGGTCAGTGCACATCATAGCAAGCAGTTGAGCGGCCTTAGCATATCATTAACATATTATGCTTTGATTGGTTGAATGGACAACTGGACACTTAGCATATTAGGCTTTTATTATATAGGATTATTTATTGTCTCTTTTTTTCCATGCAGAGAAGAGTGTAGGTCATATAGTAGATGCTCAATGAATATTTGTGGCATGAGAAAGTGGCAGCCCATGAATTTCCAGGGCTCGAAAGATGTCACAGTTGTACGGGAACAGATGCTTTCAGAGCTGATGCAATGATGACGAGGTGGACAGACACACCTACCTTTTCTTTTTCCTGTAACTTGCAGAAGCTTTTTTCATTGTTCAGGGGTGGTTAAGACTTGTTGAGGAAGTGACTTGTGAGGATTGTATGTCATCCCCTTCTACTTCATACTTCCAGCAGACACATTTACAAATATGTAATTTGCTGTTATCACCAGGAAAGTTTCTAAAGTGGCATTTGTGCATAAAGGGTATGTATGTATGTGTGTGTGTGTGTGTGTATTTTGTATGAGATGGAACATGTTCTGAGTGCTAATTATGCACTGTCAGTGGACACATGTGGAAGCTGACGGGTTACAGCACAGGTTGAACTTTCCCATCTGTGTTGTTGTGAGGTGCTGAGCATCCCTGCTCAGTGAGACCTCCTATCTGCTGGATCTGTCTGGCATCCAGCACAGATAATGAGTGTAGGAATCTGGATTAACCTGGCAGCGTGTCGGGGTGGGGTGTCTCATCTGAGAAATGGAATTTATCCTGGCAGGCAGTTAAGCTGCCTGCTATATCTTCAACCCCCTCCCCCGACCCCCGCCAAACTGGAAGGTTTCACTTTTATTACGTGAGATGATGTGCACTCTTTTCTGCGGGTTTTGGAGCCAGATAAACCCATGTAAGGTTTAACCCTTTTCTGCCGTGGGGAGAATTCCCACTCCCAGAGCTGGACCCCATTAGGATCAGTTAGCAGTGTTGAGGATGGCTTGGGGGAAGGAGAGGAGGGAGAGTTCTTGGACATAAAGTACCCAATTACTGAAGCTGACTTACCTTCTCGAAGAGAAATCTGGAACTTTTAAAAGCCCAGTTCCAGAATTTCCTCCTGATTCCAGTAAAGGAAAACTGCTATTTCATTAATAACGTGGGTAGTCAGCTATGCAGGGCACACGGCCTTCTGGAATTGTTGGTTTTCTTCCCTGTAAAATGAAGCTTCTGCACATTGATAATCTCCAATATCCTGTAATTCTATGGTTGACCCCAGCTTTTTAATGATTTCTCCAGAGGCTTATTTTATTAATTCATATTTTAGGATTGTGGTATGCAGAATTTTAGTGCCATGTGCCTTCATTTTATGAAATTTTCTGGGCACATCTTAGATTCGCTGTGCTCTGTATTTGTTAAATCAGTGTTTGTTGATTGATAACCATTTTTGTCTTTCCCCTTAAGTAGTAATTGTAATTGGGGTTCAAGATAAGGGCTTTTATTTTTTACAAGCTTTTCCCCCCTTAGGGTTAAAAGTAAATGGCCTTCTGACACTTCAATGGAAAAAAATCTATTGTGAGGAAAATCTAAACTTAAATGATTAATTTGTTGGATCACTTCTGACTTCTTACGTGTTTAAAATACTGAAAAATAAGATAGATTACCATTATGTGGGTGGTGCTGAAATCTATACAAGTAATCCAAGATATGTGTTTGGACA
Source organism: Plecotus auritus (assembly GCF_963455305.1). Lineage (NCBI taxonomy): Eukaryota > Metazoa > Chordata > Mammalia > Chiroptera > Vespertilionidae > Plecotus > Plecotus auritus. Next base: position 154,077,148 of record NC_137773.1, on the reverse strand, counting down.
AATGGCCCAAGTGTTCCAATAGCTGATTATTCTAAATCTAGCCTAAGCAATAAGAGAAAATAGATTTAACCAAAGTTTCCCATATAACTAATTACTTCCCAATCTATCTTCATTCTTTTAGCCCTATAGCAGCAGGCCTTGGATTGAAAGGTATCTGGGGAGGGTGGATAGTAGGACATTACTGTTTGCTGTGTTAGGGATATTATTGGTAGAGATGGTAGGGATGTTATATGGGTGAGGGAGTAGGGATATTTTTCCAGATTTATTGAAATATAATTGACAATATTATGTAAGTTTATCATGTACAATATTATGTACAACATGATGATATGATAAACCTATATAGTTAAATGATCACTACATAGTTAACATATCCATAGTTACCATTTTCTGTGGGGGGTGAGAATATTATCTACTCTCTTAGCAAATTTCAATTATATAATGCATACAGTAGTGTTAACTATAGTCACCATGGTGTACATTACATCCCCCAGAATGTATTCTTCTTATAACTGCAAGTTTGTACCAGCCCCTGGTAACCACCATCCTATTCTCTCCTTTTGTGAGTTTGACTTTTTCAGATTCCACATAGAAGTTATATCACTATGTTATGGGGTGGTTTGTTACAAAGCAATAGTGACCCTCTTAGAATACAGAAATCCTCACTAATTCATACCGATGGGAAGATACCAGACTGCAGTAACTTCTTAAAGTAAAGCCCACAGCCCTTTCTTTATAAGGGATGCAGTTAGCAGTACTCTCAAATATGCAGCAATGTAAACAAGAGTAACACAAGTACTTCCAAGGAGTGGACCCTTCGGGACATGCTTTAGTAGAGAATAAGAGCAATGTGTAATTAGCCTCTGGTTTGTGATGATGCATCCAACAAGCAGGTACCCTGAGGTAAGCCCCACCCCCACAACGTGCCTTACATTATTAATCGGCTAAGGGCAAACCTGGAGGCAAACATGGGCATAATTCTTGTTTGTGACAAGTTACAAACGTGTAGCATATGAATTAATGATGATGTTTTACTATTCAAGAGCGACACAGAATGATGCCCACATTCCCTGGCACCACTGGAATTAGAAAGAGTCACAGGGACCCCCCGGTGCTTGAGGCTTACGAAAAAACCCATCTGTGTTATTCTTAAGGCGCCATAAAGAGAATCTTCCATGGTCCTCTGGGAGTGTCTCAGAAGTTAGCAACTGCATCTCTCATTCAAAATGGGAAGTCACTGAAATGAAGTTCCTACACCAACTGAATAATGAAGAGTTCCATGGAGAACTAACTTTATTTCTAGCAGGAATAGATTTATACATGTTCTTTAGAAGTTTTCCCACCTTTTCAGTATTTTTCTTCTACTCCCTGTACCCTCCATAGTGGTTTACAACAAGTCATTTATTTTGCTGACAGATTTGTAAGTTGGGCAGGACTTGGCAGAGACTTGGCTGATCTCTACTCCACTTGGTATCAACTGGGATGCTTGTCAGTGGATGGGGGGTAGGGGGGTCTACTTTCAAGATGGTGCACTTACAGGGCCACCTGAAGGCCTCTCCACAGACTGGTTGGGCTCCCTCAAAACATGATGGCTGGGTTCTAAGAGCAAGCACCCCAAGAGAACAAGGAAGTTCATGGAATGTTTATGACCAGGCCTCAAAAGTCACATGGCTTCCTTTTGACTTTTCTCATTGGTGGAGGCCGATACTGGTTCAAATTGAGGGACGTAGACTTCTCCTCTGGGTGACGTGGTGGCGAGGTTCTAGCAGACCATGCTGGATGAGACATATTGTTGTGACCATCTTTGAAAAACACAATCTCTTGCAAACATGAATTCAGAACATGCTACGTTCCTTTACAGTTCATTGTGCTAGGAGAGGACTTTGAAACATGCAGGATGAATATGGAATACATAAAAAATAAAAACAAAGGCAAGAAATGGAAATAAGTTGAGTATTGAATTATAAGGGTTATCTGGCATTGAAAATGATCTTTGATTGTAATTCTCAACAGTTGTAAATGCAAAGACCCCCATCACCAAAAAGAAAAAAACAAAACTGCCCTATTTGTTACTCAAAGAGATCACATATCTTCATGAGATCTGAAACTCGCTCAAATCATTTTCATCGTCCAGAAAAACCATCCCAGGGTCCTCCAGGGTATTTACAAAAGAACAATAAAACAGTCACTTCTTTGCACATTGTAATGAAAACCATCCCCAAGTACTTAGTTGAACTGCTCTGTTTACCATGGGAGTTTCAAATGCCATTAGGACCCTGTTATATTTTTGTTGGTCTGGAGTTGTGGGAATAGAAAAGGTTGTTGTTTTTTTCTTTAACCAAGGTTAAAACTTGGATAGCACTGGTCCAACCGCACCATCACAACATTTTGTTAAAGTGCCTTTCATTATTGTTTTGGAAGCCTATGTAAATCAGGGGATGGTGGGAAAAAGAAGTCACGAATACTAGATGTTAAAGCAGTGTGGTGTGAAGGGAAACATCTGTTCCTGGTTAAAGTTCTTCAAACTTGTGTTCTTTCCTCAGTCATTTAGCTGTGGTGCTGAGATTTGAGTTCCATGAAGACTCTAAGACTGGTTTTTCAGAACATTCACAGGCGTCTTAATAAACCCTTGAGGTTCTTTGCTCCAAGCTTGTAATTCCAGGGTCACTGGTATTATCAAAGTGTGAAATTGAGGTTGTCAACCTCATCAGCTCCAGGATTTTGGATTCTAGCTGGGTTTTATTTTTCCTTCTTTCTTTACTTTTCTTTATCTTTTTTCTGGGGGGGGGGGGGGTGGAATGCACTGTCTTATCTTAGGTAGTAGTACCTTTATGAAAGAAGGCCCAGTTATGAATATTTTTACCTTAATAAGGCAGACTGATATTAACAAATGGTTTGTTGCTGCGCGTTTCCTTTTTCCTGAGGGGCAGATTGACCTGGATTGTTATGAGATGGACTGAAAAGCCAGGGGCTGCCACTAACTTTATTTTAACAAAAGTGTTGCTTTCTTGAGATGTGCCCCGGACCTGCAATCCCTTATTTCTCTGGGCCTGTTTTCTTCTCTGTTAAAAACGATACAAGTAGAAAATGATGTGCAGATTTTCAAAATTTCAAATGGGTGTATTTGCAAGACATTACTGGCCCCAGATGGCTGGAGTTAATAGACTCAGAGAAGTTTCTACTTAGCAGTAACTTCAGATTCTGCAGATTTAACCTCCTACCCACTCATTCCTTTTTAAACATATATTGAGTACTTACTAGGTATCAGGAACTGTTTCAGATGCTGGGGACATAGCAGGGAAGAAGTAGACAATGTCCCTAGCCTCGCAGGGATCTCATCCAACTGGGACAGACAGACAGTAAGTTATTGTTTTCAAAAAGTGGTGTAAGAGGTATGGTGAAAATCAAACAAAGAGATGCTGGAGCATGACCAGGTGACCATTTTCAGACTGGGATTTCAGAGAAGGACATGCATGGGAAGAGGGGACCCCGGTAACAAGGAGAAACCAGTCCTGGGACATTTGGTGGAACAGCATCCCAAACAGAGGTTGCTGCAAGCGTGAAGGTCCCCGAATGGGAGCCAAAGTGTATGTTGAAGAAAACAAAGGCTGTGAAGGTGGAGAGGAGTGAAGCGGTATGGGGTAGGACACCCCAAGGGGGAAGACAAGGTAGCTGCCTTGGGTGGATGGGAGGTCAGCAGAGTGTCCACAGAGAGAAGACCTGGAGCCTTCTGGAGACCTTGAGTGGATGGGATGGATTTGACACTTGTGGGAGGGACCAGGCAGAGAAAGCCCAGGATATGATAGCAGGAAAGCGATGGAAGAAGCAGATCACACATACTGGACAGGGGAGGACGAGAAAGGACAGTCATCTGCTTATTCTTTTTAAAGCAGCTTTCACTGCTGGTCACGTGTAACTGGAGGACCCTATGTCTCCGTTCGCGTGGACAGTTCTAGCTCAGGCCCGTGTTCACAGCATAATTATTAACAGTTTCACCTTTTGCTTTCAAAAGTGCCCTTGTTTGGATGATCGATTACCTACCAGTCATTTAACACGCCTGAGTCCTGTGGCATATCACCTTGTAGTCCACAGACTGCTTGCTGTCTCTGCTTTTGGTCTCCATCTACCTCTCACCTCCCTTCCCATGATAAGGGAGGCACTTTCTGACCTCTCCCACGAGCTCTGCAGTGACCCCAGGCCTCCAACCACTCTCTCTGCCTCTACTCTGTTCACTTCTGTTACCAACACCATCTCGCACCTCGATTCGGACCAAATCCTGCAGACAGATGAATTTCCCTTGGGACAGGCCTCACTGTTGCTCAGAAACCATGGTGGCCTCTCATTGCCTACAGAACAAAAAAGTCCAGGCTCCAAAGATTCGACAGTCTTCAAGATCTAGCCCAGTATTTCACAGAACAGCATAGAGTATAGTGAACACAATGCTGGACCCGGACTGCTAGGTTTGACTCCTAGCTGCCATTTACTGCTAGCTGTATGGACGTGGGCAAGCTTTGCAACCTTTCTGCCTCAGTTTTCTAATTTGTAACACAGGGATAAAAAGAATACCTAGCCCTGGCCAGGTGGCTCAGTTAGCTGGAGAGTCATCCCTGCACCAAAAGAGGTTATAGGTTCAATCCCTAGCCGGGATACATATGGGAGGCAGCCGATCAATGTTTCTTTCTCACATTGAGGATCTTTCTCTGTCTCCCCTTCCTTCCTTCCTTCCTTCCTTCCTTCCTTCCTTCCTTCCTTCCTTCCTTCCTTCCTTCCTTCCTTCCTTCGTTCCTTCCTTCCTTCCTTTTCTCTCCTTCTTTTGCTCCCTCCTCCTTCCCTTCCTTCTTCTCTTTTTAAAAATTAATAAAACATATCTTCACCTGAGGATTACACAAAGAGTACCTACTTATATTGCTATTATAAGGATTAAATGAGTTAATCCATGTAAAGCCCTTAAAACAATGTTTGGCACATGGTGAACTCTCAGTCAATGTAAATTATTGTGATTGTGGATTTTTGGTGCAGGCTCATTGAAATTTGCTCTTCTTTGCTTAACTTAGGACACTTTCTTACCGCTTCACCTTTGCTAGCCTTATGGGAGTCCTTCCCTCACGCCATTTCTGTATACAGAGACTTCACCTGTGAGCGAGGTTATTTTACTCTCCATGGATCTAGGAAGCCACAAAGCAACACACCGGGAGGTCCAGCGCACGTTCTGTGACTTTCCCACGAGACTGTGAGGAAAGTCTCTTTAAGTGCTTTGCTAGCATGCTGCTTTGAGATTTGATTTATCCGTTTCCTTTGTGGTTGTGCACTGGCCTTAGTGGGAGCTTGGGGTTCTTGCAGACTTGTGGGCAATGGCAGATTCTCCTGTACATGTTCCCCCCTTAGTGCTCCTACCTGGAAAATGGGCAGAGGTCTTTGCTTTTGCTCCAGGGTCCTGATCTGAGCCCAGGCAACCGCATTTATGCTAAATTGTCCTGATGGGCTGCTAGTGAGAGAGCTTAGAGATTTGCAGGGTCAGGGAAAATCGCCCAGAGGGGACACTCGTCTGCTCCAGCGTGTTGACTCTTCCCATTGTGCCCCTCCTGGTCTGGGTTTATACCTGTTGTGGCAAACTGCTCTGTGTAGTGAAATGGCAGGAGGTTGGACATCGATTCCAGAAATAGTCTTTAAAAACTGTCTTCAGTTATATTTCAATAATGTTGGGGGGGGGGGATTTTTTTAGCAGACCTGCCATTTGGAGATATGCAAAGATACCCTGTGTGAAGTAGCAGACTTCTGCGTCTCTGCAGTTAAAATAATCTAAGCACTGAGGCAGGAACCACTTTGACCAAAATATAGGGCTGAGCAAATGTAGGTTTACAGGTGTTCATATGGAAAACAATACAATAATTAATCATAATACAAGAATAAACTGTTTCATGTACTCACAACTGTAAACCTACTTTTACCCCTGTATATAAACATGATAAGGATTTATTTGCTTGGTTTTATTTGGCTTAAATATCAGTTGCCTTATGTAATACTTTGTTTGTATTCTCGTCTTCATTTGAGTACACGTGAGTACTGAAAAAATTTCAGATTTTTTTCACATGACATATATAAATATCTGTTTTGTCCTAAAATTCCTCTTCTTCAGAGCTGTTTTGTTGCCACAGTGCATCTGTATGGTTTCCATGGGAGCCACCCTGCCCTTGGTCAGAACTGATTGGCCCAGAGGTGGACACCTGACCTAAGTTGGGCCAATCAGAGACCTCCTCTGGGATCTTTTTACTGTGCGTAATCAGAAAGTTTAGGACATTCTATCTTCAGTAGCTAAGCTGTAAGCAAAAATACTCAGAAGTTGACAATGGCCACATTTTCTGCCACAGGGAGAAACTTGTTTTTAGATAAGAAGAATGATGCTAACAAATAAAGAAAAAGTAGGACATAACTTGGAGAAATTTTCTGACCGTGCTGGAGATGCTGGTTCCAGGTATTCCTAAGGTGCAGCTCTGGCCCTACCCTGCTGGCCAGTTGGGTGCTCTTTCAGGTACCATTAGGTGGTTCCTCACAGAGAGACCTTTCCTTCCTTGTTCACTTTGTGTGCATTTTTTATTTAGACTATTGACACAGGGGTTGGTCTTCAGGGGGCACAAAGGTCCAGTTGAAGATCTTCAGGCCGTCCTATTTATTTCTAACTACTATGCACTCCATTTTTACCCAATCGTGAAATTATAGGCACAATCTAAGTGAAAGAACTGAGTCAATTAACACGGATTATGAGGGCAAATAAGATTTCTTTTGTCAGAAATGCCTGCCTTGAACAGAGCCACCAAAGGATGGGTTCACTCTCTACTCCGATCAAAACAATGGGCCCCTCCTCTTCCTTTCGTTTTTAAGGGAGTTTACAGGTTTCTCAATTCTTCCAGCATTTCCTGAACTCCAATTAACCCCTAATAGCAGAGAAGAATAAAGAAATACCTCTTCCCCAAAACCCCAGCCCTGCCAGGTAGCGGTCCCTCGAACTGAGCATGGACAGTTTGAGAAGGATGGACCGCATTAACTCTTCAGAGTTTCTCACTTACCCTTGAGTTAGACCAACACATACAAAATCCAAGAGGGCAGGGAATAGTGCCTGTTTGGCTCACTGTTAGTTTCCCCTAGTAGGTATTGAGAAAATAGCTATGGAATGAATTAATTGATGTTATTATCCCCATTTTATAGATGAGGAAACTGAGGCTTACATAAATCAATCTCTAACAACATAGCTAGTGAGTGGCAGAGCTGGATCCAAAGCCTTAGGTCTCAGACTCCTTGTCCAGGGCTCACTCCAGGACCTGTCAGTCATTAAAAGAGAAAACCACACCACCACATAGTCCACATGTTCTTTCCTTGGGGCTCCACAATGGAGCTAAACACCCAGCAGTGCTTGGGAAAGCTTTCAGTTCCTGAAGCTAAGTGTTAACACGTCAGAACTAAAGGCAGCTTCAGACTTGAGCTAAAAACCAGTGTTATTTTTGAACCTTCCTTTTTCAGAAAGCTGTACAAGAGTTTAGGTGATAAAAGATGGGAAGGGTTGTGTGCATATGATAATATATTCACCGCAAAGACTCACATGTAACTGTGCAACCCAGAACAGCATTTTTGTGCCTGTTCTTGACACACAGTACATGACTCTGTTTGTGGGTTCTTTGTATATGTCATGGATCCGCACACACCTTTAAATGTCAGCCGTCCTAGACGGTGACCCAAGAGTTATGAGGGAGGGTCCAAGTGGTCCCAGGTATACGTGGGATGTGTGTGAGTCTTGGTCTTTACCTTACATTTTATGTCTCTGAAATCAGTGTTGAAAACTGTTTCTACTGCTCAGTATTTTATGTTTTATTACGCTTTACAACAACACTATCCAATAGAACTTTCTGCGATGACATAAATGTTCTATTTCTGTACTGTCTAGTCAGTACTGTAGTCACTAGTTACTAGCTACTGAGCACCTGAAATGTGGCGAGTGTGGCTGAAAAATTGATTTTTAAATTATATTTGAATTTAAACAGCCACACCTGGCTAATGACTACCACAATGGGCAGCATCGCTCTGTAGTTGTAAAAAGTCGGTACGTTTCTGATTCCCAGCATTAATTAGCTCATTAGTTATAGAGATTCCATTAAGTGTATCATAAAGTTAGAAACTGGCTACACCTTGGAGATATGAAATCTACCGATTAAAGATTTCACTTCCCCCACCTCAAAACGTGGTGAGGAAATTTCCTTCACCTGGGCAACAGTGACCATTGTCAGCTCTCTTGCTACACCTCCAGCCTCCCCCTGGGACCTTGAGTCGATACCGGATTAAGTCTTAGTGGACTTGTTGCTGTTTGGAGCTCATGCTCTCTCACTGACTTATGAGAGCTCCTAGCCTTCTCTTCCTTTCACACCAAAGCACGGTTAGATTTAGAAACCTCCATCAGCCTGCCCTGTGCTATCTCACTCCCTTCACCTGCTCTCCTCCTGGGTAGTCAGAGTTCCCCAGAGAAACAGAACTAATAGGATTACAATAGGCCTTCCATAGCTTCAGATTCCACTTCGGCAGGATCAACATCAACCAACTACGGATGGAAAATATTCAGGGGAAAAAGGTTACGTTGCTGCTGATGTGTACTGTGTACTTGGGCCTACGATGGTTGCATCTGTACTGAACATGTGCAGACTTTTTGGAATCATTATTCCCTAAACAATACAGTATAACAACTATTTACATAGCACTTACCTTGTGTTAGGTAATATAAGTAAGCTAGAGGTTATTTAAAGTACCTGAGAGGTTGTGCATAGGTTATATGCAATTGTTATATCCCTTTATATAAGGGACTTGAGTATCCGTGGATTTTGTTATCCACAAGGGCCCTGAAATCAATTCCCCACAGATGTTGAAGGATGACTGCATCTGTCTATCTATCTATCTATCTATCTATCTATCTATCTATCTATCGAAAGATTGAGTTTGAAATTGATGTATTTTAAGGAATTGCCAGCTAGCAAGTCCAAAATCTGTAAGGCCATCTTGCAGGCTAGTGATTCGGGTAAGAGTGATGTTGCAGTCTTGAAAATGAAGGTTGAAGACTCAGGTAGCTTTTCTTTGCTGTTGTCTACATGCAAAATTCCTTCTTCTTTGGAGAACTTCAGTCTTTGCTCATAATGCCTTCAATTGATTGGGCGAGGCCCACCCACATACATTATGGAGAGTGATCTGCTTTACTTAAAGTCTTTGGAAAGTAGATGTTAATCACAGCTGAAAAATACCTTCACAGCAACATCTAGACTAGTGTTGACCAAACAATTAGTCACCCTAATTTAGCCAAGTTGACACATGAAATTAACCATGACACCTTCTTCATTGGATTCAGACGAAATTGGATTACACTATCTCTGACCCTTGACCTATACCATCTAATATGACCTGTGGGTATCCCAATTCCCACTGATACGTCAGCAGGAGCCTTTTCTGCTCCTTTTTCTATGTTACATTAGCTTTCATTTTTACTAAACCCACCCCGTGTCTCATTTCTCCCTGACTGGTTTCACCCTGACTGATATATGTACTCTACAACACAAGTAAGGGTACCAGACTGGTATATATGTACACTTACCATTTGCAACATGGTATTCATTTTGAAAGTAAAGTGGCAAACAGTATGTTCTAGATTTTCTGGGACTATCCAAATAGTCTGTTGTTATTTTTAATGAAAATGATGCTTCAGCCCTGACCAGTTTGGCTCAGTGGATAGAACGTCAGCCTGCGGACTGAAGAGACCCAGGTTCGATTCCGGTCAAGGGCATGTACCTTGGTTGCGGGCACATCCCCAGTGGGGGGGCAAGAGGCAGCTGATTGATGTTTCTCTCTCATCGATGTTTATAACTCTCTGTCCCTCTCCCTTCCTCTCTGTAAAAAATCAATAAAATATATTAAAAAATATATTTAAAAAAAAGAAAATGATGCTTCAAATACATACCCAAAGGTGATTATTTTTTACAATGCATTGAGACTTTGTATAAAAATAATTTTTTTAAATCTTTTTCCACATCATGAGATTTCTGATTTTAGGTTTAGAAAATACAGTTACCATCAAATTTGTTCTTACTCATTATAGAGCAATTGAATGAAGTCTTGGATCCATCAAAAGTAGTATTATTTAATATTTGGTGCCTACACCAGCAATGATCACTCCCTTAAATTTTGTGGGTGGGGTGCTTACGAAATGCAGCAGAAATGAGAAGACGGTGGGTAAGAGTGTATTTCAGTTTAAAATAGTATCTAGCTGGGCATCTTGGCACAGGTTGGATTATATAAAATAGAACGAGTGGTATTGTTGAAGGAGCTTCAGGATGGATTTAGGATATCCAGAGTCGTACCTGAGCATTACCTGTGATTAGTCCTGTGCTGGTTGACCAATTTCCTCTTCTGTAAGGTATTATTTGAGGCCTAGGATAATGCATGTTAACGTTCTGAGTAGAAGTTGTACAGTGTTAACAGTTGTTAACAGTTGTTTTAAGAAGCCACAGTTGTTAGGGAAATTTTGTGGGGAATTTCATAACCCAGGTGACATGGGTATTTATGATTTGATCTTCCACGCTGATTTGACTCTGTGCTTGTGAAGACCTGGTGTAGCTTGAAGTAACAGTGGTGTCCAACACCAGCTGTTGAGCACCTAAATAAAGTGATCTCAGATATAAGAAGAATGGGAGAGGGATTCCCGAAACATGGGGGATAAGTCTGGCAGGATGTGGTAAGTGTATGCATGGGATTCGAGAAAGGGAAGAGCTAAGGAAGATGCCAGTTTGAAGAGATGAGGTCTTTGGTGGATCCTGTGAGCTGTGATCACCAGCCGTGTATGTCTAAACCCCAGAGAAAAATTAGGGCTGTGGAGTTCAAATTTGGGAATAATTAACATATGCCTAGTAGTTAAACCCAGGAGGTCACCTGGTGGAGTGGTAAGAGCTGGTGGCTGGGAATGAATCCTGCTAAACACTACCTAATCCTCACCATTATCGTGCACATGAGCCTTGCTCAGGAACAGTTATGAATGAACAAATGAGTGAATGAGTGAATGGGAAACAAACATGGCTCAGTGACAAACAGTCACATGACTTTCGGAGAAAGAGAAAAGGAGGTGCCTGTACTAGAGTAAGGTAGAAACCAGAAGTGTCAAAGCCCCCACGGTCTAGCCAAACGGTGGTCTTTATAAAACCTAAATGCAGTTTTCCTGGTTAAGAAGGACTACTCACCCTTTCTGGTAAACAGTTGGGCAGCCTGTGTCAAGCCTTGGTTAAGTTAATATCCCTTAACCCAAGCATGTCAAACTTGTGGCCCACAGGCCGCATGCCTCGTTTATTTGGCCCGTGTTAGCCTTTGAGTTTGACATGCTTACCTTAACCCATTAATTCCACTTCCAGGAATCCACCCAAAGAAAGTACATAGCGCTGCAGACAAAGATTTATGTAGAGAAAGGAAAGAAAAGATTTATGTAGAAAGATGGTTCATATTCCTGAGATATGAACTTCCCTGGAAGGCTTGGGTTGGGATGTTTTCTAAAGTTTTGATACTGTGTACAACTATAGTTCAGGATACAGAATGTTCGTTAATGTTTAAGATAGAAGGTGAGCAAAGAAATCTTGTTATTTGCTCTCATACCCTCCACTGTTCTCTGCTCTTGGAGTTCCCTTACCGGGAAAGTTGGGGATATTCTGGCCTGCAGGATGAAGTGAGAGCCTTTGTTGGCATCCATGATATGGCCCTTGTGATTTCCAGTTCAACCTCATTTCGGGCCATTCCTGGCTTCTCATGTCATGTTCCAGAAATATTTTGAGAAGTTTCTTGAATACATCAGGATGTTGTACACCACCAAGCCTTTGCCCATGGTAATCCTTCCTTCTCTCTATCTAGTGAACTCCTAGTCATCCTTCAAATAAAACAATTTATGTAAAGTGCCTAATGCAGTCAGTGCCTGGCACATAGTAGGTCTACAGTAAGTGGTAATTACTACTATTGCTATTGTTGTATCCAGCACAGGCTAGACTTTATAGAAAAGACTGGACTGCGTGTTTGCATCTGCCCTAAATTGTTTTCTAGAATGTGTGGTATTGAACTAAAATGACCTTCTGCTTAAAGTTAGGGTGGTTCATCCAAGGACAGCTTTCAAGGCATGCTCCTCCCTAAGAGAGAAAAACTCCATGCTGGTATTTCTTACTAATTCTCAAATAGAGATGATCGCTGCAGAGGTCTCAGGATTTTCTGAGGTCATCTACTTAGGGATTGGTGACTAGGACTTAACACAATTTGGAGGTCTCTACCTCCTGATTTATTTGAGCATCCTTGTCCAGAAAGTCCCCTAAAGTTCATCTTCTAGTTTTGGCTGGCTCTTGCTTGATTTTATTAGGCTATTACTTTTATGGTTTGTTTTGTTTTGTTTTTCACTTATGACTACTATGTTCAATTGTCTGGGGGAATTTTTCAGGGAGAGGAGAGTTCAAATGCCACAATACTCTTATGTGGCCATTAGGCCCCCACTTATGGTGCCCAGAAAGTGAGAAGGAACTTACCCATTACCTGGACTGGATGGTGTGGACCATGGCCTGCAGAATCAGACATCTGCCTGAGCAGCACCTGTGGGCCTGGCATGGTCTCCGGCTTCTCCAGCTTCACCGGGGACCAGCAGCACCCCCAAGCAGGTGTCCCCTCTTGTGGGAACGTGGGATTCTGCTCTCCCACAGTGGTGATTCTCCCCATCTCTGCCCTTCGCTGCCAAAACAATTGTTTAAAAGAGGAAGCTCTTTGGGTCATAAAATGTCATCAGGTAGTTAGTATGTACTTATGTAGGCATACTGTATTATACAGTAGCCTGGTTGGCAGGAAGTAGGTGATTCATCAGAAAAAAAAAAAAGATGAAAAAATAAACTCTTACCAAATGAACTTCCTCTTTCAAACTCTCTTTGTTTCAGCTCATCCTTTTTAGGCCCTTTCCTAGCCTCTTAGAAAATTAAAATAAAATAAAGTAAAGTAAAATAAAGTAAAATAAATAAATAAATAAATAAATAAATAAATAAATAGTACAGTGTTTCAAAGACAGGTCATCCCAGCTCTTCGCAGCTCAGTGCTGTGTTTTCCCATGGTTAGAAAAAACAAGGCCCCCAGTCAGGCCAGGGCTGGGCTGCATGTACTGCCTGGACACGGTGCCTCTGCCAGCTCCCTGGGTTTCATGTTGAGGCGTTTTGGATGTTTCTTGTGTCCCCCATTGGTAGAGCATTCCATTCACGTGGTTCTCTTCATTTTGTTTGCCTCACAGGTCCAGGAGGCTGCCAGTCGGGGCCTGAAATTCATAAGTGTCATCCCTCAGTACCACTGCCCTGTGAACTCTGCAGGCAGCAGCCCCCCAGTGGGGGGTGGGGACAGGAAGAACCCAGGTGCTCCAGCACGGGCGGATGGAAGCCCAGAGCCAAACCAGGGCCCAGGAGGGGAGACACCCATCACCAACAAACAGCCCAGCTTGCCTTTGGAAGCGGGGGACGGTGCAGACTTTTCCAAGACTCTGGATGGACCGGATGGGGACCTGTCCGAAGTGCCTGGGGAACCACCCTCGGGAAGTAAGTATGTTGGCACAGGGACTATTGGCCCGAGGGAAGAGAGGCCAACAGCTTCTCAGGAATCCCCATGGCATTTTACGAAAAAGGAATGGAATGAGTATGTAGAGAGCGCCATCCATCAAACAGGAGAAAGTTTATAAAGTGCTTTTCTGGGCCTCTGGACTTCCGGGGGGAGCAGAACCACACGAAATTGACTCGCAGTTGCTCCAAAATGGCACGTTTGAAGTGGATTCTCACACCTGAGTTATTTCACCCACATGCTTTTGCACTGCCCTTGAGTTATCCCCTGTAACACAGGAAGTGCTAAAGTGCCGGCACCCATGCAAAGCAGAGGCTCCATTTTGGGTTCACTTATTTTAAATATCTGCCTAAAGAAAGAAATCAAGAAAGCCAGTTGAGGACACATTGTGCGCGAAATTGGGGACTCAACTCACTAGGCTGGAAACAACCAGCTTTCAGGGAGTTGTGTGGACAGATAGGCACCATGCAGAGAACACTTGGCCAATATGTGAATCCTCTTAATCACATAATAACGGCCATTAGAGCATGCACTTTTGGTTGGGGATTTCAAATAACAACACAACAATGTAGAAGCCGACATGTTTTACTACTTCCTGTGTACCAGGCCCTGTGCCAGTAAACATTTTATATGACTGATCTCTTAATTCTCCCGATAGCTCCAGGATGTGGGTGAGCTCTCGTATGGCCCATTTTACAGCAGAGTAAACTGAGGTTGAGAGAGTAAATCTTTGTCCAGGCTGGCTATTGGCAGGTCTGGCATGTGAACCCAGGCAGGCCTAGCCATCATCCCAATTCACCTCTCTACTTGGTCTTTCCTGTGTAATATCCTAATAGACTCACAAGATTTATTGGGGCCCTCAGTTTATAGGCAGTAATATTTCTCTTCGTTTCCTCCCAATTCCCTTTCCTCTTCTTTCTCCAGGAAACCTAGCATCTAGCCATTTCCTGAGAGCCAGGTACTTATATGAGCTGGGTGGCCTCTGCCAGTCTTTGGAAGGTGAATCAGTAACAAGACTGACAGGAGGCGACCCCAAGCCTTAGGAGGCCTTTCTCTTTCGCCTTTCTGGATCATCTCCCTGGTTAATGTTATTATTTATTTACTAATTCTTGAAATAAGCCGTAAATAAATGATGAAGAGTGGTTCGTGCTTTGAGAATAGAAAAGAAGGTGAAGTGTGTGGGGTTTTTTTTGTTATGCCAGTACTTCCTGAAAAGAACACTGTGGGATGGTTCATTCTGGGGACTTATTTGCCAAGTTGATTTAGAGGGAGAGAGATTGGCGCTGCCTCAGTTCTTGGATGTATTAGGATTTCTGTTTATTCGAGGCCCAGATCCCTATTAGGTACTGCAGTAGAGCTCTTCGTCTGTGGGATTTTTCACAGTTTGAGGTAGACTTCTGCTCCTTCCAGAGTAGCTGAGAGCACATTGAGACCCTGTGTATGCCTCTTAATGAATGTTCAAGTCTTATTCCAGAAACCTCCATCCGCTCATTGCTGATGGGCTGGGTGTGTGCACGCTGAGAAGGAAGACGGGCCCCTTGGAGCCCTTCTCTACAATCCAGGAGCTTGAGGGGGGGGCGGGTGAGGGGCAGGAGTTGTGGAGAGGCAGGTGGCACCGTGGTTAGGAACCTGGGGTCTGTTTCCATGCCAGACCGCTACCTTCTAGCTAGGCAGTCTTAGCCAACATACCCTTCTGTGCCTCTGTGTCTTACTCTGGAAAATAGGGATAGAACAGTAGTTCATCGATGGAAGGTTAAATGACATGCATATTTGAAACACTTGCCACTGCTTAACTCCTAAGTGTGAGCTGTTAGTATTGGGGTACAGGTTTCTCTGAATGGAACCCTGGCTTTGAGAAAGGAGGCAATTAATACTGAGGTTCCCCTCAGGAGTTTTCAGATATTTCCTGTTCCAGAATCCACCTTTCCCCAAGATTTTTTCCAGACGTCCTGCCTTCTGTGTTTGACCCCAGGGAGAGTTCACTGGGGCGGTTTATCCCAGGATCCACCTCTCCCCAGGTGGGCCTCCTGCTGCCCTGTGACTGTTCACCTTCCTTACCTAAAGACTCCCCCGTCACAGAACACCCAGAGACCCCTGAACACCAGCATGTCCTGGCCTGTGTGTCATCTCCTCAGGTCCCTATTCTCCACTAGAAAACTAGTTCCTGCCAGGGAATACGGGTTCATGTGTGTCTGGATGTGGTCAACAAAACAGTGGAAGGGAATGTTAGCTGTGTAGGGTGTTACAGCACCTCCCCCCATCTCACTACGTGGGCACCTGTCTGTCTATTGCAGGCGTCCTCAAACTACATGCGGCCCACTGAGGACATTTATCCGGCCCGCTGGGTGCCGCTGCCTGTCCTGCTTAGCAGCCGACTCGTCCCGGGCCCGCAGTGCGCTTAGGAATTTGTTCATAGTTTTTTTTAAAACTATAGTCTAGCCCTCCAACTGTCTGACAGTGAACTGGCCCCCTGTTTAAAAAGTTTGAGGATCCCTGGTCTATTGTCTAGACATGAGGCTGGCTCTTATCTCTCTGCTCAGGAGGCCACAGGTCCTGAAATGTAGACAGCTCACTGTCATCCTTTTCCTCTCTTTGTGGAATAAATGAGTCTTTGTGTTTTTTTCAGCAGTGAATGAACACACAGGGGTTACTAGTGCCTGTGCATGGCCTTGTGGTGGATAGACAGACAACAGTCACAATGGTGATGACCCTCTAAGTGGTCTCAGTTCTTCCTGTGTTTCCTCTTGATGGCACCTCATGACAGCTTTATGACAGAAGATGACTGTTATTGTGCCCATTTCACAGATGAGGAAAGTCGCCTTCCATGCCTGCATAGCGTTAAATTTTATCTCAGCTTCAGCAGTCGGCCTGCTTGAAGGCCAGATGTCCAGAGACCCTGTCCGCATTGGTCATGGCCTTCATCTCACCGCAGCCTCTCTCCCAATCTTCGTCCTGGGAACTCTTTTCCTTGCACCACCCCCAAACGCCCCCATAAGCTTCCCCTCTCTGCTGCTTGCTCAGCTTTCAGCTTGCCTTCCTCTCAGGGCCCCCTAAGGAGGGTGAAGTGTTTTTACTCCTCCTCCTGCCAGGTGGGCTTAAATAGGCAATCACAGCAAGACAATTAAAAGAAGTCCCGAGGGAGTCTCCCTCCTTCCCCCTCTTTCTCCTCAGTTAATTTATTTCCTTTATAGGAGGCCTAGGGGAGCCAGTCTAGGCCGGGGCTGCTCAGATAGGGCTTGCCGGCGAATTCTCCATCAGAAACAGAGCTGGTTGCCCCCTCCTCACGCCCACGGGCTCCAGGGAACAGCGGCTCTGGTCCAGAGGTTACGCCATGTGCCCACTCGGCCCCCTCGGAGGCCATCATGTGGTTTTCTTCCTGCTCATTGACTTTTATTTCCTGGTCCGGGGGAATTTCCTGTTGGTTTGATGGCCTCGTTGTGCAGAGATCACCTGAGCTGGCGTAGGGACAGCCCCATGCCTGGCTGCTCCAGGACGCTTCCCCTTTCCCCGCTCACACTCCCCCGCCCCAGGCAGCTCTGCTCAGAAGAGCGGGGCCAGGCCCCCTGTGAGGCATCTCTGTCCATAGGGAGCTTGTGTTCTTCCTTTGTAACAAGCAGGCCAGGTGGGAAGGCCAGTGCAGGGAAAGGTTAGGAAGGTGTCGCCAATGTCCACCTGCCACTTCTCTCCTGGCCTCCAGCGTCCCTGCCTTGTCCTTCCCTCAGTATCTCTGTTGCTGCAACTTCAGTCACAGAAGCAAGGAGGCCGGACAGGTTCGTGCAAATTGAAACTGTTCTCGCTGTCACTGAAATAATACAATGTCTTCCAAGCATTGCCCTTCTCACCCTGTGCCCACTCAAATGCTTACAATGCCAGGCAGAAACCTGGGCCAGGGCTCTCCATGGCACTGCTCGGCTGCGGGGATTGTAGTCCGCAGGACTCCTTGGCGGGCAGCTCATTGTGAGAGGAGAGAGAGGAGGTACTCTGCTGAGTCTGGCTTTTCTGATACGTGGCCCCTCCCTTCCCTGTGCCCCCAGGATAGTTCTACCCCGTGGTCCTGCCCCCCCACACCCACATCTGCCACCTGCCACCATCTTTCTGGCCTTTCACTCAGCCCATTAGCAAACAGCTATTGAGCTCCCACCCGCAGTCCTCAGCTCCCGCCTTCTGTGCACTGATGACATTAGCCTCTTGTTAGATTTGGGAAACAGCCCAGGCTTGGGGTTTGAAAGGCTCTTGGCTTTGCCACTTACCAGCTTGTGATTTCTGGGGGATCCACTTAAGGTTTCTGGGCACAGAACCAATGGAGACTGGGAGAGTCACATGAGATGGTGAAGGCGAAAGGCCTTGTCAATACAGTGTGTGTGCGTGTGGCTGCAGTGGCTTATCCTTACCAGTGGGTTCCCGGGGCGTGCTGTGTATGCAGTGGTGCCCACACTGTGCCCTGGCACACAGAGGTGCCTGCTGTTAGTGCCCGAGCCTGATCAAAGCCTGAAGCAGCCTTTTCCCAGGTTGAGGAATCTGGACAGGCCCAAGGTCCCCTGCCCTTTCTTCCCACCTTGGTGCCCGCAGCCCTGCCTTCCCACTACAAACCTTTCGGCTTAGCTCCCCTGCCCATGATCTCAGCAGACCTTAGCCCCCACTCAGTCCAGCTACCAGGCCAAGTCTGACTCCCACTTGTTTCTTCCCATCCAGCTAACTCACCAGCCTCCTCCTCCTCGCAGTCTAGCCCTCGGAGCCCCGTGCCTTAAGCCAGGCTCTGAGCTCTCTCTTCCCTCCAGCCTGGAGGACTCCTGGAGCACCAGCTGGCCCCGCTGCTGCCTGCAAGTCACCGCCTCTCTGGGGCCTTGCCTGCAGACAGGCTGCAGACTTCCACCGCATACCTAAGGTCCCACTGCCTGCTGCAGGCCTCAGACCTGGACATCTGCCTCCTTCCTCCCTTCTCCCCGGGTGCTCAGCAAGGCCCGAGTGGGCTGCTATCAGACTGGCAGCACCCAGTGAGCCCACACCCCCTCGCCCTCCCCCAGCTTCCCGCATTATCTGGCTTAGGTCAATCAGCAGACACATGTCATCACCTGTCATATTACAGGGACACTCCTGGTCACAGAGGATCGGAACGGCACAAGGGGGAAAGAGAAAGACGACAAGATAGAAATACAACACAGTCTTTGTTTTTTTTAAATATGTTTTTATTGATTTTTAGAGAGGAAGGAAGAGAGAGAGAGAGAGAGAGGAGCATCGATGAGATGAGAAAGGAATATCATGGAGCGGCTGCCTTCCGCATGCCCCTAGTGGGGATTGAGCCCCACAACCCAGGCATGTGCCCTGACGGAGAATCAAAACAGTGATTTCTTGGTTCCTGGGTTGAAGCTCAACCACTGAGCCACGCCAGCCAGGCACAGTAAGACAGTCTTGATGCTTCTTCAGTGTTCTGCCTGGCCCGGTCTTCAGCCATTCTCAGAACATTCTCAGAAACAATGCCTTCCCCCTCCCTCCTCTGGGACTTTCTGTCCAATGTCTGGAAAAGTCTTCCAGCTGGGGTCATGTGTGAGTCACAGAGCAGCTGAGAAACTTTAAACAAACTTGGGGCTTCTTTCTGGACTCCCTGGTGCCTGCTCATGTGAGGATGTGTTTCAGAGAATCAGAATATTAAAACATCAAAAAGGACGTCATTCAGGGACAGTTTCTCTTGGCTGGTTTCCACGTGAGTAGAGAGAGGATTGTGGCAAAGGAGACAGAGGGACGGAGTTTACCACAGGGTTATGCATCTGAAATCAGGTTTCTCCCAATATTTCATTTCTACGAATGCTTTGGAGGCTCTTGATTCCAACAGCATTTCCTTTCCTTCCTGACAAATGTATTTCTGTCTCTGGCCTCGGTCCTCCACACTGGGGAGGGTCCAGATGGGAAGATGGGGGCCCTGTTACCACTGCACCATGTGTGATAGGTCCTACCTTCCCTTCACACCACCACACACTCTCACTTCTCACTTTGGCCTTCCCCTTTTTCTGTTCTGTTTCGCATTGGGGAAAGTTGTGTTTCTGTCTTGCCGTGTGTGGGGCATCCTGTGTGATCGGGTGTTGTCATATAGTTTTGGATTTTGGCCACGTCCAAATTCCCCACTCACTTCTCCCATGTAAAGGCTGGAATTTCTCTTTAATTCATATGTATTCGCGCTTGACGATAGCTTTCTCAGCCTCTGCCTGCAGTTGTCCCCTAGAATGGCCTCAAGTTCCAGGAATCTGGATGGGCCCAGGCTCAGCATGCCCAGAATGAATACCTCAAGGGTGGCTCTCAGTCCCTGAGGATCAAGGCCCTGGCTGGTTTGCCCCTTGGTAAGGCAACCTGAGGTGTGTTCTCTAGAGCAACTCAGGGGAACTGAACCTGTATGATCCGAATGGTAACCCTTGAGTTAATGCACCCTTCGTCGGCTCTCATCTCTTCCCCTATTTCCCACCCCTACCCTCTCACTCTGTTTCCTGGGGTCACTTCCCAAATAACCAATTGCACCCAAAGGCTTAGCAGGCTCTGCTTTTGAAGAAATCCACATGAAGTTAAGGATGCATTGGAGCATTGCTTAGCCTCTTGCTTTGTAGCTTTGGCTCTTACTTAAACCCCTGGCACCTCGGGCTGGGAAATGCCTGATTATCTAGTTCATATCCTGTCCCACCCCCAGCCCCAGCGCATTGCTTGGGTCCCCTCCGTGACAAATCTTGCTTTGCATGACCCGATCCCTCAAGTGTGTGTTTGAAGATCACGAAATAGTGTAGTGGTTGCCAGTTTTGTCCACCAAGACCTACTTTCTCCTGTGAAAGCCTTCACTGGCTGGGACAGCTTCCCGAGTCAGGCGAGCAGGCTGAGAAAGGTAATTTGGGGTGGGGACAGTGAAGAGGCCAGGGGTGCTTGTTTGAAATCCAGGTGGCCGCTTGTGAAGATGGGCACTTTCCTTTCCTAATTGGTCCCAGCCAATGGATAGCAGGAAATGACCCCCCCACACACACACTCACCCCTGGATCTTAACTCTTGCTGATGACAAAGGCTCATGGCCCAGCATTACTCCCCAGAGATCTCTGCTGATGCTGGCTTGGATGGGGCTGTGAAAAGACTTCCTTTGTCCAGAATACAATTCCTATGTGAGATAATTTTAGATGCTACACGGATGGACATATTTGGCGTTAATGTGCCTCATCGTTCCCTCCTGTTTATAGCAAGTGGTAGTTGTTTCCCTTATGATCTGGAAGCAGAGTTTCCTTTTACGCTGCATTTATTTGAATAAAGGAAAGTGAGTCTGTTTATTTGGCTAGAGCAAAAACTATGAAATACTGACAGGTCAGCGACAGCGTCTCAGAGCGTGGGTATAGGCCAGGTGTCTCCTGCGGGGAGCATGAGGGTGACATTTGTCTTTTTTGCTAATGTTTATGGCCTTTAAAATATTTCTTTGAAAGAAGGGCAGGGATTTTCTTATTGAAACAAATTTTTGGAAACCAATGCATATGCCTGAGTAGCCTGTGAAAGCAGGGTTTTTTAATCTGGGTGAACCCTGATTGCTTGACTAAATGAGAAACACAAAAATAGACCTTCGGACCTAGATGGAAATTCCAGGTACTCGCTGTG
The DNA here is from genome assembly GCF_963455305.1 of Plecotus auritus. NCBI lineage: Eukaryota > Metazoa > Chordata > Mammalia > Chiroptera > Vespertilionidae > Plecotus > Plecotus auritus. The sequence continues at coordinate 154,055,905 of NC_137773.1, read as the reverse complement.
GAGGCCAGTACTGCTCACTCGTGGCCTGCGGCACGTACGGCAGGCGCGGGTCAGCTGCCGCGTGGTGGTGACTATTGATTTTTGAAAAGCCAGGCTATAAAGGAGGGAACAGGAAGTTCAGCGCCCCCCTGCCAATGTCTGCCTGCCTGGCTGAGCAGACCTTCCACTCCAGGCAGGAACCCTCATTTACGGGAACGTATTTATTTTTACATATCAATGATGTATTTTTGATGTGCTTGATTAAGTATTATGGGCTCAGCCCCAGGAAACACCACTGCAGTTTATAAATAGCGAGTTGAGGGGTGGACAAGGTTCCTGGAATTACGGCAGTATTTTTGCTTTTATGTGCCTGTGTACATTGATGACTGTTTTTTGTTTTTTTTTCAAACCAGCTCTTGCCCAAGTATGTCTGCTTTTTCTTTCAAAACACCTTTGTATGAATTTCTCAGACTCTCTACTCTGTCCTTCTCTCAAACACCTAACTGCACAAATGAATAATTCCAGGTAACATTATATGCCTGATTCAAAACTTAAGTCTCCACTTGAAGTTCATGAGGCCATGTCACTTTCAGGGCACTCTTAACTCACTGCTTGGAATCGGGTTTTATTGTCTGGCAACAGCGCTCCCTCGCCGAGATTTTACCTCTGATGTCATTTCTCAGGCTCCTGAGAGATTCCACTAGACCCAATGAGGTAGCTCTGATCACTGTCTAAACTCTTGTCTCCCCACCCCCTTTACAAATCCCAACAGAAATGGAGATCTTCACCCTTTTCAACAAACCGAAGAGCCATCAGGAGTGCAGGCAATACTATACGGTCTCCATTCCTCTCCGGGTCTCCACGAACGGCCAGGCAGTGAGCGGTTTGGATGCCAACTGGCTGGAGCACATGAGCGACCACTTCCGGAAAGGCGGCGTGCTGGTGAATGCCATCTTCTACCTTGGCCTGGTCAATGGTATGGAACCCACAGCCCTCGGGTGGCCCTGGTGAACTCTGCTTCTCATTCTTGTCCTCTTAGCCCCGTGGTCGGCAAACTGCGTCTCGCGAGCCACATGCGGCTCTTTGGCCCCTTGAGTGTGGCTCTTCCACAAAATACCACGGCCTGGGCGAGTCTATTTTGAAGAAGTGGCGTTAGAAGTTTAAGTTTAAAAAATTTGGCTCTCAAAAGAAATTTCAATCGTTGTACTGTTGATATTTGGCTCTGTTGACTAATGAGTTTGCCGACCACTGTGACTTAGCCCATCTTCAGAGCCTCCTTCGCTCAGAAAACTCTGCAGCTGATAAATGCGCTACATTTGATTTCTCATGAACACGCCTTGAGGCGTTTTCCATAAAGCCCACCACCTATGTCTCTCTCTAAACCTCGCCAGGGGTTAGCCAGGTCTCTTCTAAAATGCCAGAGACAGAGGCGTGATTCTGTTTCACCGGTGGTGGTCTCCATCTGTGTTGCTTTTCAAGGCTTTGAAAAAGATTTTTTCCCCCGGTTTTGTTAATTGCCCCCTGGGATCATGCCTCTCCGGAAGTGTGAATTGTTTGTAGACACTCTTACAGTTTGAAGTAGCAGTAGCAGCACCTCGGAATTAGCAGCAGAGACGTGCGCTGAACAGCCTGGTTCCTGCAAGCTCCGTGGGGACACGCGCTGTTCCCGGGTCTCGTGGCACCCGGACTCCCTCCCCAATGATGGGTTATCTCTGGTGGTTGTTGCGTGGGGTGGCAACGTTGCTGGTGTCAGCTTTTCGAAGGCAGAGAGCAAGTCTGCCCAACCTGGGGAAATGTGTCAAGCAATTAGGAGGGTTTTTGGGGTTAACACAAAGGCTAGTTGAGTCACTAGGGTGCATCCAAGCTGGGAGGCAACTGGGGAGTGGGGCCAACAAGCCCGCCGCTGTGGATCCTGAGGGCTGCCAGTCAGCAGGACTCCCAGGTAAGTGAAATGTTGTACAGAATTTGTTAATCCCAGCAAAACGTGTGTGTGTAGTGGGGGAGGCGGGGGGGGGGGGAGGGGGAGGGACCGGGGCACCAACAGTGCAGCATCTGGGTTGTTGAGTCGTTTTCTCTCTAAGAGTTAGCAAAGTCAGGAATGGAGTTGGATTTTACATTATTTGCCATGTCAGCAAACACACACAGAAGAGACATCAGTCTTCATTCTGGATGTACCTTCTATATGTCATCCAAAGCCTTAAAACACTATAGCACAGACAGGTCTCAACTTTGGACTCCATCCCTTGTTACTATAGAAATATCAATAGCTAAGTTAATGTGATAGCATAGTAGCAGCAGGCATCGGATGGTAGAGTGGTCAGAGCCACCTGTGCGGTGGGTGAATGACAGAAGAAAGGTAGGTGACTGGTTCATTATGAACACATCCCGAGCAGCGCTGTCCCAATAGAACTTCGTGCCATGATGGGAAAATTCTATTTCTATTTCTGTGCTGTCCAGTATGGTAGCCACGCATGGCTAATGACCAGTTGAAATATGGCTAGGAGGGCTGAGAAATTGAATTTTAGAATTTCATTTTCATTTGTTTAAATTTCAATGACTGTCCGGCCAGTGTGGTTAACCCAGGAACCAAGAGGTCGCCGGTTCAGTTCCCAGTCAGGGCACATGCCCGGTTTGTGGCTTGATCCCCAGTGGGGGGCGATGAATTATGTTCCTCTCTCATCAGTGTTTCTATCTCTCTAGCCCTTTCTCTTCCTCTCTCTCTCTCTACAAAAATAAAAAATAAAAAAAATCAATACATTTCAAGGACTGTATGTGGCTAGTGGCTAGTGTATTGGACAGTACAGTGCTAGTGTATCCATTGCATGGATATAACTAAGGAAGAGTCCGTTCGGTTCTCTGGCAGCAAGGTCGGTAACCTCCCTGTATACAAGGCGGCTTTCCATGGTGCTTGCAACGTCCCCTGAAGCTAGAGAATGTCACCATCTGTTCTGAGATGCACCATAAAACATCAGTGGCATCGGCTTGGAGGCAGTGTTCACAGCCCTGATTCATCAGCACTTGGGAGAACTCTTCACTTCCTGCTTCCTGCAGGGACATCCCAACTCCCATCTTGGATTGTGGTCACATCAGCTCCTTTATCTCCTCTGGGTGCTCCCGGAGGCTCGCTGTGCATAGTTTTGCGTTTCTGCTTGGGAAAAACTGATGATTAGTTGTGCTCACATCTTAAAGTCGCAGGGAGGCACCGAAGGTGGCAGCTACACCGGTAATCTCCCCCTTAGGTGTACTGGGGAGTCAAAAGAGACGTTTTTCTCTTTGGCCTTACTGCCCGCACACGTCAGGGGCAAGCTGAACCCAAGAGGTCACCTTGAAAGTTCTCAGTGCCATTCATTGTCTCTCTGGCCATTGTGGCTTTGGCAGTAGAGGCTGAGTCTCCTCCACTCCTCCTCACCCCACTCTTCAACCTTGCGTCCAGCCGCACAGACTTTTCTTCCGATTTGACTCGGGTGTTTGAAATGCTGTTCTCTCCCCTGTTGGCATTAGCTGCATTCAATTTAGTCTTCCTGCCTGGAAGACACAAGGTGAAATTCCCCCTGGCAAGCGCAGCTGTGAGAGCCTGCACCGAGCCCGTGGCATCTCCACAGCTGGGCTGCCCGGAGCCCGCGCCATCACATCTCTGTCGCAGGGACGGCTGCAAAATTCTCAGAATAGGATTCATTTAAGCCCTCTCAACATTCAAACCCGATTCCACCCTGTGTGTTTTTGGCAGGAGGGAGAGTGTGACTTGGGAATAATGCTCAGTGGGTTAGGGCGTGTCTGCTCTGGAAAAGCCCAAGGTTTCCGTTGGCCAGGGATGAAATATGCATATGTTCTTTTCCCAGAATTGAAAAAAAAAAAGCAAGTATTCATAATTAGAAAAGGAACCTGTTTCTAAGAAGACAATTAGTGTCCTTACAAATAGAGCTGGAAGCACATCTTTAAGCTGTTTGCCATCTGGAAAAGCACCCGTCTTACTCCTGCATGGGTCTTTGTACTCCAAATTATTTTCCAGAGTCAGAGAACTCACGAGAACTTTGCCCCATAAACAAGGCGATGTTTCAGCCTGAATTACGCAGTTAAGATTCCAGCTTCTGTTTTCGAGGCTCTGCTGTCCAGGACATGGAAGGACTCACATGGTCCTCAGATTTGGGCTTCTGTTCGTGGTGGCCAGGGCTCCTGTCCTCAGAATGATCAGGTGTCCTGGGCTGGGAGGCTGCGCCCTTAGGCCCTGGCCATCGAAGGCCCAGGTGAAAGCAAAGCGTGATGATGCTGACGGCCGGTATGGAGCTGGTACTCTGTGCTGTTGCTACTCTAAGCAGTTCAAACATAGCAACTCATTGATTCCCCACAAGCCGGGGAAGGAGGCACAGTTGTTATCCCTGCATTATAGCTGTGGACACGGAGGCACAGAGTGATTAGGTCATTGCCCAGGCAAGGAGGTGGCAGGGAGAAAGAAGGGTGTGGGTAGGGGAAGGGACATGAGGAGGAGAGAGGAGAGGTGGCCGTGTTGGTGAGAAGTTGAGGTAGCCCTTGGGGAGGATGGGGAACTCCGGGGTCACCCTCAGGGAAATAGCGAGACCTGGGTGGCCAGCCAGCAGTGTGGATGGATCCCCGGGCTGGTCAGACAGCAGAGCAGACAGGCACATAGAAACACTCCAGCCAGTGGGACAAAGGCCAGAATCGACGCTTCTAGAGGGTGGAAGAGGGGGGGAGGAGACCCTCTGCTGAGCTTGCTGTGATGAGGAGTTGGCAGGCACTAGGAGTCAGGCCAGGGTGAGATGGAGCTGGCTGCCCACCATCTGAAGACCCACCCAGGAACCTGATTTCTCACCAAGGGCATCCAGGCCAGCAGAATCCCTGCTGCCATCGTGGCCACTGAGGCTGCTGCTGCCACCACCAGCTCCCCTTGCCCTGCCCAGGCCCTCCCTCTGTCCCCTGGCCCTATCCTTGCTCTGCATTTCTGTCATTCTACCCTCACCCTGTCCCCTCTTTGCTCTCCACTTGTCCCCATCTCACCCTGTCCTCACTTTTCTCTCCTTGACCTGTGCTGGCCCTCCCCACCCCTGACCATGACCCTGACCCTGCCCTCACCTCTCCTGGCCCCACACTCCTTCCCCCTCTGGCAGTATCGCCTTTCCCCAGCCCATATTCAGATGTCTTCCGTGGTCTCAGACATGGCCTTGGCAGTGAGTTGTCCAAACCAGAATGCAGGCCAATGACATGTACTGCCCGTGGTGACCACGCCCTCACTGCTCTTCCACTTACTTAGAAGAGTCGTTCTGCACGACCCTGACTGCTTGACATGAACCTGGCCTCTTCTCCTGCACAGTGTCCTGCTTTGTGGGCTTGTCCGGCCAGTGCCTCACGGGACATTCATCTTACCTATCTCTCTCACCTTCTCTAGCCTCTCTTTCCCATTAAGTGGAATTCAGTTCCAAGATCTTGATAAATTAAGCACTTCTGACAGCAAACGATTGTCTTTTGGGGCCCTCTAAGTCCAAGTATCCTTTGGTATTTATACCACCTTTTTTTGACGCCTAGCATAACCTACATGCCTTTATATTTGCAAAGTATACATGTAAAAGACATGCACATATTTTGAGTTAAATACATGTAGAGACGTATATTTTATACAGACATACTTTCAAACCCTCAGGCAGGTCCTGTGTGCCCTGTTCATCTTAGGAGGATCAAAGAGCTAGGGGTGGAGGGACTGGAAAGGGAGGGAGAGTGAGGTCGTTCTAGCTGCTTCTAGTAGCCCCTCCCTTGGAACGCGGCCATCTCCAAGAACCTTTGGCCTGGTGGTTCCAGGCATGGCTTCTCTGTCTCGAGGAGCCAATTAATAATGTAGGTTTCACTTATAGCATGAAGTGCATTTTCTCTTGGACCATAGCACATCCTTAAGTGAACACTGTATTGCAGTAGAGCACATGTATAGAAAACTGTGCCGATCATAAGGATATAGCTCAGTGGATTTTCACAAGGTGATCAACCCGTGTAACTGGCTCAGTGCGAAGCCATGAACTGTGCCTGGCCGGGTGCCTCACACACAAAGGCAATGACTCAGAGCACGTCTTCCTCGGTCAGTTCAATGGCACTGGACTTGCAGGCTAACCCTTACTGTAACTGAAGAGGAGCCTAGGTTATTCACTGCTTCAATGCAGGAAGGAAGGCCGAGAACAGCAGCGAGGGCTGGAGAAACAGGGACATGCAGCTGGCTTGCTTTTTTGTTGTCAGCACATCAGCTGCAGTGTGATTGGGAAGCAACGTGGCACCATCAGCCGGGATTGGTTGATCCATAAGTACATGCAGTGGGGTTAGAGGGCGGTATGACAACATGTGCAGTTACGGTCCTGCAGCAGGTGCGTGCCATTCCTGGAACCGAGGTGGTACCACGAGCACCATGCAGAGCCTGATCGGGAGAAGGGCTTTCAGAGAGCCAAGGAAATCTGTCACGCCAGCTGCCCCAGTGTGGACAATTTAGTCCAATCTAGCTGCTTAAAAGGAGCACAATAACATTTTTTTCTAGACCACATACATGGACCACTTGTCATGGTGTGTGCATTTCCTGCCAGATGTTGGTGAAGAATAGCACCTCGGGTGAGCCTGCAGGTTAGCTTGCTGGACGGAGTGTTAATGTGTCAGAGGCTACAGGGGAAGAGCCGCTGCCTCATAGAATTTACCTCTTGGGATAATAGAGCAAATCTCCTTTCCCCACTTCCTTCTTGTAAATCATAAGCTTGGAGTGTTAAGGTGGCCTTTTGCCAAAAGACCAGCATCAAATATTTATACAGGACAAGGGCGAATGGCTCTCCGTGCACAGTAGGGGAGCTGCTTTACTTTTATAAAAAATGCAGTGATAATGGAGTGTTTTCCAGAGATGGAGGGCGAACTAACCTTTTGCATTGGGAGCCTTCAATCCAAGATAGAGCTATTTATACCCAGTGCGGAGGCTGAGCTAGAGGGCAATGAGGAGGTGGGGGTGGGCACGGCCGTCAAAACAGGGGACTGTTTAAAAGCCCAGCTGTCTGCTCTCTGTGGTTCATTGACTTTTTTGCTGTTACAGATGACCAAATTGTGACAGCCACTCTGAGCTTGCTTCGGAGTTAAGTAGGTGAATCAGCACTCTGGATTGGAGATAGCGGAGCAGCGGGCTAAGAGGTGGGAAGGCAGATGCTGGATGAGGAGGCGGGGAGATAAGGGCCTGGCTTGTTCCTACTTCATGCCCCCAAGTGCCGCTGTACCTCTCTCCAATGACCGCATGGCCCTTCTCCCAGCCCAGGCCTGCGTACCTCTCCCCACTGACTGCCCGGCCCTCCTCCCAGGCCTGCAATGGAGAGGAAGGGGCAGCCAGGCAGGGGTGGGAAAGGAAGTCTGGACTGGCTACAGCATCTTCTTCCCCCTCTGGACCTCCACTCGGCAGCACTGTGCCGTTGGCAGGCTAAACACCCGTTGTTTGGATCAAGTTGGACCAAGTTGGGCACTTGACTATGTAAAGTACATGGTAGGCACCTTGTAGGGCTTGGAAGTTTTCCTTTGAGGACATCTGTAGGTAGAGATTTTGGAAATTGGATAGAACATATTTTTGTAGAAGCCTCAAGGGATTTGTGCTGTGTGGATATAATCCCAGAGGAATCATGGATCATCTTCTGGTCTCAAGCAGCAGGGGCTCCAGCTGGGCCCAACTTTCAAGATGAGCTAGACTGTGGTCCATGCTTGTCCTGGACCCCAAAATTCTTGAAGTTCAGCTGAAGAGAAGCTCTGTTCTTCCCTGGTCACCTTTGCAAAATGTCTCTTAGGAAGGCATTGGACAAACATAAGGGGAAGTTTTTTAGCAGAGCAGACGAAATTCCTAAAGGCGGTCGATAACAGATTCTCAGGATAGGAAACAAATAAAAACTGGAGCTTGGTATGGATTAACCCCAGGGATCTTACTTGAAATGAAGCCCATGATCAAGGTGCTGGCAAATTTGGTTTCTGGTGAGACCTCTCTTCCTGACCTGTAGACAGCTAGCTCCTTCTCTGTGTCCTCATATGGCCCTTCCTCTGTGCAAGGACCGGGGAAGGGGGTCTGGTGTCCCACTTCTTATAAGTACATCAGACCTGACAGATTAGGGCCCACCCTTATGACCTCAATGATTTCCCTAAAGGACCTATCTCCAAATACAGTCACTTTAGAGGTTAGAGTTTCAACATAGGATTTGGGCTGGGGTGTGGGGGCCCAAGTCAGTCCACAGCAGTCTGACTGAGCAGTGATTTGTAGAGTAGAATCCAGGGACCAGGAGGGAGTCTCTGTCCTCCACCACATTTCACAGATGAGAGACCAAGTCCCTCAAAGGGATCACATTACTTATCTTGATAAAGCATGGACCCAAGCCACCTGCTTCTAAGTCCAGTCCTCTTTCCCACAGTCTCTGATCTAAATGAATCTAGGGCATTAGGAGCCATTCAAAAAAAACCCCCCAAAAAACAGAAAGCTCCTCCCTTACTGTCTTCGGCAGGGGTAGAGACCCTGCTGTGATTTTCTTTATACCCTCGTTGCCCAAAACAGTCTTGAATCATGCTATTTGTGTAGCGTACATTTGTTGAATTGTACAGAACCCAGAACTTGGCACGTTGACTAAAGCAATGCCCAGGGAGATGTTTTCAGTGATAAATCATTTGGGAAAACTCCCCTCCCCCAAATTCTGCCTGTTGACAAGAGCTGCCTAAAGAGTAGTTTGTATGGCAGCCCACATCCTGGGAACTTCCAAGAATCAGCGCAACTAGCATGCATCTGACAAGCTCAGATCTGGGGTGTCATATCTATCCCCGCTTTAAAAAAACACACGTATCTCACCTAAATATAGGTTTCTTCTAAAAACTGTCTCTAAATGGCTATGTTTTGCCCTGAGTAAGTTCTCCCCAGTGCATCCTGACATTGGAGCGTGGAAAGGAAGGTAAACGCGTGAAATCAGATGGTGATTGCTAACAATGAAATTTGGGCTCATAAAATCAAGGATATTATTCAAAACTGCGAGGTAAATTAGTCTCATTCATTCTGATGGGGCTAGACTCGATGGCGGTGTGTGCCTCCTTTAATTAACATGCTGAAAAGATGTTCTGATTGGGATTATTAATGAATGCAGTGAAAATCTTTGCTGCTTGTAAGGCTTCTGCCACAGACGGTTTCCAGAACCACCACCACCCTTTTTTTCTTTTCTTTTTTTTTCCCCCAACAGATTCCTTACACAGCTTGACAGATGGAGTATTCATCTTTGAAGCTGTTTCCACAGAAGATAGCAAAACCATGCCGGGCTATGATGCTATTGTTGTCGAACAATGGACGGTCCTGGAAGTAAGTGTGGGGTTGGCAGGGGCACTGCTTTTGTTCAGACGGTGATGGTTTTATTCGCTTGCTGGGTCTGCCCGTGGCTGCCGCTCAGCTGTGGCTTTCCTCTGAAAGGCCGTTTGACCTGGTGGACCCCGCAAGGACCCCTTTTTGTCTTTTCATGGTCCTCCTTTATCACGTTGGGGGATGGGCCCCGTGGTTCCCTTTCTGAGGAAAAGCACATTACGTGTCTCGGACCCTTCAGTGGGAAAAGACTCCTCTGTCATTGATTTGCATATAAGTGGAAACTCTAAGGGACATAAATGAGGCAAACACGCAGTTGGTGGCCTCCGTACTACTGATAAAAGCAGCATCCTCATGGGCGCTCCATCTGTCAGGCATCCTGGGAGGAAGGTGGTGCACAAGTGCCCCTTTAACCTTCACAGTGAGCTTACCAGGTAGGTTCCGTCATTGCAGATGAGGAAACGGAGGCACAGAGGTTGGGTCCTGGTCGTAACATAACTCATCAAGTGCTAAAGGGTGTCTTTAGGAAATGTTGACCCCCTGAGGCAACCACATTGCAGTGGGCAGAGGAGTCCTGGAGCCACGTTTTTCTGGGGCTTTGGAAGAGCTGGTTTGTTTCTGAGACTTTCTGGTATAATCTTTGGAGGCACTTCTCCAACTATGGAAGCATGGACATTTTAGGCTCCGCTCTTGTCCACCCAGCAAATGGGATGTATAAGGAGAAGCTGTTTGAACACAGAGGGCTGGCTCCTGGATGCCCTCGGCAGGCCCTGGGAGAGCACAGAGATGGTGTCGCTCTGAGGGGCCCCCGTAAACCCTGCTCTCTGTGCCTGAGACAGATGTGGGTGCAGCTCCTTGTGAGGGGTGATGGCACATGCTCTCCACACCCGGGTGTCCTGGGGAAGGGACTCCCTCACCTGAGTGTTGGGGTGGGGCACCCCAAGGGCACTGTTACTCAGCCTTTAAGCCTGCAGCAGTGAAGTCGGGAGCAGTGATAGGAACAGAGTACAGAGAAAAACTGTACTAATCAGAAACAGGAATTCCAAAATCCCAGGGCCTGTTAGGGTCGGGCAAGGAGTTCTGAGAGCACATGTAGTGAGGAAAGTGAGGAATCAGATCATGACCTGGTTTGGGATCAGGCTCCCTGTCGCTTCCGCCTGACCTTGGTCCCAGTGGGCCCCAAACTGAAAGTGGGGTGCAAAGGAAGCGAGGCCCAGTTTAAAATGCACAGTCCAGCCAGGGCAGGTCACATCCCCTCTCGGGACCTTACCCTTCCTCCACTACAAGATGGGGCAGTGCAGTTCACCCAGCCCACCACACGTGGTAGAGTGAAGGCTCCAGGTGGTGGTAAAATATGAAATAGCAGGGGTAGCCGTTGAGGCTCTTGACCCCATTAAAACAGTCTCAACACTCAGTTTGCTCTTGAACACTTGGTTATAACAGCAGGCCATGCATGCCTGCACCCACACCAGATACATGTGCAGAAGCGATTGGCAGGCCATAGGGATGGATGTCCAATCTAGTTGTCTACCCATAAAAATGGCTGTGAAGGGAGGGCATTGTTGTTTTCTCAAGAAAAATGACTTGAGCCAGCCTGTGTGTCTCAGTGGTTGATGTCGACCTATGAATCAGAAGGTCACCGTTTGATGCCCCGGTTAGGGCACATGCCTGAGATGAGGGCTCGATTCCCTGTGGGGCGTGCAGGAGGTAGCCAATCAACGATTCTTTCTCATCATTGATGTTTCTCTCTCTCCCTCTCCCTCTCTGAAGTCAATGTAAATATATTTTTTAAAAAGAAAGATGACTTGATAGCAGTGATCTAAAACCATTTAAGAAAGTGGTTCTCAAAGGGTGGCCCCAGGACCAGCAGCATCAGCACCACCCAAAGTAATTACAAATGCACATTTTTTGGCCTCCACTTGGACCTGCTGAGTCAGAAACTCTGGGGTTGGGTCCCAGGGATCTGTGTTTTCATAGTCGTTCCCGGGCGGGGCGGGGGCAGGGGGAGTGTTCTGATGCACAGTCTTTAAGAACCAGTGTTTAAAAGACAGTAGGGGTGTGACATTCCCCAGGTGTCTATGGCGAAAGAAGTGATGAACAGAGTTCCCCAATGATTTATCTTCTTTAGCCTTTGAAACTGTCTGTGTCCTTGATGGGTAACTGCAATGAATGCATACTGCATAAAATGTTTGTGGGAGGGAGATATAAATAAGGACATTTGTCTTTTTAATTTGAAGAGGTCAAACTGTTGGGTTAAGAAGTTTAGATCAGAAAAGATTAACATTTATTCAGAAACTTTTCTTGGAATTGCAGATGGGTTTTCATTAGATTTGTCCATTTTATTTCTTTCTCAGATGTTTGAACTTTTCCCTCTTGACCTCTTACATGTTTGTGCATTAATCTATTTGGTGGTATTAGTTTTGGGTCTTGTGGTTGTCCCCTGTCCCCACCCCTGCCAACACACACACACACACACACACACACACACACACACACAGTCACTCACTCCAGGAATGTTTTGGCTTTTCCCCCAAGACGCTTTGGAATGAACCAGGATTTTAAAGACCTGTGATAAGCCCAGTGGTGAGCATTGGCTTACAAAACCATTTCTGTGGTTTCCCGACTCCATATTCAGTGACAAAAATTCAGTCAGGTTGGTAGTTTGAAATTGGCCACGATGGAAGTCTTCCACCATGGAAATTGGCCAATGCTAGAAATTAGGGTCTTCTTTTCCTCCCTGGGGAGCCCGTTGTAATTGTTTACCAGCACACCACTGGGTGGGCCTTTATTTTATCACATTTCAAATGATACGGTACAGGTGTGGCTGGCATCCAGCTGGGCAGAAACAGATTTTCTGAATTTCATGACCAGTGGATTGATGGCTTTGATGTTGTTCATCAGTTTTCCCTGCTCAAGTCTTCAGACTTGCTCTTCCCTCTGGTGTCTGTGGAGCACCCGGAAGTTGCCCACAGTGGAAGGAGACAGCTGTCCTGTTTAGCAGCATCAGCCTCTCAAGGGGAAAAGGAGAGTAGATCTCTTCGGTATAGACTATACCCCTGTTGGTTTCTCTTCTTCTTTGTGGTTGGCGTAGGCAGTCTTCAGGAATCAGCTCAGAGGTCACCTCCACCAGGAAGCCTTTCGGACTCCAGGGTTAAAGACACTTCCTCTGTGTTCCCATAATTCTCTACACATAAACAGTTGGGCTCCTGTTATACTCATCTTTATTAATCTACTTTTCTCCCTTTGCTCTGAGCTTCTTGGCCTGGGGATGTTCAGCTTTGTTCTCCAAGTCACCCAGAAATAACTTCCTGAATTGGGTTGCAGGCTTTTTGGTTCAGCCCAAGGGTAGACCAATGTTCTCAAAATTGAGCTTGTACCAGAATCACCTGGAGAGCTATTTAAAACACAGATAGATACCCAGGCTTCCCCTCCCCCGCCCCCCCCCCCACCCGCAACCCCGAGTTTTCTATTCAGCCCACTTTGAGAATCCAGCCTTAGAGGAACCACGTGTACACAGCTGTGTTGCCAGCACAGCCCACAAGTGTTCAACCCAGGACAGGTTTGCCCACAGCTCAACTCTCTGACGAGGCTCTGACCACAGACAGGGGCCCCTCCTCTGCATGCCCTCCAGGTGTGTAGGGTTGGTCCAGCACCCTGGCCTGCCACCCTCCAGACCCAGCTACTTCCTCTCTTCCCCACCCCTTTGGCCTGTGGGGAAGGTCTTTTCTGTTCAAGCTCTGGGCAGGTTCCTCTTAGCTTGTGGTTCACCCTGCTTCTCTGGCAACCACTGTCCTCCCAGGCCACCCTGTGAACCCTTCAGCTTTGAGCACAAAACATGTCTGACCAACTTTCTCTCTTTTCTCATGGCTGGCATTTCCTGTGAATATTACTGTTCTAAGCTCTGTGTGCATTCAGTTCAGCCATATCTTCCTGGCTTCCCTCTGTACACACACACACACACACACACACACACACACACACACACACACACAGAGTTTCACAAGAAAACCTACCTCACTCTTCACAGCCCTGCAAACAGTGCTAAATGTTGGAAAGAGAACGTAGATTGTAGAGTCTGGCCTGCACACATCCTGGCTGTCTTACAGCTGTGTAACTACATGTATGAGAAGTAAACCACCCCCTCTTTGTTATTCCATTTTTCAGTTGTGTACATGGGGACACTGGTAACAACATCTCAAAGTTGATGAAATTAAAATAAATAATACATTAGAAGGTTGTGAACATATAGTAAGCGCCACTTTTTTTTATTGGTCACCTGGTATCATCAATTAGAAAGATCCTCTCCCTATTGCCTTGATCTTGTTCTAAAAGCACAGACGAGGTTGGGCTAGGGAAAGTGTGGAGTCAAATGCAAATAATTGTGTCTTTTCTCAGTTGGAAAACTCTGGCCAAAATCAAAGGCAGTTGTGGATAGGATAAAAGTCCATCCATAGGGCATTGGTAATGGGCATTTTGTTTACATTCTTTGAGTTTACAATCTAGAGTGTGAGCAGAAAGGGTAATTCCTTGCAAGGAAAGTGAATACTACCTGGATGAATAAGCAAAAAGTAAGATTCTGGGAGACAGAGACAGGGACCCTCTTCTCTCTGAGTGTGCACATCCTTTGGCCTGAGCCCCCAAGTAGAGTTTGTGGATACTATCGGATCTCTTGAGCTATACAGCCTTCTTCATCTCCATTCCCTGGAGTTCCTCAGTGCTGCTTATAAAATGTGCTTCCAACCCTAGCCCATTTGGCTCAGTGATTGGAACATTGGCCCTTGGACTAAAGGGTCATGGGTTCAGTTCTGGTCAACGGCACGCATCTAGATTGCAGGCTCCGGCCCCATTCGGGGCGCCTGTGGGAGGCAATCAATCGATGTGTCTCTGTCACATTGATGTTTCTCTCTCTCTCTCTCTCTCTCTCTCTCTCTCTCTCTCTCTCTCTCTCCCCCCCCCCTTCCACTTCTCTCTAAAAATGAATGGAAAGCACTAACCGGTTTGGCTCATGGATAGAGCATCAGCCTGTGGACTCAAGGGTCCCAGGTTTGATTCTGGTCAAGGGCATGTACCTTGGTTGTGGGCACATCCCCAGTGGGGAGTGTGCAGGAGGCAGCTGATCGATGTTTTTCTCTCATTGATGTTTCTAACTCTCTCTCCCTCTCCCTTCCTCTCTGTAAAAAATCAATAAAATATATTTTTTTAAAAAATAAATAAATAAATAAAAATGAATGGGAAAAATATCCTTGGGTGAGGATTTTTTTCAAAAAAAAAAAGTGCTTCCAGAACAGAGCATCAGACAGCAACTAAAGCACTTTTAGCTTTTAGCAGATGCATTTGGTATGGAGGCTGGTGGATTAATTGAATAAGTCAATTAATTTTAAAAGAGCCCAAGAAAATTTTATTCATATCTTACATATTTTCTCTTAATGTAAAATATGTAAATACACATCCAGTTGCCAATCTTTTTGAGTCTGGGGTCTGCTGATTGGAATTCCACTTCCTCTTCCTTGTATAAACCACCCCCAAAGTGCACTGTCACCAATATCCAGTGTCAGGAAAGGGATCTGGCTGCAGAATCCTTCTATTGTCATGATTTTTTTCCCCAGTCTTTTCCATTTTCCCTCTCCCCCTACATCTAATTCAGCCACGGTTCTTATTTTTAAACAAGTGTCCTTTGTCAAGTCTCTTCAACACATTCTATTTAATTTTCCTAGAAACAACTTCTTCTGCACTTACTATTAGTGTAAATAACTTAAATTAAGACACATAATTATCATAATGGATCTTCCTGACCTAAATGGATCTGAGAACACATCAGACTCGCCGTGATGTGCTCGGTTGCTGAGATCAGAGGAGCGCCAGCATCCTAGAGAGCAGCCTGCTCCCTGTGAGGACTTGGTCCCCCTAAAGCTGAGCGTGGGCTTTGCTGGTGCAGCTGGAGTTGTAATTGGCTTTGGGGCATTCACTACAGATTTTGTTACGTGAAGTGCTATGTAGGCAGCTCTGTCCGTCCTCTACCTGTATGTTCCATCTGTTGTTGAATTGACTCCCAGCTCACCTCATCCAGTAGCTTCTGTCCATTTTTATAGCATGTTGAGACATTTTTATTATGATTATCAACATCACACATGTGGAGGGATTATCCCAGCTTTGGCTTCTCTGGAAGTTTTATGTCTAAGGTGGCACCTGTCCTATCCAATTTCAAACAGACTAGATGGAGGACACGATCCTTTGGCATGCTGTGGGAATCTCTCCTCCAGTCCCTAATGCTACCCAAACCTCTCTGCAGAGGTTACAAATGACCCTACTGTTTCATCTCACATGTCACCCTTTCATCCCACATCAGAGGCTTGCTAAGGTGCACTTCTGTAATTGAAGTTCACTCTGGGGCGTGCCTCCACCCCACCTGTCCCATCACCTTTCCCAGCAACACATTAGATCTTACTGATTCTTCACAAGCACCTGCAGGCTGCTGGGAAGCCATCTTTTATTTCCAAGGGCTTCCAACCATCTCTTTAACAATCGACACTTGGATTTGCCAGGGAGTAACTTCCATTTCTATGGTATCTAGAATTCACCACCACCTGCTCTGACAAGGGAGCCAGTATTTGTTCTTGTTAAACCATCTGGTATTTTTTTCATTGCCACAGTTTCTCCAAGATAATTATTTTGGTACCGAGATCAGAGCCTTTAGTGCCAAAGATAGCAGTTCTCTGCCTTCTTCCTGCGATAGAGATCATTCCCATGAGTGATCACTGCTGTGAAGGGGCCAGGGCTGAAGACGCAGCCCCTCCCGAGATGTAACTCCACTCCTTTACCAGCCCAGAGCAAAGCATGGCGCAGGTGAGGTCCACCAGCTGGTCAGGGCATCCTTAGATCCTTCTATCAGCTCTCTCAGTGCTTTCACTTTGATCAATTCCTTGTGTCCCTCCTCAGCTTACATAGTGACACACAAATGTGCTGAACGGTAAGGCTGGGCACCTTTTCTTGTAAACGTCATACGTTCAGGTTGGATGAATGTAAAACTGGAGGTTTGCTTTGGAGAGCAGGTGGCCAACCTCTATTAAAAATTGTAAATGCTCATCCTACCCATGACTCCTCATGTCCACACCTCATGTCCATCTCTTCTAGAGAAACACTCTTTGTTCACAGGAAGGCATACACCAGAACATCATTTCAGTGTTATTAGTAATAGAAAGAAAGGAAACAGTGGGCATGTCCATCAGTAGGGGAATGGTTACACAAAGGGCGCTACATTCTTATTAGGGATGCAGCCATTCTATATATTCTGATGAAGGAACTCCAGAAAATGTTGTTAAGTAAAAAAACAAGGTGCATAATGATACTGTGATGGTTAATTTTATGTGTGAATCTGGCTAGGCTATGGTACCCACTTGTTAAGTCAAACATCATATATATGTATATATGTATCTATATCTCTATCTCTGTCCATCTTGTTGGTTCTGTTTCTTGGGAGAACCCTGACGAATACAGATATTAACAGATGATTCCTTTAATGGGGGGGCCAGGGGACTTCACAAAATTATATGACGTATTTTCTGTGGATATATGTAAATGCAGGAAAAAGGTGTGGAAGGGCATCCATCGACCTGATAACTAACAGTGGTTATGTGTGACTTGGTATGGAAGGGTGGGAGGTAGCTTTATCTGAATTATTTTTATTTTTATATAGAGAAGTGGTCATTTTACTTAGGTGATTAACAATTAATTTTAAAAAGGTAACTAGTTTTGTCTCACCATACTTTTCCTCTCTTGGGCTTTAGATATACAGTGACCCTTGAACAGTGCAGGGGTTAGGGGCACCAACCATCCACACAGTTGAAACTCTGATATAACTTTTAAGTTGGCCCTCCGCATACGTAGGTTCCCAGCCATGGATCAAAAATACACTGGACCTTTGAACAGCACGAGTGTGAACTGCATGGGTCCACTTGTGTATTTATTTTCCACTGTAGAAAAGAAAGTAAAATAGGGGGTGAATAATTCCACTCTCAGTTGTCTTCACTATATTCTTTTTTTGTAAAATTCTTGCTTTGAACATAATTTTAAAAGGGGTGTGTGTGTGTATGTGTAGTCGCATACACCTAAACTCGTTCTAGCCTTGACCTTCTTCCTCCTTTTTGGGGTTTACTTCACTTATGTCAGCACCCCTGGAGGGCCAGGTACCTCCCTTCTGTCCTTGTAAATCCACACTCATCAGTCCCTAAGACTCACTGATTTCCTTACATCCTCCTACTTTTATTCTAGAGTGAAGTGATGATGTGTGTTTGGAGCGATGGAGTGGAATAGGGGAAAGCAGTAAAAAACCTGGGAGAGAGGTCCCATGGTGAGAGAATGGGTGTGGTCATCATGGGTATTGGTTAGGATGCTTTCCACTGTCCATAGCAGAATATCCAACTAGAAGTGGCTTAAACGGTAAGCATTTTTAATCTCATCTCCCTGGAAGAAGGGGGAGTCAGCTTTTCCAACAGCTTAAGGACATCATCAGGGACCCGGGTGCTGTCACTTCCCTGCACTCTGGTCCTCAGCTTGTCTGCCAGGTCTTTCCTCATGATCCTAGGCCCAGGGTGCCTGCAAGAGTCACATGCGAACATGATGACAGCTGCCGTGTACCCTTCTTTTATTAGCAAGTAAAACATTTACCAAAACTTCCAAGCAGAGTTTTCCTTGAGTCCCATTGGCCAGGACCAGGTCCCAGATCCATGTCACTGTGCAGGATCGTGGTCAGCTGGGGCTGGAGAGGGTGAGAGGTGGGAAGGGGAACCTGGGCTGCCAAGCGACTGGTGGCTTAGGCAGCCAACAGTGTTTGCCACTGTGTGGGACTAGGAAAGCAGGGGATGCTCCCAGAAGTATTTTAAACAATATCTCTTTAACTTGCTGACAGCTTGAAGAGTGGGATGACAAAAGGAAGGATTTGACTTTTAATCTCTATCTTTTTTCTTCCATAAACTCAATATTCAGACAACCATATTTCACTTCCTGTACAAAATGTAGTTATACAAGTGAGCTGGGCCTTTTAAAAAAATATTCAACAAATAAATATTGAGTTCCTACTGTGTGTCAGCCACTGTGAGAACATGATGAATGGAGGAAATTCGGGCAGGAAGGATTGATTCTTTTAACTGGAGGGAAGGAGTGCAGTCATTAAAAATGAATGCTCACCTCCCTGGCCTTTCCACACCCATAAATAATTTCTCTTCATTGTCAAGATTCCTGAGGGGTGGCGAAAGGCCCTAAATCACCAGGAACCTTTTAAACTCATGAGAGGAGAGAGGCAAGTGTGTGTTCTGGGGAAGACCATGGGGCATGGTAAATTTAGAGCTTTGTTGCAGAGGACAGGAGGGTGAAAGAAACTGTGACATTTTCAGAATCTTATGACAAATGTATTTTTTTTTAAATAGTATGCTTTAAAAACCTACAATGCATGTCACAGAATGACAAGAAGGGGACAATCTTCAATGTGATAAGAAGGGCTTAATCTTTGGGTTTTCCCAATGTGCTTGAGATTAGAACAGTGGGAGGTGATTATATAAGAGCTTTAAACACCTGCACACAAATTTATTATCTTACAGTTTCTATAGGTCAGAAGTCAGGTGGGCTCAACTGTGTAATCTACTTAGAGTCTCACAAGGCTGAACCAGGTGTTGACAAGACTGCGTTCCTTATTAAAGGTTCTGAGGGAAGAATGTACTCCCAAGTTCATTCAGGTTGTTGGCCAAATTCAGTTCCTTATGGTTGTAAGACTGAAGTCTGTTTCCTTGCTGCCTGCTAGCCAAGGGCTGGTCTTTGTTCCTAGGAACTGCCTGCATTTCTTCTCATGCTTTCCATGTGGTCCCTATAAGAACTTTTAAATGCATAGACAGTCTTGGAGCCACAGATGAGGACAAGACAAATGGTTCTCCAAGAAGAACTTAGTATATTAAGTCAGTGAGCATATAGGGTTGGCAGGTGTCCTTGTAGTGATCATTCATTGTCATTCCTTGGAACGTGTTCATTTTTAAATTCACTTGGCCAAGAATTTTAGTAAAACTAAAGGAATGTGTTTATGCATGGTTGAGGAGCTATACTCAGCAAGGACATGCTTTGATTGGAGGGAGGTCTTTGCTTATGGTCCCTATGATGCCATCCTGTGCCTTGTCCTGCTTCACATCTTCTTCAGTGGCTTGTGCAAAGGTCTAGAAGGTGGTGGACCTGTGGGAGGCCTAAAGCCAGGAGGACATGGAGTATACTGGATCTGAGGAACAAGGATTCTCGTGGGCTCCACAAAAACATTCTAGCTGGGCCTGGGGAGAAGAAGATCAGGCCATGTTTGAGAGTGGAGAACGGGGAAGATTCTGAACAACCCATGCACGCCAGTGTCAATAAGAGCTGCTGTTTTTTAATCTGTTTTTACATGGTGGGTTTCTAAACTAGATTACAGTTGATGTTTGTGGAAAGCATCCCACTACTTTTTTTTAAAAGGGGGAAAGAAACCTTGAAAATTTCTTACCTAACCCAGCTCCTTTTTTAATAGATTTACTTGACTTCTTAAACCCTTTCCAATATCACCACCTATTAGTTTACCAATGTTGAATCAAAACCAGCCAATAAAATGTAATAGGGATACATTTAAGTATAAAACAAAACAATTGCATTTAAGTTAAAAATATCAATAATACAGAATGAAGAAATCCTGATTTGACAGCAATTCTAATGGAAAAGAATTTATTATGAGTCAACAGTGTTTGGTCCCCAATTGGGGCATGTATGGGAGGCAACCAATCAAAGTTTCTCTCTCACATCAATCTCTCTCTCTCTCTCTCTCTCTCTCTCTCTCTCCTTTCTTATCTAAAAAAAAATCAAAGGCACAGACATTTTTAAACTAGCTAATTTTTACCCATCAAAACAATTTTTACTTTGATATCACCTTGACAATTCTTTTTTTTTTAAATATATTTTATTGATTTTTTACAGAGAGGAAGGGAGAGGGATAGAGAGTTAGAAACATTGATTAGAGAGAAACATTGATCAGCTGCCTCCTGCACACCTCCTACTGGGGGTGTGCCCGCAACCAAGGTACATGCCCTTGACCGGAATCGAACCTGGCACCCTTGAGTCCACAGGCCGACGCTCTATCCACTGAGCCAAACCGGTTTCGGCACCTTGACAATTCTTAATGCTATTCAGAAGGGGGCACTGGGCAGGAAGGTGAGGAGCAGGGATCATCACAAAGGCACCACCCTATTTAAAACATATTTGGACACAAAATTCTGAAGAGTCACCTTCCCACATGAGGACAAAGTCACTTTGAAAGAAACAGGTAGACTATGTCTTTCAGTCTATATCAGTTTTTGCAACATGAAAAACCATTCCCATCTTTATAGCCTTAACCATTTGTTTATTTAGCTCATGATTCTTTGGGTTAGCTGAATAGTTCTACACTGAAGCAGCTTAGCTAATCTCTCCTGGGCTCTCTCACGCATTAGCTGGATGATCAAGGGTGACTTCACTCACATGGCTGGCTGTTGGCTGGGACAACAGGGCCTAGCATATCTTAGCATGCAGTAGGCCAGCCGGACTTCTTCACAGGGTGGCAGTCTCAGGGTTCCTAAGAGCCCCAATGTGCTAGCTTATTTCATGCCTCAGTTTACATCATATTTGTTAATAGCCCATTCACCAAAGAAAGGCACAAAATCAAGTTCAGATTCAAGAGGTGGAGAAATAGACACTAGCTTTCGATGGGACGATCTGCAAAACGCTGTAGAAGCACTGATGCAGGGAGTAGATGGATTTGGGTATAGCCAGTTTAAAGATGTACCAGGTAATCTTCACTAAAATGTAAAAACAGCCTTCGTCATTGATGACCAGGGTATGTCTCTGTGTGTTTAATTTTCACACATGAATATATTTTCAACGCCACATACAGAATGCCTCCAAGAATGGTATCATATTATCCTGGCAGATCAACTCACATTTTTAGTGGTAAACTTATGTTTCATCCACGTTGGATGTGCTTTACAGCTCTTTTTAATGAGACTTTGAGACTATAAGACAGTGGTGGTGGAACCTAACCCAAATCTCTAAGAACAGGTGCATTCATTCATTCACTACACAACTGTTGAGCACTCATTTTGTGTCAGACACTTTCCTGGAAGCTGGGGATTCATTGGCAACAAGACTGACTCCTTGCCTTTGTGGAGATTGCATTCCAGTGAAGGAGAGAGCAATAAATAGGTGCACAAATCAGTCCCAAGTAGGGATTGATATGATGAAGCGATGGGGCAGGAGCAGAGGGGAATTTTCTAGAGGACCCCAAATAGAGCTGGCCCGTCTCTCTGAGACCATTTTGCTTTTCTTGACTTTGGTTTTCTCTTCATCAGCTCATCTTGGGGTGGGTTACAGTCCAGATGCTGATGGAAACCCCAGAGTGCATCTGTTACAGGCTCTGGTGGGTTTATCCCTAGACTGTAGAACAGCGATTTTCAACTGGTGTGCCATGCAATACCTGACTCTTTAGTCAGGAGCACTGACTTCTTTTCCCTTAAATTGTCAAAAAAAAAAAAATGACAACAGCCAACATGACAATAGCTGTCCGGTGTGAATGAATCAAAATTACTGTATACCTATGTTTTTGTCAGGCAAAAAAAGGTATTTTTTGGTGTGCCACTGAATTTTAGTAATTAGCTTATGTGTGCCACGAGATGGAAAAGGTTACAAATCGCTGCTGTTGGAGATCAGTGAGCCAGAGAGAATGGAAGGACTCGTGGTGATGGGGGCACTGCACACGGGGGGTTGACATGTCCGGAAGGTTATATATTCCTGGTGGCAGTTTCCAGCGCCCAGAAGCCCTTTGAGAAGCAGGCTTAGCAGGAGCAGGGTCCTCAGAGGGCATGCTATGGGATTAGTGCAACATAATTTGGCTTGAGGGAGAGGGGTGCAGGAGGAGAGAAGGTCGAGTTAGAATCATGGTAACCATAGCAACAGATGCTGACAATTGGGTCACAACAAGGAGAATATTGACTGGAGACAATATTGTCTGCATGCCAATGCGGAACTGTGGCACCTCGAATTTACCAGGTGGAGAAAGTCAGGGAGAGAAAATCTGTTGTGTTGAGCATCCCATAGGGTCACAATTCTTCCTCACTCTCTTTTCCGAGTGAGCCCAAGGTCGGTCCAGCCCAGCACACAGTGCTTTGAGGGGCTCTGTCTGTTGCTGGCTTGCAGGGTGACAATGGAATCACCCTTTAACTTCCATGGTCTCCTCTGTTAAGATTTTGAACCAACCTTTATTCAGAGCCACCTTCCAGATTAGCGTTTTTATGATTATTGGTGAGGTGTTAGGCATCTACTGTTGATGAAGGTGATAACTTGGATGTAGTTTTAAGTTCTAGAGTTTTTGCAGACAAACTTCCAGTTCCCTACTCCAAAGTCAATTCCTTTTAATTACATACGGTGGGAATGCTCTTTTTAAATCCTCTCATTTCTAGGTAGTAGATAAGGAAGCGGGGTGGGGGGATAAGAAAAGAAAGGTTAAAAATGTGCTTCTTCATCCACCACCAATTATCTACGGGAAAAGTAATAAAGTGGCAAATCCCATTTACTCCCAGGAAGTCTCATTTCCTCACTCATAAAAGCAAGTGGGAGGGACTTGGCAGGTCCCTGGATGGAGAGAATGTTTCGTGTTTAATTGTTTTCAAACAAAGCTGCTTCCAAGTCTGCTGGGAGGAGGACACGCTCACCCGGACGCAGTCAGTGTGTGTGTAAAATGTCAGCGTCTGGGGGGTGGAACCTGGCTGTCTCAGGGTGAGGCCCCTGCTGAGCAGCCCGCGGATGCAGCAGCGTTGAGCTGCTTCACTCTTTGCTCTCAGAACTGCAGAAGCATCTAGTGGTCAGAGTGGGCCCCAGCCATCAACTCCCTGAAGTTCCAAACTTGCTGCCTGGTTACCTCCAGCGGAACCTGAGCCCCAGCACCTCTCTGGTGGTTCTCCTTGGCCCAGGCAGGCACGTGTCAGCAGACAGGTCGAGTAGGTGACTGCAGAGACCCTGCACATACAGGACCAGATCACCCCCTTTTCCAGGAACCCAGGAGAGTGTTATATTGCATGTGCAGGTCTGCTTTTCCTGCCAGCATGGCACGCATGGCATCTTAGGAGAAGCCAGGGCAGCGTCCGGAGCTAAGACGTTCTCCCCCAGCGTGGGGTTTGATCTGACCCTCCCAGGGTGTGCAGGTGGCAGTGCTGGGCCTCCCTGGAGGTCATCAGAAATTAGACTCGAGGGCTCCAGGTGTAAGGCAAGGTCGCAGCGTGTCTGGCCTGGAGGAAATGAGGGCTAGTGTGCCAGCTCTGAGTGTGGAGGAAAATTGGCAACACTGAAATCCATTCAGTAGTGGCGATTTCATTTTATTTCACTGAAATCAGACAAGGTGACTTTCACACAGCTTTTCCTCCTAGGGATTTGCCTGGGCATTCGGCTCTTCCTAGAATAATAATCACATGTCAGTTCGTTTCTTCTGTGGAATAAAGCACTCTCAAAGCTTAGTGAATAAAAATAACCTTTAGTGCCCAGCCGGCGTGGCTCAGTGGTTAAATGTTGACCTATGAACCAGGAGGTCACAGTTCAATTCCTGGTCAGGCACATGCCCAGGTCGTGGGCTCGATCCCAGGTGTGGGGCGTGCAGGAGGCAGCTGATCAATGATTCTCTCTCATCATTGATGCTTCTATCTCTCTCCCTTTCCCTTTCTCTCTGACATCAATAAAAAACATATTTAATAAAATCACCTTTAGTGTTGCTAGTGATGGGTCAGCTGGGTGATTCCGCTGGTCTGATGGAGGTAATTCATCTCAGCTGGCCTCACTTGGGCTTCTGCGGTCACAGCTGACTGGCAGCTCCCTGGTCCATGGTGGCATCTCTCATGTCTGCTAGTTGGGGCCACGTGTCTCTCACCATCCATCAGGCTAGTGGGCTTGACCTCTCATACCATGCGCAGGTAGAGGCTGCAAGGTGCCCGGAGACCTAGGTTCAGAACTCCCATGATGTCACGTCTGTTATATTCTGTCAGAGCAAGTCACAGAGCGACCTGGGCTCTACCTCTTCAGAGGTGATGCGACCCAGATACGGGGAGAAACCCCTTTGGCCATTTTTTAAAAAATATATTTTATTGATTTTTTACAGAGAGAAAGAGAGAGGGATAGAGAGTTAGAAACATTGATGAGAGAGAGACATCCATCAGCTGCCTCCTGCACGCCCCCTACTGGGGATGTGCCCGCAACCCAGGTACATGCCCTTGACCAGAATCGAACCTGGGACCCTTCAATCCGCAGGCCGACGCGCTATCCACTGAGCCAAACCGGTTAGGGCACCCTGGGGCCATTTTTGCAGGCAGTGTGTCTCAAATAAGAACATATTATTATTATTTCGTTGGGCTCTCCACGGGCTGCAGGGTGCGTTGCCTTTCTCACCTGGTAGGGAATATCGGGCGGTAATGTGCGTTCACCTGTGCGTTAACCGCAGGGGTGGGTGAAGATCCCTGCATGCATTTTCATCTGCCCCCTTTTCCACATCTGAGAACAAAGCTTTTTTTTTTAATGTATTCTCTTTGAACATTATGAAAGCCAAAGTTGTCTGAAATGAGACCCACAACTGCTTCCCTAGACTCTATTATGTTGGCCTAATTACATCAGCAAAATGTTTTTCTGGGCATTGTGTGTAAAACAAAGAAGCAAACAGCTTCTCCAGCCGCCCAGGGTCCTTGCCCCTCCCTGGGGCTGGCAGAGCAGTGGTCCTGGGGGTGGAGGGGGGGCCTGGAGAGGCAGGGCTGCTGCAGCCTCGCAGGGGCAGCCTCAGCGGGGTTTGCCCTTTCCCAGAGAGAAGGGAGGGCAGTCGTCCCTTCCTCTCTCTTTCCATCCGTCACACCTCTTGGTGGCTCCCCTCTGGTGGGGGGACCGTGTGCTTACTCTTTCCCCAAGCCCCTGGACCAGGATCTTTGAGGTGCACTCATCTTTGCTTCCCAGGTGCCCAGCACAGAGCTAGGTTAAGTGTGGAGAGTCATCAGTGAAGAGTGGCACCGAGGACTGTCCTGCCTTTTAGTACTGAAGGACCCGCTGAGTTTTCTGCAAGCCTGCCCCCATGTCACAGCCCCCGTGTTACAGCCTCCACTTCCCTTTGATAAGTAGACGTGACGTGTTCCTCTCTCCAACGTGGCACTCGCCTCCCACCCCTTCATATCTCTGTTTCCATCACCTGAGGGCATGGCTGTTAGCATCCCCATCCCTGTATAAGGCCAGGGTCCCAGCTGAGCCTGGGCACAGTCAGGACAAACCCCAGATTTCCTGAGACCCTGTCTACACACCCTGTCTGGTCTCTATCAGCCACTGCTTACCTCTTACCATCTGCCACTTCACTCGGAAATGTCCTGGCTGTGGCCTCCCGAGACCTCACTGTCCAACCCAGAGGGGTTTTCAGGCCTCCTGTGACTTGCCCTCTCGGAACATCTGATGGTGTGGATCTTCTTAACCCTGTTTGTCACCAGGGGCTGCTCAAGAATTGACTTCCCCCTATTCGGTCAGTGTTTTTATTCAGTTCCTGCTCATTCTGTCCCAGGAGGTCCAGTCCTTCGCCACCTCATACCTCCTCGAGTTCTCATCTACCCTGTGTTGGCCAACGCCTCCTGACTTCTGTTGAGTGTTCCTAGGTATGTGCCTTACAGGACAAATATGTGTGTTAGATAAGCTTGTTCAGCCATGAGTTATGGTGCTGTTGGCCATGAGTTTGACATTAATGAAGCAACAAAGTACATTAAACGAGATGCCTTTAAACATAAATACACACAAAACAATCTTCTGTATTGATCCGGGGAGGCAGATGTGGTCAGAGGCTCACAGGAACCTAACCCTGTATTTCCCCTAGGAGCAATGGTTCAGTATTCATTAATTCGGTGTTTGTGGCAACATTATAGAAGATAGCTCCCATGAATAATGAAAATTGACTGTAGTCAGATAGATGATAGATAGATAGATAGATAGATAGATTAGATACCCACAAGAATGAAAAGATCAAAAGAAGAAAAAGGAGCAGATGAGAAATTTCCATGCGTTTTTAGAAGATGGAAAGTGTGTGGAAGAATGCTAATTGATTTAGCAAAGAGGGAAGGAAGTTGCAAGCTGGTTGTAGAAGGGAGCCGCTCTCTCTTGCAGAACCTGGGAAAAGCTCTGGTCTTCACAGCATAAATCAACATGAGACGGTGGGAAGTGAACTGCTGAGCCCAAAACGGGGCCTTGGTGTAAGTCCTTATATAGAGAGGGTGGTGAGATCCCTGGCCCCCATCTCTACCTCATGCAACCTGGTGACTATCGAGATAATGCAGGGATCAGTAGAAACCACTTTAAAAAGATACGTAGAGAGAAAATAGATGCAGCCATGAAACAAGAACAAGATTCTATAAAGATAAAAATAAAATAAAAACGAAGTCTCAAAAGCCAAGAAAGAGCTTTTGTGTCTTTTTGAGCAGCAGGGAATTTAAAAACATAATAAAAAAAAAAAAACCTGTAAAATGAAACCTTCCAGGAGGTAAAATAAAAAAGACAGAGTAAGAAAATACAGGAGTAATAAAATGAAAATATCAATCCTACATTTTGACTAATAGGAAGTCCAGAAAGAAAGAAAACAGAAAATGAAAGAAAAATTATCAAAGGGGGCGGAGGGTGGGGAAAGAACACATTTCAGAACCAAAGGACGAGAACCCTCCGATTGCAAAGCCATCAAGTGTACAGCCCTGTGAGTACAAACTCCCACACCCAGGCACATTGTGAAATCCTGGAACTTCGTGGGGGAAAATATCCTACAAGCAAGACAACAGGTCACACTCAAAAGTATTAGTCATCAAAACAGATATCACCGGAGCAATTGTGCAAATGCAGAAGCCAGTGGAACAATACTTTAAAAATTTTAGTGGCAGAGGAGAAACCAAGATGGCGGCATAGGTAAGCACCTAAACTGCTGCCCCGCACAACAATTTCAAAACTACAACTAAAAGACAGAACGGACACCATCCAGAACCACAGGAAAGCTGGCTGAGTGAAAATTCTACAACTAGAAGGAAAGAGGAAAGCTCACGGAGAAGGAGCGGCAAAGAGCTGAGGTACGGAGACACGCGTGCGCAGAGAGGAAGGGCGGGGGAGTGCCTGGCTGGCTTTCTCTGGAGGGAGGGGGAAAGAAACCCCCGACTGCACTGAACCCCAGTTCCAACTGCACTGAACCTCAGTTCCGGGCGAAACCCTGTGGACCCAGGCTCATACAGGGGGAGTTTGGACTGTCAGGTAGAGAGAAAGGCACCCGGAGACTCGGAAACTCGGAGACTCAGCGGAGCCACGGCGGCAGGGGTCTGGAGGCGTGAGTGTGCACAGGGACTGACTGCGGAGGTTACCACAGGCTGTCCCTGGCGGAAGGGAGTCGGGGGCTCCTGACTGCACTGAACCCCAGTTCCGACTGCACTGAACCGCAGTTCCGGGCGAGCCCCTGGGGACCCACGCTCTTCCCGGGAAGTCTGGACTGTAGGGTGGAAATTCGGGAACCGCAGAGGGTGGAGGTCTGGAGACTCGCGCAAGGGCAGGGCTGACGGGAAGCCAAGACTGTCTGCCCCACCCTGAGACTCCACCCCTTCCAAGCTGAGAACAGAGGCTTTTGCAATCTGGCAAGGCTAATCCTATAAGGCTGTCTCCAGCACTGAAAATCTCCCAGTGTAGACACAGCTAATCCTCACAGCGAACTGGCCTGGAGGTCAATTCTTCCCAGTGATACCAACAACAATCAAGACTTAACTACAACAAGGCTGTACACACAATCCACAAAGGGGTGCACCAAGAGTGTCCACCTCAGGTTAACTGGGGAGGCCGACCCACTGGGCCATATAGGAAACCTAGCACACAAAGCTACTCTACCAACTCAGCAAAGCAGTGAAAAATGGGGAGACAAAAAAACAGATCACAAACAAAAGAAATGGAGGAAAACAAACGACTGGATATAGAATTCAAAACCACGGTTATAAGGCTCTTCAAGAATATCCTAGAAAAGGCCGATAAATATAACGAGACGCTCGAAGATATGAAAAAGGACCAACTAGAAATTAAACATACACTGACTGAAATAAAAAATATTATACGGAGACCCAACAGCAGACTAGAGGAACGCAAGAATCAAGTCAAAGATTTGAAATACAAAGAAGCAAAAAACACTCAACGGGAAAAGCAAAAAGAAAAAAGAATCCAAAAAGTTGAAGATAGTGTAAGAAGCCTCTGGGACAACTTCAAGCGTACCAACATCAGAATTATGGGGGTGCCAGAAGAAGAGAGAGAGCAAGATACTGAAAACCTATTGGAAGAAATAATGACTGAAAACTTCCCCCACCTGGTGAAAGAAATAGACTTACAAGTCCAGGAAGCGCACAGAACCGCAAACAAAAGGAATCCAAAGAGGACCACACCAACACACATCATAATTAAAATGCCAAGAGCAAAAGACAGAGAATATTAAAAGCAGCAAGAGAAAAACAGTTAATTACCTACAAAGGAGCACCCATACGATTGTCAGCCGATTTCTCAGCAGAAACTATGCAGGCCAGACGGGAGTGGCAAGAAATATTCAAAGTGATGAACAGCAAGAACCTACAACCAAGATTACTCTACCCAGCAAAGCTATCATTCAGAATGGAAGGTCAGATAAAGAGCTTCACAGATAAGAAAAAGCTAAAGGAGTTCATCACCACCAAACCAGTATTATATGAAATGCTGAAAGGTATTCTTTAAGAAGAGGAAGAAGAAAAAAGTAAAGAGAAAAATTATGAACAACAAATACATATCTATCAACAAGTGAACCTAAAAATCAAGTGAATTAAAAACCTGAGGAACAGAATAAACTGGTGAATATAATAGAATCAGGGGCATAGAAAGGGAGTGGACTGATAATTCTCAGGGGGAAAGGGGTATGGGGGGGTTCAGGAAGAGACTGGACAAAAATCGTACACCTATGGATGAGGACAATGTGGGGGGAGGTAAGGGCAAAGGGTGGGGTGGGAACCGGGTGGAGGGGAGCTATGGGGGGGGGGGGGAAGGAGAAACAATTGTAATAATCTTAACAATAAAGATTTATTTAAAAAAATAAAAATAAAAAATAAATAAATAAATAAATAATGAAATTAAAAAAAAAAAAATTTAGTGGCAAAAAGGATTTCATCCCAGACTTCTATACCCAAACTGTTAATTAAGGGTGAAGACAAAGACCTTTTTAGGAGTAGAGGGACTCAAATGACTTCCAGGGCATTCCCAGAGAGCTACTACAGGATGTGCTCCAGCAAAATGAGGAGGAAGCCAAGAAAGAAAAACACCAGCAGAGGGAGAATGTGGGCATAGAAAGCATCCAGATCAGGTTGGAGCAGGGCTGCAGAGAGCTCCAGAAATGATGCCTCCAGTGGGAGGAAATGGAACTAATATATGTAGGCACGCGGGAGTTGTTGATGGGCATAACATAGAGGTGTTGGAGCACGTGGAATAAATTAGAGATAGGTTGCTGTACAACCAAGCAGATAAAAAAAACAAACATTGAGGTCATGATTAACTCTAGGAAAAAGAAAAGATTGTCTAAAAAGGAAGGTATGGTCACAGTGCATTACTTAACCAGCTCAAATTCAGCAATATTTGTAAAGTCGTAATAACCTAACTACCTACTTTTGGTTCATTAAAAGTACATTTATCCATTTGTGGCACTAAGAAAAAAGGAAGTAAGAAATGTGTATGGGAGCGATAAGCCTTTATTTTCCAGGGTAGGACATAAAAGGATATCTAAAATTGATAGGTAAAGAAATCACCATGCAAATGCAGTGTTGGGCATTAAGTGTTTGGGTAGAAATTTACAAAAGGCCCATGCGTGTTTTTTCAGGGCCCTTCCTAAAGGTGCCCATGGTAAAAATCAGGGGGCCCCGCCCGTGGCGGTCGGAACAGAGGCAGACAGTCCCCATCTTGGGTACAAAGACCAGCCCAGAGCTGGTCCCACACACTGTTCAGATACGGGAAACTGAATTCCTCCTTCATTTACAGCCACATATAAGGAGCAGAGTCTTCTCTTTTAAGCTGCTTTTCTCCCAGTTTGCTCCCATAAATAGGAGAAAAGGGACGAACCACTGACATTCAGGATACAAACTTTCTCACTGGACTCATGTGTTACCTCCTCGTTACTTGTCTGCATGGAGGATCTTCAAAAACGAATCAAAAGACAAATGCATTTCTTCATAAACTGCACTCCGTTGCCCTCATGTTTGGGAGGGTAAGGGGAGGCTGTAATTGGATGCCTGTTTCTTTTCGTTGATTTGCAAAATGCCAGAGAAATTATAGGGAACAAAGGAAAAAAGAGCCATAAATACAAATTAAGTCCTTTTTTCCTCGGATCAGGGTCCATTTCTTTTTTTTAACTCTCTAGGTGTGATGAGAGATCTCACATCCATACAGGGGAGTGGAGAGTTAACTAAAATGGTTGCTCCTACTCGCGGAAAGCAGCGCCTTTTCATTCCATGAACGGGGCTGGCTTTGGAGTGTTGTCTGTGCATTTGTGTCCTCGCTGGAGCGTCGCAGAAAAGCAGATCAAAGAGACCCTTCCCTCCACACAGGTTTCCTATCATCTTCTCTGCTAATGGACTCGGGAGCGCCTTCCACGGACTGCATGGGGCTCGTGCCCTATTTTAGAAACGCCGTCTCACGGTGTTGATACTATGCAAGCCAGCTTTGATCGATGCTGTGGCAAACCACACTGAACGTTAATTAATCCAGGCCAGCCCCGACAGTCGGAGGCGTGGGAGAGTCTGGCAGAGAGTAACACCTCACCCCCTGCCGTGTGTATTTTGCTTTTTCAACCCACCATGTGACAGCCAGATATTAACACTTGAGATTGAACCCTCAGCTCTCACAAGCCACCTTGGGTTTTGTTGTGTTTTCCCATTTCCTTTGCGTCTTTATGATTCTGTACTCTCTGGCTGCTATCCCCTACCCGGAGGGGGGAAACTGTTTGGGAGAAATCCTGCGGTCTTTCTCTTTAACGTGGTGACAAAAGGCAATAAAACCGAGCGAAGCACAAGCAGCCCCTGCGAGGCCTGTCTGAGCAGGCAGGTCAGGCGGCGGCAGAGGGTGGCACTGCCTTGCCCTCCCTGCCAGCAGAGAAAACCCGGCCCGGGCACATCACCAATAAAAGGACTCCATTCTGCCATGCAGGGCTTTGTGAGGCGCCAAAGCTTGTCCTGGTTGCCATGGCTACTGTCTGATTGTGGAGGGTTTGTCACAGCGACTGATAAAGTGGGAAGGTTATTCTTGATAGGCCCGAGTAATCATAACCTCGCAGAGCTGGAGAGTGTGGATGGAGCTCTCTTCACGTCGGAAGTGCAGGGCCGGGGGCAGGGGTGCTCAGGGTGAGGCAGCCCCAGCTGGTGCCCAGCATGAGGGATGTTGGCCAGGGCTGGTCTGGAAGGCAGGTCCCTTTGTGTCCAGGGGGTCAGGCAGAAGTGCGGGGAGAAGTGGGGAAGGGTGCTGTGTCATTTGCTGCCATCTCTGTCCTGAGTGGGGCTTCAAGGGACAGGGCCAGAATAGGGCCCCTCTACCCCTGACCCGTAAATAAATTGGTTACTCCTGTACCGAGTTCTCCTCCCCTCCCTCCTTCCCTTCCTACTCCCCATCCTTTAACTTCCTTTTCTCCTCCTCCTCCTCCCCCTTCCCCTCTCCTCCCTTCTTTTCTCTCTGCCCTT
Organism: Plecotus auritus; assembly: GCF_963455305.1. Classification (NCBI taxonomy): domain Eukaryota; kingdom Metazoa; phylum Chordata; class Mammalia; order Chiroptera; family Vespertilionidae; genus Plecotus; species Plecotus auritus. The sequence goes on along the minus strand of NC_137773.1, from coordinate 154,023,817 downwards.
CTTCCTTCCTCCCCTCCATTCCCTTTTACCAACGCTGTTCCTTTAGAAGTCCCACTTCTCGTTCTCCTCACATGGAGAATGACAGGAAGGCAAGGTGTGAGTGACAGCTGACAGATGCTGGCCTCAGCATCGCAGACTGTCACAGCAGAGACCTAGTGGGTGATGTAGGCAGAGCTTCCCCAACGACGCTGCCTCAGAACCCCTGGGAGGACCTGAACACCGATTCCTGGGCCCCAGCCCAGAGTGTTGGGTCTGGTTGATCTGGGTTGAGTCCCAAGACTCTGCATTTCTTTCTTTTTTTTTTTTTTTAATTGATTGGGGTGACATTGAGTAACATGATCATAGAAGGTTCAGGTGTGGGTTTCTCTGTTACAAGATCTGTATATTAGCTCCCAGGCGTTGCTGATGCTGCTGGCCCAGGGAGAAGAGTGAGAGCCACTGACATAGGCCGGGACTTATGTGATACAGTTGAAGAAACTGATAAATTCGTTGCCAGCTGACCAGGTGACTGTCGCCACGCTGGGACGGCTGCTCCATGATAGGAGCTTTAAAAGCCATTTGACGAGGCAGAGCTGGTTGTCCCCTCATCTGCCTTCCACTCCTCCAGCCCAGGGCAGCCGACAAGCTGGTTCTGTTCCCAAAAAGACCCCCAGCAGGACAGCCCCTGGCCAGGATGGCCCTCAGTTAAGCCCACCCTCCCCGGGGATCTAAGCCAGGCATGGTCTTCCACGTGGAGCTCTCCCCTGATTGCCCTGGGCCCAGCCCTGAGTCCCGGGAAGCCTGCCTTGAGCACGGCCCACGTCCTTCCTCTTCTGCGGGCCTTCGAAGCCTCACGGCCCTGCCAACGGGCCCTTTGTATTCTGGTTTCTTGGGTGTCTGTGCTGTTGCCTCTGCTGGACTGTGAACTCCAGCCCAGGACGGTGCCTCCATCCACGTTGCTCCCACCGCGGCTTCCTAATACTAGCAGAATGAATCCGCGTGGCTGCCTCAGCTGAAAGGAATCTGGATACACGGAGAGATGCTCAGAAGCCAACCTAACAGAGATCGGGAGTCCCGTGGGACACAGGCCAGGGTGGGTGTTAGCAAGGAGCTGGAATAAGAAACTAGGCCTGATGCAGGGGTCCCGTGCAGTCCTCACACTGGGGTTCTCTCCCTGTGGGAGCAGGACTGAGTTTTTAAACTCAAAGGCAAAAACAAACAAACATACATACATACATACATACATAAAGTACAAATAAAAATTCAAAGACAAGGGTTGGGCAAGTCTCCCAACCCCCCATCCTGATTTGAAATAAAACACGGGCAAGCATTCATGTACCCTTTGACAGCAGGCTGCATAGCACAGGTGTGTGTGTGTGTGTGTGTGTGTGTGTGTGTGTGTGTGTGTGTCTGGATGCAAATGGCTTGATCATTTGTCACTGTAACTTCACTCCCCACGACACGCTCTGAAATCATCCAGATCAGCATGTGTTGTCATGTGCCCTGAATCTGTCTTTGAGGCGAGGTGATTGTGCTTCTTCCATGAAATGAGAATAAAACAAAATTAATGGATGAATCTTTTGGCTCTAATTCCTTGCCAACTACGTGGACTGAAATGGGGCCAGGAGAGGTCCCATGTTGGCAGATGCAACTCGAAGCATCATCAGAGCCAGGGCCTCTCTCTGCTTTGTGGAGTTGGAGGTTGGACAGTCCCCTCTACCGAGGCAGCAGCGTCCCTCATGGTGGCCTTTCTCCCGTAGGGCGTCGAGGTGCAGACAGACTACGTGCCCCTGCTGAACTCGCTGGCAGCCTATGGCTGGCAGCTCACCTGTGTGCTGCCAACGCCCGTCGTCAAGACTAACAGGTAACAGAAAAGTCATTACTGTTGCTGAACACTCACTGTGTGCTAGGCACTGTTCCCAGTCAGCGCTTCATGTGCGTAACTGGGAGGCGGGTGTGGCTACATGAGCTCTCCTGCTGGGAAGTGGCAGAGCTAGGATTTTGGATTCCTAACCCCCTGCCCCAGAGCTCTCACTGCACCCCTCTTCCTACATGGGGAGCCTTGGCCAGTCAAGCACTACTGCCCAGCACGTCAGAGATGAGCCCGCTGGACTGAGGAGACTCAGGGCTCTCAGCTGCCAAAGAAACTCAGCACCTACTATGTGCCCTGTGCCAGGCTAGAGAGGCATTTTGTATATAAAGTCTTTTCGTTCTCAAAAACCCTAAGAGGTGGATTTTTTAAACTTAAACTCATTTTCCAGCTGAGGACAGTGGGGCTAGGGAGGGGGAAGGACAATCATGGTGCCGGTCAGCAGCCCCAGGAAGAACATGTGAGGACCTGGAGCTGGGACCCTTGCCTGTGGCACTCCCTCCAATTTCACATTCACGGTGGTTTGTCCACCCCCAGCTCTGCCCACCACCCTTTGAGCCATGGGCTTGTCAGAGTCATCCCAGTGCTAAAAGCCTTGCCATCTGGGTTCGCTATCTAAACTAGTCCTCCTAACTATCCTCTAAGCATAGATTTGATTCCCATTTTACAGGTGAGGAAACTGAGGCTCAGAGAGGCTCAACGACGTACCTGAGGCCACACAACTGCTTAAGGGGCAGAACCTGGGGCTAGAACCTCAGTTGAAGAATCAAGGGCTCCCTCTCCTTCACCTCTTGGCCCACCTATAGGGATGCTCCTGCCCATGGCCCTCAGTGCTCTGCCTGCCCCCATCCTGCCACACACCCACCACTCCAGGGTGATGAACAGCGTGGGGCAAGGCTGGTGATCTGGGGGGATGGCGGGCAGTGCGGCCCCGGGCTCAGACCAGGGTGGCGAATGATGGTGACAATCAGTGCCTTTCCTGTGTCCTTCTGCAAGCTCGTCTGGGCCCTCAACATGTCTCCCTCCTGACACTGGGGCACGGTGGCCTGTGTACCTGCAGGGGCCAGTCTGTAGCCACCTCTGGCCCATGGCCACTGGGAGCCACCATAGTCTTCCTCAGCCAAGACTCCTGTGAGCACAGAGCGATGCAGCGGAGTAGAAAGGATCCTGCCTGGGTTTGTGGCTTGCACACTTGAACCCAAGTCCCAAGTCTGCCCCTGGGGCAAGCCAGGTAGCTTCTTGGAGTCTATGTGCCAGTCCACAAAGTCTGGTCCAGAAGCCGGAGGACGAGTCACAAGGAGCATGTCTTTGAATGTGAAGGCCCAACTGGTTCTGGACGAAGCTCAAAGGGCGTAGACAGGTCTCTTGTCTGTCTGTCTATCTCGGATAGTCACACCTGCCAAATAATTCTCCCTAACCCTCCACTTCCCTGTGCCTTAAATGACCCCTTATAGTGGAGTGGGAGACCGCATTGAACCAGGCAGATCCGAGCTTAAGTCTTGGCTGCCTGCGCTGGAGCCTGCTCCTTACCGAGCTTTCATTTCCTGTCTATAAAGACATCCGCCCCAGTCCTTGGAACACTGTGGAGGCCTAAATGAGACATTATGTGTGGGTCACCCAGCCCAACCCCGGAATAAAACAGGAAATATGAGTGTCTCCCCCTGACCCTCGGACATGGTCTCCAAGTAGGGACATAGTGTCTCAGCAGAGAGGACATTTGCAAAAGAATAGATTTAAGAAAGTGATAGGAAGGGTGGAGGCAGGGGAGAAAACCATCCCTTCACAATATTTCTATCATCTTTAAAGCCAGCTCCAGGGGGTCCTACCTTCCTGGAGGAAAAACGCATGCACGGGGCCATAAAAATGAGCAGCACTCCTGGGCATCCCTCGCTGGCTTTGTTAATGCCACTCCCTGCCTTGCCCGCCGCCTTCCTGTGTGTGTGCCTGCAGGAGCGGCGTGGCCCGCCTCCGTGAGGGTGAATCGGGCCTTGGCCGGGACCTGTGCGCAGCCAGCCCTCCCCCCGCTGTCCCTGTGACGGCCGATGGGCAGAGCTCTTCACCCAGGTCCTCATCCACCTGCCCATCCTGGGCCAGCCAGGCCCCTCGAGGCCTCGCTACCAAAGACAGATTCGGAAGAGGCATGCCACCCCTTTGAGAGTCTCTGAAGAAGCCACTTTGTCATCATTAGGCACAATGCCAGCTGTTCTTTCACAGCAAGGGGAGGGCATTTCTCACCGTGAGGCTGACTTTGCAGGGATGCCCGCAAAGCTTTTCGTTGGGCGCCTGAGATGGCCCCCCGGAAGCAAGGGCGGGTGGCCTGGGGTGGGAGAGTGGGGGCTTCTTGTTCTGACCCCTCACTGTCATTTCTGCGGGTGGTCAGCCTTGAAGTTAGGGATGCAGTGTCTGCGAGGTTTGGGGCTCCCCCAGGCATAACCTAACTCATTCTCTGCTCCGGTGTGTTACAGGGAGGGAAACGTATCCACCAAGCAGATTGTCTTTCTTCAGAGACCGTGTCTACCTCAGAAACTCAAGAAGAAGGAATCCAAGGTGAGTGGCCGTGATTGCCTTTCTCGGGTTTCTCTAGCGGGGCTTCATCCGCAAGGGGGTTTTCTACAGCGGTTGGGTGGGCAGGCTGCTGCAACTTCTAATGGCTCCGAGCCCAAGGACACCTGAGCCCCTTGGCGAACCGATCAGGCCTGAAGCTGCCAGAATGGGACAGTCTAGGGCACTGGAGGGCCTCATCTGCCAGCATCCTGCTGGTTGGGCCAGAAGAGCATACGAGAGAGGTTCTTGCAGACACTCAAGCGTGCCAGACATTCCCCCTGGGCTAAGAATAGGGGCACGAAGTCAGCTGCGTTCTGACGAGATGCTGGGGGGTGGAGGGCGGGTAGTGTCTCTGCATCTTCATCTCATTGTATGCTGGCTGCGCTCTGGCCTGCCCGGGGAGCCCTCGGGACATCAGAAGTTTGGCGATCTTGGCAGACAGACCCTGCGAGAGCCCCTTTGTGACAGCCCCAACCTGCAGGCCTCCGAGTGGCAGCAGCTGGTGCAGACAGAGGTCAGCCTCAGCCCGTGGCAGTGAGCCCTCCCGTCAGGCTGCGCTGCCATCGCCAGGGTCCTTTCCCCTCCCTGGTCGTTACGTGAACCGTCCGGGAAACAGTCGTGCTGAGAGACTGGCCATTCTCACACTATCTCCCGTGTTTGATGCGGTCGATCCCAAATCCTTCCCTTGTGTCAGGTGATTCTGAATTTCCACACCCCGTGCTTTTCCCGTGGGTGTGTCACCAGGTGCTCAGGGAGGGGCAGGTGAGTCTAGGGAACCTGCCAAAGCCCAAGTCAGTGTCACCTGGAGCCAGCCCGCTCCACCTTCTATGGCCAGGGCCATGTTCCCAGGCAGAGCCTGCTGGGCCTGCTCGCACCTCACGCTTGGCAGTCTCGCTTCCTCGTGTTCTTTGGACGCAGAGCCCGGACAGGAGCACCCAGGAAGTGAACAGATTGGAGCAGCCCCTCACCAGCCAGCAAATCCAGGGGGAACCCGTTTGTGGGACCAACACCAAGGAAATGGTGCCTTGAAGCCTGTTGAGGTGGAGTGCAGAGGGCTCTCTGTCCAGGCGCTGACGCACGTGTGACTGGTGACAGCAGCCGAGAACCGGAAGGCAGCTGCCAAGCCCACCATGCACGGCCAGGAGCCGTAGCCACCGGGGGGAAGAGGGTCAGCCAGGACTGCTGTTAGTGGTGGCTTGGCCGTGGGCTGCGGGGGACCGTGCACATTCACAGTGACATTCAACAACCACGCGGGCAAGGTCTCCACCAGCCCCGAGGACGCTGCCTCTGCCTGGTCCTGGCTGCTCTCCTGGTTGTGGCGCTGGCGACTCCCAAAGCAAAGACGCGGGGTGTGACTTTGGTGCAGCCCATGCATCTCAGAGGGGCAGCCAGTGGGGACCTGAGCGGGCGGGAGGTGTCAGAGGCGGAGTGTTAAAGCTGGTGTGAGAGAGAATCCAGCGGGATGGGAGGCTTGTTTTCTGGTCGGTAGAAACTTCCATACCAATCAACTACGCGAATATGCGTTGGCTGCTTTCTCCTTTGTTACCCGGACCCCCCCAACCCCCCGCCCTGACTCATTCCAAGTTCGGTGTCGAGCTCTTGTCCTTGGTGTGACCTCGAGAGAGCACCTGGCCAGTGGAGTCCCAGAGAGGGGGCTTCACAGCAGACGTCTTGTCTCCGTCTCCCCGTCCCTGTCACCTGCTGCTCAGCTGACGGGGGGCGTCCTGCTCCCACAGGTCTGTGGATTCCCGTGACAGGGGCAGCAGCCCCATCTCGTCCTCACGGTGCTGAGCTCCTGCAGCAGTGAAACTGCCGGCTGCCCTCACCTCTTTAAGCTCCTTTTCCACTTGGCTCCGTCCCACCCTCTTCTCCTGGCTCCATCCCACCCTCCTCTCCTGGCCTCCCACTGGGGGTCACACCCAGCCATTGCTCCTCCAACTCTCTTCCCATCCTTAGAAAGTCTCTTTCATCCTCAGAGGGAGGTCGTCTCTCACCACCTCTGCCGTGACCCTTGTATCCTCATTGCAGCCCTTGCTGCTCCCCTGCCCAGCTCACCTGTCCTGTCACTGCTCAGGAACCTCAGAGCAACGCGTGACTTTGCCCCTCCTCCTCACCTGGCCCACGTCCCCTTACCTAGAGGAATGGGCCACCACCAACCCAGAGGCACCAGCCCACCTTGGGGTCATCTCTGACTTTCCCCATCCCCTTCCGCCTAGCAGTGAAGCCTTAGACATGTCTATTTTAGGTCCTAGAATCCCTGGATTCCTCCACTTCTCTTCACCCTCACTTGCTTCAACTACTCCAGTCTCCTGATGACAGGTCTCCCTTCAAATACGTTCTCTGTTCAGAGACAAAGTGATCTTTTGAAAAAGCCAATTGGCCCAGCCGGTGTGGCTCAGTGGTTGAGCATCCATCTATGAACTAGGAGATCGCGCTTCAATTCCCGGTCAGGGCACATGCCCGGGTTGCGGGCTCTGTGTGCAGGAGGCAGCCAATCCCTGAGTCTCTCTCATCATTGATGTTTCCATCTCTCTCCCCATCTCCCTGCCTCTCTGAAATCAATGAAAATAGATTTTTTAAAAGAAAAAGCCAATTGAATCATATCACCTCACCGCTTTGCATGGTTCTTCGTATGAAGATGGAGATCTGGAATGTGGTCCAGAGGCCCTGTGTGATCAGCCCCAGGCCCTGCTTGCCGGAGATGTTGGCCTGGTGCTCCTCTGTGCCTCTCCTGCCTCAGGGCCTCCGCTTCGGCTGCTCCCTCTGCCTAGGACACTCCCTTCCTCGGTATTTTCTCAGGACGGTGCGGTGCCCTGGGGAGAGCCCCGTTTGTCTCTCCCTGGTTCTCCTCATTCGTTTATCCTCCCCTGGGAGAGACTGTCCATGGGAGCACACACCTGTGTTTCGGACTGTTGCCTGCCCAGTGCCTGCCTTTCAGTTGGTGCTCAACAAATAGCTGTTGGATCAGTGAACGAGGAATCAAAATTCTGGGCCTGGGACATGCCTGTTCTGTCCAGCATTGACATTTAAGAAGAGAAATCCCAAGGTTGGCACACCCGGGACGAAGCACATTTAGTCGTCTTTTAATCAGCAGAGTGGACAGAATCCTCTCTGTGTGAGACGTTTCAGCATTTGAAAGAAACCTCTCTGTGTGAGTGTGATATGGAACTCCCTCGAAGGTGAGAGGTGGTTTCCGCGGCGCCGGAGAATCTTCCTTCCCGCTAACCTCACTGACGTGGGGGCAGGTCGCGGACAGCCTTTAAAATGTGTGAATTGAATCCGTCAGCCCCTCCTGACACGGAACTCTGGACACACGCTGCTGTAAGGTGGAGGATCGTTCCCTGCCCCCGGTTATTTCTGACATGGACAGCTAGGTGGAGTCCTTCCTGGCTTAGGCACCAGTGCCACACCCACGTGGAGAGACACCCTGCCTGGGGAGACTGGCATGGGCATGGCACAGCCTGGCAGTGAGCAGCTGTGCGTGGAGTTCAGAGACTCCCAGGTACCACTCACAATATGGAAGGGTCCTCCAGGCCTTTAAGTGAGGATGTCAACCCCCCACCCACCCACCCCCACCCTCCCCCCCGAGCTGCCACCCAGAAAGCGGTCCCCCGGGCTGCACATCCCTGCCTCTCCGCTTCTTGCTTTCTGAGATGGCATCTTTTGGAGCCTTGGGATCTGGAGCGATTTTTGTTGTTTGTTAGAGACAACGAGGGGGAGGAGAAGCCTGGGTGGGGAAGAGAGCAGGTGTGACGGTGGAAGGGAGGGAGGCAGGGGGAGCCCGTCCGTGGGTGGCACGGCTGGGTTAGGAGAGCCTGGGGCTGTCCTTGTTTCCCAGCTGTTTCTCCCACAGCGGATCTCAGCCCACGTGCCTTTCTTTGCTTGGCGGTTCTTAGATTGTGGCCCCTGGACCAGCAGTATCGGCCTCAGCAGGGAGTTGAGAAATGCAGAGTCTCCTCCCTCCCCCCACCAAGCCCTCGGAGTCACAGGGTGGGGGTGATCTGGTTGAAGGAGCCCTCCAGCGGTTGTGATGCCCACTCCAGTCCGAGAGCCAGTGTCTTAATTGAAGAGTTTAGGCCCCTTTCCAGCCTCACCGGTGGCCCTCCATCCACATTTTATCATTATTGATTTTTTTAAAAATGGGCCTGTCAGGGAGTCTTCAGTGTAGATACTTGTTTTTAATAAACTGAACCAAAGAATCTTTAATGGCCATAAATCTAGACTTCCATTAGCTGACCACCCGGCCTAATGATCAAGTGCCTGGTCTAGCAGATGCATCTGAACATGGTAAAGTCTGAAAGCTGAGGCACTTATGCATTGGGCTGAGCCATCCAAGGGGGTGTTGCCTCCTCCCTTCTCTCTAGGTCACGAGCCTAAAGCCTTTCACCCCCGGCATGGCTCAGTGGTTGAACATCGACCCATGAATCTGGAGGTCACAGTTCGATTCTCGGTCAAAGCACATGCCTAGGTTTGGGGGCATGCAGGGGGCAGATAATTGGTTATTCTCTCTCATCATAGATGTTTCTATCTTTCTCCCTCTCCCTTCCTCTCTCTGAAATCAATAAAAATATATATAAATACTTTAAAAAGAGGTTGCAAGGGTAGTGTGGAGCCAGAGGTAGCTGTGTTTGAATTCTAGCTCTGCTATTTCTAGCTGTGTGACTTTAGGCAAGGTACTTAACCTCTCTGAACCTCTACATGCTCATCTATAGACTGACTCTAACAATGCCTACTGAGAGTATTGCTTTGGGGATCCAGGGAAATGGGAAACTTTGTCACTGTCTGAGACACATAGTAGGCACCTTGGTATGTGTGTGTTCTTTCCTGGGCAGGTATCCAACAGGTAGTCAGCAGCTCAGAACATTTAGCTTTCCAATTCTACAGACCCTAAGTTTTGCCCACTGCTACATCCCTGCTTCATGAGAATGTCCCCGCAAAGGAGAGAAGGAGGAAAGGGGAGGACTTGAGTCAGAGCCTACTTGGTACCTGGCTGCAGCGCCGGGGACAGCACGGGGACTCAGTGATGTCATCATAAACCCATCTGAGGACACAGAACACAGAGCAGTCCTAGAAGGCATGTGGCTTGGCAGAGATTTCTGAGATTACTCTGAAGGACAGAAAACATGGGCTGGAGTAGTTCCCTCCCAGCTCAGCTCTGACAGTCCTGAGTCTTCCTCTGCCCAGCAGGCCGGACAGGTTCTGGGAGAAAGTGTCTGGTGTGCCTGCCACAGGCCTTTCCCACAGTCTGTGTCCTCCTATTGTCTTCTGTCAGGAGATCAACAAAATGTGGTCTTCTTCTGAAATCCGGATATGGCCAGGCATCCAGAGGAACACAGACCTTCTGTTGTTTATTTAGCAAGAGCAGCCCCTGGGTTTGCGTTCGTCAGTGTCAAGGATGGACTCTGACCAAGGTGGCAGCTCCTCGGTTGTAGAGCATCCGACTGCAGGGGGTGCTGTGCACACCCACTCGTGTGACCCGGCCCCTGGGTGTGCACTGCAGCCCTGGAGGCTGAGACAACTATTTCAGAGATGATGAACGTGAGGCTTGGGAGAGATTGATAACTTGCCCAAGGACAGAAAGCCAGCAAGTGCCAGAACCGGGATTTGAACCAGGCTCTCAGCTGCTGTGATGTTTTAACATTTAGGGCCTTCCACAACATTTTTAGCAAAAGGAAAGCTTCCTCCGACTTCCCTGATAGCCGACTGCCTCTCAGAGAAATGCATATCGGCAGGCTTCACTGGTGTTTTCCTAAAAACATGCAAAAATGCAGCTCTATTTGGGGGCATGGATTTTTATCTAAGACTCTTCCATTTGGGCTGGCATTATGAAGCAGTGGCAGTGGCTGCATATGACAAGGCAGCAATTAGGAACCGCGAGTGCTTGTGCCCGAGAGCCACAGAGGCTTGGCATCGGAGGCAGCAGCAGAGGCTCTGGGGCCCCAGGTCGGCGCCCCGCACTTGTGGTTACAGAGCCGAGACGCCTGCTTCAGTCTAGGCTGACGTGGGCACCCTTGGGATGGGGGTCTGAGGCACCACTTTGCCTGCAAAGGGGTTCCATTGTCAGAAACTCATGGCTTAGGCGGAAGAAGCTTACAGTGTGAGAGAGAGAACCCCCACAAAGGAGTGTCTGAGCAAAACCCATCCAACATGGGAGGTGAACGCCTTTGGGAATTTGGGGGGAGGGTAGGGAGGAGGAGGACAGGATCGATGTTAAGTCCTAACCTCAACATGCACTTTGCTCCCTTTCTCTGCTTTGATGGGAAATCCTGTCCAAAGCTGTTTGATCCCAGGATCCCATGGTGTGTGCAACCTCAGGACCCTGTGGGTGTTCAGGCAAATGTTTTCTTTGGGGGAATAGATCTCTACCACTGAAAATTCTGCAACGGTGACAGATTTTTAAAAATTTGCATAGCACATTTTTGGTTTTTCCTAGCAAGGCACTCAGTTATTTAGCATGTGCTAAAGCCTTAAGAAATCGTTTTCCACTGATGGTGCCATTGCATTCCTGGGCTCCCCTCTCCAGCCCAGCAAGAAGCCATCAGAACCAAAGGCTCCCTTTGTTCTTTCAATCACAGAATGTCTGAGATTGAAGTCCATATTTGGCAAAACCAACGTGTTGTGACTGAAGTAGAAAGAAATGACCGTGATGGGAACTTAAACTGAACCCCTGTGTGCACGTGGGTCACGGAGCTGCACCTGCAGGGTGGCCAAGTCCCATGATTCTCTTCTTCCCGGTGAGACCACTCCCTGCAGCAGGGGCTCCTGTCTCTTGCCCCCATCTACCTATCTCTCTCCTCGGGGGTTTCTCTCTTGTTCTTTGTGCCGATCACAACTGGGCCTGGCGCGTCCAGAAGATCCCTGGGCTGCCATCTTCCTGAGGGTGCACCACATCTGGTATCTGACTCCGTGGGTCCCCACCCAGAGTGGACTGCCCCCCAGCTCTGAGGTGAAGCATTCTTGGGGATACTGACCGCCCCAGGAGGACAGAAGTTAGAGGGGCTTTTGCTCAGCAAGACTGGGAGGACCCCTGATATTTGGGGAGTAGAAGAAAAAGGCTGCAGTTCTGCTGAGTGGTTCGCCCACAGAACACATTCCTCATTTATAAACACGAGGACCCATTTCTCTGAATCTTCCAAGGTTTTTTTTAACACCCCTCAATGCTTCCATGTCTGCTCAAACTCATTTGCCCAGATTAATTCCACGTGCACAGGCTGCTACACTGTCTGCCTCTGGGCCCGTTCATGTCATCAGCAGACTCAGCGGGACTTTGCGTGTTTCCCACTCTGCTTCTTCCTTAAATTAATTTCTCTTTTTGGATATCAGCCAGAAGTAAGGTGCAGATGCACCGGTCCCTCCTCACTAAACCCCAAGCTATGTTTTGACTCTAAAATTACAGGACTTGAAACTTAGTGCAGCCGGCGTGGCTGGGCTCTGTCGTCCTTCCATTCGTTTATCCCACAAATAGGGTGAGTGCCTACTCTGTGCCAGGCACTGTGCTCTGCCCCAGGGATGCAGGAGGAAATAGAACAGACAGCCTCCCTGACCTCTTGGTGTCAGTAATAGTAACAGCAAGTGTATCTGTTATATGATGTCAGGCACAGTGCTACACCCATGACAGGGATTATCACATCATTGGAACCACATACATACCCATACATGTTATCTATGATTGCTTTTCTGTATCAATGGTAGAGTTCAATGGTTTTGGCAGCGACCATGTGACCCGCAAAGCCAATGTAAAATAGGATCTGACTTCTACAGGAAAAGCTAACTGACGTTGCTTTCCGAGAAAATCGAGTAACCAGCCTTGGTTTTGGTTGCTGTCCCCACTGTACAGATGGGACACTGAGGCTGGGAAGTTGGGCCAGGGAGAGGTGGAGTTGGGACGCTCACGCATGCAGTCTCGCTCCACAGCTTGGACAGGTCTGGTCCTTGCACAGCTCAGTTCCTGACTGCGCGACCTGAGTCTTCTCTGAGCCTGTGCTGACGTCCCTGGTCCTTGGGGAAATGCTTGGTTGCAGGTCAGGCTCCCTGGGAAGCAGGGTCTGGATGGTGGACATTTTTGAGGGAAGTGCCCTCAGGAACACCCGTGGGGAACACAGGGTGCAGGAGTGGGCCGGGAATTGAGCTGGGATGCTGTCTCAGCAGTGGCCTCGGCCACCCCTCCAGGTAGCTCTGGAGCTGGGATGGCCTTTCAGAGTTTCCCTAGTTGTGCAAGGAGGGATAGGCCCTTGTACCCCACCCAGACCAGACCTTGGCTTTAGGTTGCCCCAGGAAGGGAGTGTGACCTTCAATGAGGTGGTGGGTGCTGTCAGCAGACAGCAGCCCCCGTAGCTGGGGCAGCAAGCCCGCCAGTCCTGCAGGGGAGCCGGCGCCCCACATGCTGTGCCTTCGCTCAGGTGAGAGAATGCGGCCCAGTGCTGGGTAACCCACGGCCTGCTCAGAGCCCTGGTGCTTAGGAAGCGCGGGCCCTGTGTCCCTTCCTCATTCTGATGGTTCAAACGATAGGATTTAAGGACCTCCTTCCCCAGGCCTTTGAAGTACACCCCGTGGACAGCATGGAGCAGGCTCTCGTGGTGGGTGTGATGTGTCTGGGGCTGTGATTGACGTTGGCCCCACCCCAGGAAAGCGGGCAATTGTGTGTCTTGCTGCAGAGAAGTGACGTGGGTGTGAATGCCGACGCGTCCAGGTGAGGCTCTGGGTCCATGGAGACTGCGTTTACTTATCTCCATCCTCTCCCATGTTCAGTTTCAGTGGCGATTCTCCCGAGAAGACATGCACAGCAGGCAGATGAGGAAATCCAAGGGTAAACTCAGTACCAGAGGCAAGCGACAAGCCGAAGAAAATGACAGGAATCTGGAAGATCAGTTTTCCAAGGCTGGAGACGTGGGAAACTGCGTGCTGAGCCAGCAGCAGGAGGAAGGAGCCTCGGAGGAGGAGAAGGGCCCTGTCCAGGAGGTCACCGGAGAGCCGCTGTGTCCTGATGGCCGGCTCTGTGTGGAGGGCGGGGCCGTGCAGAATGGTCCTGCCGGCCACTGTGGGGCCTCGGCCGGGGGCTATGAGGGGCCCTCGGGTCCTGGAGAGGATGCCGGGGAGGGAGGTTCTGAGGAAGTGGCTGCAGAGACAGCAGAAGACTACTGAGTCCCAGCAGTTGGTGCTGCAGCCAGACCAGTTGGCCACCCGGAGGCACTGCCAGCAGCCGGGTCGGGCTGCTCGGCCCTGGTGCCCTGTGTTCCCTTTGGCTTGGCTTGTCCTCACTTGTGAGCCCGCCCGGGCCCTGCAGGGCTGGCTTCCTGACCATTGGCTCCTGCACAGCCATTTGAAATGTGTCATAATGCCCCCGTGTTAGAATGCAAGAGGTCAGGTTACTTCTCCTCAACCTCAGGGTGGAAGGCCCAGCCCCGGCTCCACACTCCTCAGTGGGAGGGTCTGGACCAACCAGTGCCTGTGAAGGCCCCCCCAGGCCTCCAGGGAGCATTCGGTCAAGTCCATGGGCCTCCCTAGCTACAAACCAGGGCTGTGTGGGGTTCACTCGCACAGGCTGTTGGGTCAGTGTCCACCCTCTGCTGTTCTCTGCAGCTCCCTGGCGATTGTAACACCCCCTGGGGCCCTGTCAGCTGCTCTTCACCTAAAAGCCCAGGACCCTGCTGCTGTGGCAAAGAAAAGGACCTTAGGGGCGGGCAGGTGCCCCACCTCCTGGCTTTTCTCTAGCATCCCATAGACACTGGTAATCGGGAGATGAAAAGGTAATTCTGTTCGTGCGCCTGCTTTTGCAGAATGTCCAAGGAAGTATCCTGTGTTAGTGTTAATGCCAAAAATTTTTTAAAGGTTTTGTATCCAGCACATCGTGTGAACCCGCGTTCTTTCCGTCTTTTCGGGGCAGCCTGGCGGGTTGGGTGCCCTTGTCGTGTGCTATTTTAATCCGTGCGTCATTGGCCAAGTTGTTTCCCATGTATGCTATCACGTGTTTATATTGTCCAGAAAGTATCGTTAAGGCTTTACGTAGATGCAACTGGTGTCTTGACCAAAACAACAGCCTGTCTCTTTTCTTGTTTAGTTACTTAAAGCAATAAATCATCTATGAGTTAGAGCACTGTGCGTATTGAGTATTAATTGTGTCACAACCAGAAAGCCCTGGCCTGATGTCCCAAGGACTCAGCCCACATCCCTCATACACGTTTCCTAAGTGACTAACTCCCGGCAGCATGATGACCTTCGAGAAAAGGACGCTCCTGCAGGAAACGAAGGAGCCAGCTGGACACACGGTGCCTCCTGGTCCTTTGTAGAAGGAATGCAGACAGTGGGATTCAGGTGCCGCCAGTAAGTCAGGGCAGAGCCACCCCCCGTGGCCCCGGGGTGATGGAGGAAATGCCTCTTGAAAACAAATAGCCCCACACCAGTTTCTGTCCAAAAAGCATGTTTCCAAGCTTTTAAGGAAATCATTTAATGAGGCAAGTCTTTTCCCTCTTTGCAAGTTTGCTAGACTAAAACACACCTGTGATACGTTTGTATAAGGAACTGAAGGCCCTTGTACAGCCACATCGTAGTCATTTTCCTCTTGATGTCGGCGCTGACTTCCCCCGCCTGACCCCTAGCGCTCACTTGGAAATGTTGAAGGCTCTGTCCAAAGAGAACGATTTAAAATGGCATTTCCCATAATTATACTCAGGAATATCTACATGACATATTGATTTAATAAAAATACTATCTCTTCACCCATATCCTAGAGGATCACCGCTTTTTAAAAACATGCTAGTTGGCAGCAGCCTGGGACAAAAGCAACTCATCTTTCATGGCTTTCAAAAGCACATGAATGATCCCAGGCTTCGTCCCCCCAGCGGACAGCCTTGCGCCACGGAGGGTTGGGTACATTTTTCAGTAATTAAATGACATTCGTGTTGCTAAAGGTGTCATGAGGGGGAAAAAATTAAATTTGAATTCCTCAGGAAGTTGGGCCCTAGAGCCAAACTAACAAATCATTCCTGAAGGTCTTGTTCTTCCCCCTCACTTCTCCACACCCGTGCTTATATCTGGCAAAATACCGATCTTGCAGGCGGTTCTCAAATTGGTTGCACCTTAGGATCACTGGGGGGACTTTAAAAACGCAATTCCTGGCCCGGCCAGTGGGCCTCAGTGATTGAGCCTTGACCTGTGAACCAGGAGGTCACAGTTCCATTCCCAGTTGGGGCTTCTAAATGGAGGCCCTTATAAGGAATGGAAAATAACGTACCTGGCCCTAGCTGGTTTGGCTCTGGATAGAGTGTCACTGGTCTGCGGACTGAAGGGTCCTGGGTTCAATTCCAGTCAAGGGCACATGCCTGAGTTGTGGGCTTGATCCCCAGTAGCAGGCGTGCAGGAGGCAGCCAGTCAATGATTCTCTCTCATTATTGATGTTTCTATCTCTCTCCCTCTCCCTTCCTCTTTGAAATCAATAAAAATATATACATACATATATATATATATATATATATATATATATTTTAAATCTGCTCCAGTGCCCACAGCCACACGGTCAAAGTAGTGAGGACTGGAGGGTCTTCGGGCACCTGTCTTAATGAAACAGGAGGGCTGTTCTATACCACGCTCATTCAGCAGAAAGCCCAGCCAGGCTTTGGGATCAGGCAAAGCTGGTTAGCACCCTCACAACCTACAAATGTAACTTCAAGCTCATTTCTCCACACCTACAAGCATCCATCTCCTCCTGAGGGAAATGGGACTAATGACGCCCACCTCGTCTGATTTTTGTGAGGAATAATAAGGTGTGGTAAGGTGCTTGGTTCGTAGGCAGCAGTTCATCATAATGCCCATAGGTAGTACTAATAAATGTGGCGGAGATGGTCGGTGCTCGCCCAGTCCCCATGGGTTCCTGTACTGCCCAGCCCCTCTTGCAGTTTGGAGCCGTGTGACTGGCTTCTGGCCTGTGGGACATGAGCAGATGTGATATCAGCCAGGTCTGAGCCTGGTCTTTAAAAATACCCCATGCAACCCCAGCCCTCTCTTCGTCTCCAATGCCCTTGGCATAGTTCAAGGTGGACCATAGCATGAGGGAAAAGGAAGCCTTTGCTGTGCTAAGCCACTGGGAGTTGGAGGTTTATCTCTTAATGAAGCACAGGATAGCCCATCCTGACTAATAGACATATCGTAATGTTTATAAAATCTACTCGTGGTTTATATGTAACAATCCTTGCCTGAACTTTTTTTAAATCTCCAAATTGATCACACTTCCCTGGATTTATGCGTAATGGGACCAACTTCAAAAAAGAAAAACAAAAACATTAAGAGACATTCTAATTCATTTCTTATGAAGAACATTTTATCAGAACTCTAAACATGTTAATTATGGCCTTTCCTAAACCACAAAACATCTTTCGAGAATAGCTCTCAGATGATGTCACGGTGCTTATTAGTAGGAATATGTTGACCCCAAATTCATCAGTTTTGGAACACATTTCGGTTGGGCTCATCCCCAGCGCAGGGAGTGCTGGCCCTGGGGGGCCGCCGGGGGCAGCAGAGCCGGCTCTGTGCTAGGGGCTCACAGCCTGTGCAGGCCAAGAGCAGCAGCTGGGACTACAGAGGAAGTCCTGAAAGGGTTGGCGAGAGGGGGATGGGAAAGGGGGCCTGGGGTGCAGACAGGCAGCCAGAGGCAGCTCAGCACGGACTCCCCACTTGTTTGCGCAGGTCCTGTCTCCAGCAGCCCTCCCGCACGGGCTGGGAGCTGCCTGCATGAGCGCAGGGTGTGCCCCTGGCCCGCTCAGTGACCTGCCAAACGACCGAGGCCGCTTCCCGGAGAGCCTGGGCTTCCTGGACCTGGCCCCCAGAGTTTGGAACAAGGAAGCAAGTGAACTTTAGCTCTAAGTACAAGACCTGACAAGCCTTTGGCTGGGATTTCTGAGATGGCTGTCGCCAGAGAAGGAAGCAGAGCGATGTTCACCACAGGTTCCTGTTGATAATGATCATCTCTGTGGCCAGGCTCCGAAAGCTAACTGAACACGGCAGGTGCTTGCTCCCCAGCCCCTGCAGGACGGGGTGGGGTGGGGTGGCATTTCCCTCCGGCAGGGGCAGCCAGGCCACGTGGGAAACATGTGCGTTTATGTGAGCATGAGGGATTGCATCATTCACTGTATAGATATATAGTTTTAATTTTTTTTTTTAAACAACAAATGTTTATGGCTCACATTCTGGGAGCTGGGAAGTCCAAGATCAAGACACTGGCTGATTTGGCGTCTGGTGAGAACCTGCCTCCTGATCTCATGGATGGCCATTTCCTTGTTGTGGCCTCACAGGGTGGAAAGAAGCAGCGGATACATAGTTTTTAGTGCCTACACCACGGTGCAGGGTGCTAGATGCTGGGTGCTGGGAAGACAGCAATGAAGAGACAGACCAGCCCTGGCTCCTTTAGAGCTTACAAATGACAATGAGCAGTGACCCCAGCAATTATCTATAATAATAAAAGCATAATATGCTAATTAGACTGGATGGCTCCGGACGACCTTCTGGACGAAGCCAGTGCCTCCGCTGCCAGGGCCGAGCCCCTTGCACGAATTTCGTGCATCGGGCCTCCAGTCCTATATAATAAAAGGCTAATATGCAAATAGACTGAATGGCGGAACAATGATGTACACTGACCACCAGGGTGCACGTGCAGAATGTGGCGGGCGTCGGCAGCAGGCGGCAGAGCGTGGAACATGGCAGGCGTCAGCCACAGCGGGATGGTGGAGCAGGTGAGCGGGCACGCCAGACCAAGGAGGGGTGCCAGTTGCTGTCATCTCATCGGGGCGAGCCTCTGGTAGTTACTGAAAATTCTTTGCTCCCACGCACCGCGGTCCTGCCCAGCACTTGCACCTGATGCCGGCACTGGAGTGACTGCTCGCACCCACTGCCGGTGCCCGGCGCCGACCCCAATAGCCCCTCAGGGCTTCTCCACCTCCCCCTGCTCCTGAGGGGAGATCGAGGCTGGCAGCCGCCTTTTGCACCTGCTGCTGGCGCTGGCCCCAAACGCTCTGTGTCATCAGCGGGTGTGAGTGGGGCCAGCGCCATCAGCGCAAGGGCATGGAGGATGGGCCGAGACCCACCCCTGTGCCCACTGCAGCTTCACGGCCCACAGTTCCTTTCAAGGTGCATGAATTCGTGCACTGGGCCCCTAGTACTGTAGTAAGAGCTGTGGAGAAGTGCAGGGTGCGTGAGGGCACAGAACAGGAAGGTGCAACCTGCTCACGGAAGGCTTTGTGGAGGGAGTCAGGTGAGGCTGAGCCTGGAGAGAGGAGCACAGGTGAGCAGTCCACAGGGACGCAGTGTGCTTGCAGCCAGGCACGTAGACCGAGGGCCAGCCTCCCTAGCTAGAACCCAGACTCCACCCCTTACCAGGTGGCTTTGCGCAAGTTGCTTGTTCCCTCTGTGCCTCAGTTGCCTCATCTGTAAAATGGGAATAATAGCTGTGAGAATTAAATGAGTTAGTATATGCAGGATGCTGAAAGAATGGCTAGTACACAGGAAGAGCTATGTGAAGCGTTGGTGATAAGGAGAATTGAAAAGGGAAGGATCTGAAGAAAGCTTATCATGTTCAAGTAACTGGAAGATGTCCATCAAGGCAGCTTTGCAGAGTGTGTGGCGGGGCAGGAGTAAAGTAGCAGAGAGGAGCAGAGATGAGACTGGGCCAGATGCAGCAGGGCCTAGGGACCATGGTGAGGATTCTAGTCCTGCTAATGAAAGCAATGGGAGGCCATTGATTCGTTTTAAAAAGGGAACTAACATAAGATTTTTGTAAAAGATCTCCGTTGCTGAAGGAGAGGGTGGTGTGCAGGGGCCCACAGAGGGCACAGAGGTGCCCGTCAGGCGACCAGCGCTTCAGTCGGGTGGGAGGGCTGGTGGCTTCCACCCCAGTGGAGAGGGAGAGAAGGGGCAGATTTGATAGTAATTCGGGAGCAAATGTTGACAATTTTGCCATTGTCAAATGAGGGAGATATTGAACCTACCAGCCGTACCAGAAACAGGTGCATTGTCTGGAAGTTTTCTAGAACCAGTCTCACAGATTTTCTTGAATAACAATTCAACATTATTTTACAAAAATCACTGAAACCTAAGTCTTGATTCCATCCTTCGGACTCAAAGAACTAGGTCTTTCATTTTTGGAGGGAGTTGTTGGGAAACAGAAGCAGCTGGTGGGGAGATGCCACAGGAGCGGCGTGTGGTTGTGCAGAGGAAACTGTCTGTCTTGGGTCCGAGGAACAGAACCCGAGTTCTAGCCCCAAAACAATGTCTAACGGCGATGCTGGCCATCAGGGCCATGGCTGTCAGCTGGGGACCCTGCCTGGAAAACAGGCTAACAGATTCATTCACGCCAAAGATGGTTTCAAAACACAGGTCCTAGTGGTGGTGACTGGTGAAAAAAGAAAACAAAAACGTTTTTCACCCTGTAAATAATGCAGTCAATTTTACACTAAAATAGTTAAATGTGCTGCTCACTGGTCATTAAGTTCAGTATGGGTCTGGTTTTTTCTGCGGCCTCTAAATAATATAAAGGCTTAATGTTGATAAGAAATATATTTCACTTATCAGGGTAAACATTAAAATGCTTCCCAGAATGAACCTCTGTCTTTGTGAACCTTCGGTCCTGTGTACCTAATATCTTGTTGACTTTTCAATGAAAATAACAAGAAAATCATCTTGGAAGGAAGGACAACCAGCCGACCAGCAAGCTCGCCAGTTTCTGGATCCACAAAATGCCTAATAACTGTCTTAAAACTCCTCCTTTTCATGAAGCCGGGAGCTACCAGTTCAGCTCGCCTGTTTCAGTCCAGCCCACCTGAAGCCCTAATAGGCAAATGTTACCAGGTTGTTTTCTTATTGATGCTGAATCCACCATTTATCTAGGACCCCAACTCTAGAATTTAATCCACAGCGTAGTCCCAAAGTCCTCTACGTGACACCTAACTTTCCTTTGCTTACGTTCAAGGCTGTTTCTCTTTCTGTCAACGATGGAGATGCTAACAACAGTCACTACAGCCATCAATCAAATGCTTGAAGGCAGCTGAGGCACTCCTTAGTCATCTCTCATCAGAATGGTCTACCTCAGTGGTCAGCAAACTGCGGCTCGCGGGCTACATGCGGCTCTTCGGTTGAGTGTGGCTCTTCCACAAAATACCACGGCCTGGGTGAGTCTATTTTGAAGAAGTGGCATTAGAAGAAGTTTAAGTTTAAAAAATTCGGCTCTCAAAAGAAATTTCAATCGTTGTACTGTTGATATTTGGCTCTGTTGACTAATGAGTTTGCCGACCACTGGTCTACCTCAACTCTCCTGGATCGCTATGCCCGTTTTTCCATCATGAAATTGTCGAATGGTAAAACTAAAAGGGATTTTAAATTCACAGCCCCACCCCCGTGACAGGCAAGGAAAGCTGGTTAGAGCGAGAGGCGGACGAGTCGTGCAGGAAGCAAGTTGTGGAACAGGGCTGACTCAGGTCTCTGGAGCCTCAGCACCGTGCTCTTTCCATCACACCACACCGACTCCGTCTCACTCCTTGTTTCTTCTCGCTAGGCTCCTGCAGTCTCTAAGAACAGGGAGGCCTCACTGGATTTTTTAAATCTTCTAACTGGAATGCTCTGGCGATAGGGTGTTTGAGTAACTGAGTGTCTCTAAAAAAAAAACAACAGCAGAGGTGAGCCCGCCTCTTCAGCGGTGAGGAGAGTTTGGGAACAAGCCCAAGGCTGAGTCTTGGGCAGGAAAGTCCTCCACGGGGAGAGGGAGGAGACCGGTCCGGGAGGCCTGGCTTTGTCACTCCCAGCCGTGTGAACCTGGGCAGGCCATCCGCTCTGTCTCATCTCCCTTACTGGTAAATGGGACAGCAGCAGCCACCCTGCCGACTTCACATAATGGTTGGGGAGTAATTTAATGAGATAAAACACAGGACTTGTCAAGTGCCAAGCAATGCTGTAATGTTCAGTTGATAACAGTACCCCAGCCAAAATAATCTAGATCACCAATGAATGCAGGTAACCCCAGAGTAACTATTTCCTATCACTTTTCCTTTCCAACTTTCCCTGTGAAAGTGAGGTTGTATCACTATGCATAAGATCTGTTTGTGTTTAAATAATCTGGAGGTGAAAAACAGTGTGTATGTAAGGGGACGGGGGAGATACAGAGTATACCGAAAAGCTAGAGTAATTAAAACAATGTGATATCTGACCTGCAACGAAGAAGGGGACCTATGGGACAGAGTAGAGAGTCTAGAGGGGAAAATCCACTCGTAGGTGAGAATTTAATATGTGATAAAGGAGGCATTTCAAATCATTGGGGAAAGTGTGGAATATTTGATAAATAGTGTCAGGCAATGGCAGAGCCATATGCAAAAGCCAGATCCCTATCTCCGGTTAAAGCACAAAAATAAATCCCCAATGGATAAAAGACCTGTAAAAATATCAAAAGAAAATATATCCATAAAAGCCAGGGGAAAGACTGACATAATGGATTATGTATAAATTTAAACTCCAGTATAAGTTAGAACAAACAGAATTCAGTGACAAGTAACAGAATGGGGAAAAATATCCGCAATATGCATAACAAAGGATTAGCATTCATTCTATTCTATAAAGAGTTACAAATCAGCCAGACATCAAAGTGGACATAAAAATGCACAAACACCATTCTCCAAAGAAGAAAGAGAAATGGCTAAAACGCTTTAGGAAAAAACATGCTAGGTTGAAATCAGAAAACTAATTTTTTTTAAAATCATCTTTTCACCCAACATACTAGGAAAAACAGTTTCAGGACTTAAATCTCTAATGTTGCCAAGAGGTGGGGAAATGAGTACTTTCATGTCCTATTAGAATATATATTGATTAGGTATTTTATAGGGTAATGCGGCAATACTCGTCAATTTCCAGAAATGACACTTCTGGAAACTCTACAGGAATACAACACAAAAAGTATGTGAACAAGCGTGTTCGCTGCAATACTGTTTGTAATATCCCCAAACGAGGAACTATCTAAATGTCCATCACAGAAATATGGTTAAATACATGATGGTACATTATTTGGAGAGTTAAAAGAGTAAAGCACACATACTTGTCCAATGTGTACAAGATCAATACAATGTAAACGGTCTAACCTTTTTCTGCCAAGATTTGGATGTTATAAATATCCATATATTTATAACATCATTCGCAGGCCATACAAAACTATCAACTTAAAAATTAGCCTGTTATATTTATTCAAACATTTAATTAACTCACCCCTAATGCCTTGGCAGGGCCAGACCAAATGATTTCGCGGGCTTCATACCGCCCACGGGCCGGACGATTCCCACCCCTGGTATAAAAGGATACCTAGCAAGCTCTTTATACATAAGTTCATCCTAGGTGAGGGAGTGGGGCGGGGGAACAGAGGACTTCAGCAGTTAGTGTATATGCTTTTAGATTATTTGATTTTTCACAATCCTATTTATCAGGTCATTAAAAAAGAACAAAGGGACAGACAAAATTTTGGTGGGCTCAAGCACAGCAATATGGGACTTGGGGATGAGATGGAAGAGACTAGGTTAGGCTCATGGGCACCAGCAGGGTTTATAATAATTCAGAACAGACTGATCAAGATGTCTCTCCACAACTAGGAAAGTCTGCGTTCCTGAGCACAACCCGCTTTAAAATGCATGTCTTAGGATGTATCTTTATATGTCATTACCACGCTCGCTGAATATGCGCATATTAGGAAGGAGTAATAATCTCACTATTTCTCTAAGATGAGAACAGTATACTCCTTTGAGTTTCATTTAAAATAAAATGAAATAACAGCTCTTGGGTTAAATTATCAGCATATGATCATCTGCAATATCCAGGAATAAAGGAAATTGCTGTTTTCCATTCAAAAAGAAAAATAAATAAAAAACCCTCAGGCAGAGGCCCATGACATTGTGTACCATTTGACAATCACTGCATGCACACACGTGTGTACTTACACACATGCATGTATACACACTTGCAGCTATGCATCCCATAATAACAATCTCCCGAGCACTGTCTCCAGAGCATGAGAACAGCCTTTCCCACAGCCCCTCCCACCTGCGGCTCGTAGGACGCCAGCACTCAATGGCTCGCCCAGACATCCATCTTCCTCAGCTTCCCTTTCAACTAGTGATTGTTGCAAAACTACGTATTTTCCCCAGAGTGTTTTTTACTTTCAATTGTGTTGAAATGTTCTTAGTATTCAATATACTTCTTCGGAGAAGATAGCTTTTATCACTTTGCAGCTTCAGGAAAAAAAATAGTTCCCCAAAGTATTTAACTTGCTCCTCGAGATAACCTTTGTCTTATCCTTTCCTACCTTCAGTTTCTACCACAGGGACGGAACATCACAGATGCTCGATAGATGACCCTTCATAGGTTTATCATCTTCCAGCCGAAGTCCTCTCCTCCCCAACTGGAGTCTCACTGAATGCCTCTTCCACAGTTTTTCATACAATCAGTCGATTACCTCTCCCATCTTTAAAAAAAAAAAAAAAAAAAAAAACACAAAAAACTGGTTTAGTTCATAGTATTGCATCCATTTTAACTACTGTTCATTTCTTAGTTTGCATAAATATACCAGGGTTACGTAAGATGTTGACATTTAAGAAAGCTGGGTGAAGGGTATGTGGGTGGGAACCTTGTTCTCTCTTTGCAAGTCTTCTATAAATCTAAAATTATTTCAAAAATAGTTTTAAAAACAAAACAAATTTTTAAAAATGAAGTTCTCTTAACACCACTTCTTTTTCTACCTACCATCCCATTTTTTTCCTCCCCTTCATAGTAATATTATTTGAAAATATAACCTATATTCACTCATTACCATTTATTTCCTCCCAGTCATTCTTAAACCCACCCCAATGTGTTCACTCTCGACATCCATCTTGTCAAGATCACCAGTGACCTCCCAGTTGCTAAACCAAACTCATCAGAACTCATCTCCCTGTCACATCTGCAGCGCGTCACAGCTGACTAGTCATTCCTCCTTGACACACTTCCCTGTGGCTGCCTCACCCACAGGCAGCTTCTTTTTCCCCTTCCTGCTTATAAGAGCACTTTTCACAACTCTAAGAGGCGCAAGCCCCATCAGCTCCCACAACTTAGTGTAGATCACTAACACAGCAGAGGAAGCCTGAAACAAGTTGAATTATCAAAAATGGACTGCAAGGGATGAACACAAAACAAAACCAAAAAGCCATGAATTCATACCATAATGATACTTTAAAAAATCTGGTTATCTTTGGAGGTTGCTAGGGCACCAACTCATTGTAGGCTAATTGACTTAAAAAAGAGAAAGAATCAAGCATTGATCTTGTCTTTCCTGTTCATACTCATTTCAGGGCAAAGGGAATGAGGCTAAGTTCTTTATAGAACAATCACGGGAAATAAATGCAAGAAAATGATAGAAATGGACAATTAATCCTTAATGAAATGGTAGGTATAGGCAATGATCAACAGCTACTAAAATAATTAGGTGAAAGGTTGGTAGAGAACTTCATACTGGATGGATCAGGTTGATGCAGTTAAGTGACTTGCTCAAGGTCATCTCCCTAGTCAGTGGCATAGCTGAGATTTGAACCCAGGCAGTCTGGCTCGAGGGCTCTCTCCAGTCTACATTCCCAGGCACCACACTGTAATTTCCAGGACGCCCTGATGGAATTAGCTAGGTGTGAGTACCAAAGAGATCTTGACTGGCCTGGTAGGCAAGGGCAACAGGACATTCTTGGCCAGCAGACCAGAAATATTGTTCAGCTCTCAGCACCAGAAATGACAGAGCTGGAAGGAACCGCAGTCCGTGCAAAGGTCACGACCTGGCCCATCTCAGTGGTTTACAGATGGTGATCATGAGTCACTGGCAGGGTGGTGGGCAGAGCGGGGATCTCCAGCACAGATGGCCCTCGCTCTATGACAACAGCAGGCGCACAGGCTGTGGTGTTGGGTGGACAGAGGCAGTGGGTGGCACTCCTCCCACGCTACACGAAGATGCTCACCCTGCACCTCCGCTCCCAACACAGAAAGACCTGGGAGCCACTTCCTCTATACCTCGAGGCTCCTCCCTGCCAGATGCCGTTGCCAGTTGGCAGAAGAGCCCCTTGCTGCTCCCACGTCCCTGAATCTCATTGTGCTACACTGTTGTGCTCTCGAGTACCCAGCCCTAAAGCCCAGCCCTCGGCCTGGACACTTTGGGGTTAGCCGAGTCAGGAATTCTTACAGTGGTCAGAGCTTCTCACATTCCCTTCATCTCTGAAATGCTGACGATCTCTGCCTTGATGGATGTTAATATTCCTATCCGGTCAATGGCCCCTCTCCTCCCACCGAATTCATATCTGGCATTGAACCGAGAGGGTATTATGCTAAATGAAATAAGTCAGATAAAGACAAATACCATATGTTGCACTTATATGTGGAATCTAAAAAACAAAATAAATGAACAAACAAAACAGAAACAGACTCATAAATACAGAGAACAAACTGATGGTTGCCAGATGGGAGCGGGGCTGGAGGAAAAGGGTGAGGGGATTAAGAAGTGCAAATTGGCAGTTACAAAAGAGTCACGGGCTAGGAAGTACAGCACGGGGAATACAGTCAATAATATTGTAATAACCATGCATGGTGCCAGGTGGGTACTAGGCTGCCTGGAGGGATTACTTTGTATATTATATAAATGTCTCACCACTGTGCTGTATGCCTGAAACTAACATAACATAATATTGAATGTCAACTGTAATTGGGGGGAGGGGGAAGGAAATAGTTGACAAATGATCTCTGCTTAAAATTTGACAAAATTCAACACAGGGTGGAGGCTAGACTGGTGATGCCAGCCACCGTCAGCCCGTAAATCACGGCTGTTTCGGCCCTTGGTCCCTGGGAGGCTGCAGCCAGAGATGAGAGGGCACCTGCTTTCCATCAGCTCAGGCACGGACTCTCTCGGCTGCAGCTCCTGGGTTTCCCGCACTGAGCTGTCCTTCCCAGACTCCGTGTCCTCAGCGCTCTCCCAGGAGGCAGCCTTCGCCCGAGACTGCTTGTCTCAGAAAGGGTGGCCTGGCCCCGGCCAATGGATTTCTTCTGGATTTTAAAAAATCTAAACAAGGATAAGAACCAGTCTGCTTTCTAGCAGTTTGACCAGGGCAGCCTTGGAACGAGGCTGCACCATTCCCTCTCCCTCTCCCCGTCCTGGGACGGCCTCCCCACCTGGCCTTAGTGAGAAGTCAGATGTGAGTTGCTTCTTTCAGTCACTCAACAAGTATGTGTTGAGGAGCTGCTGCTGCCAGAGACAGCCCTGGCAAAAAGATGAAATAAAAGGCAGAGAAGCGGGATTTGGAAATGGCTCTATACCCCCTAATCAATCCTAAGCACATGACTACAGCCAGCCAGCCCGGCCAACGAAGGCAGATTCCACATGGAACACAGCGGTCCCCAAGGCCTTTGTCCCCAGCAAGAAGCCGCCTCTACACGCAGCGCTAAGGCGGGCAGCCAGGACACTGAACACAGAAAGGGTTTCATTTGAGAAGAAACTAACAATCAGTCAGGATACAGACTTCGGATATTCATTCACATTAAGCTAATCTGCTGGCTATTCAATTCCTTAAAGCAGTTTCCCTAACAATATTCTGTTTCCAAACCCGGCTTGGATGGTGTGAGGAAGCAGGGCTGCAGGCCATGGTAAGGTCAACTAAGACATTGAGTATAAAGGATTTTCAGAGAAACAGTATTAAGAATGTGTTTAAATTATAAGTTTATTGAATATAAGATATATAGGCTGCTGTCAAATAATTTAAAGATAGCCTGCATTTCACACACAAAACCTCATTTTCTTATGATTAAATGTAAGTATATGTCTTCTTTTTCCCTCAGGGGAAAGAAAATCAATTCAAGGTACATCATGAGATAATCAAACAGTTACTAATAAAAGAAAGTCAATACAGTAAAAAATAGTTCAATGAAGTCTTTGCCAAAAGTTGATCATTTAAGTCTTGTCAGCTGGTTTTTCTTTTCTTCTCCAGCAGGTCACTCTGCCCACAGCCTTAAGAAAAGACGGAGTGTAGATAACTTCATCTTGCCTCGAATCGTGTCCTGGGTAAATCCCATAACCCTCTCCTTTCTACCTGTGCCTGCTCCCTACCACCACTTCTCAAAGCAGATGTGTTCTTTGGGAACATGGCTGTTTTCTAGTTGCTTGGAGAAAAAGTCTGTCATCGGAGGTGGGCCACAAATGTAGAACAAAGTCTCTCTTGAAATGTGCTCTCTTATCTCCTTCTCCGTTATTCTTCCTTCTACCAAGAAACAGAATAAATACCAAATTGAGCCAGACATGTTTGTATTGAAAGGAGAAGGACTAACCACAACGCAGCAACAGTGTTTATTTTCAGTAACTGGAGCTTAGTGAGTCCAGTCTTGAGTCATTCACACGATGGCTCCTGCTGGCACCTGGGCCAGGCCCCAGCAAAGTGCATCTCTGGTTTCCTAAACTTACGGCAAGTAAAGTGGGAAGCCAATCGCAATGCGCTCTCAGACACGGGCAGTGAACTTACTGCTCTTTGGGAGAGATTCAAAAGTGCCTTTAGCAGTAAAGAAACTGTTTTGTGAAAAATCCTTCCAGGCAGGGGAAACCACAAGTAATTTAAATTACCATTAATGGCAAATGGCATCGGTTCAGCCGAGGCTGGAATATAAATTCTTTGCATGCATGCTACAGTGATGATGCAAAGGTCCCCTAAAAAATGTGGAGAATAAATTTTTAATATGGGCCGTAGGAACACAGTATATAATAAATAAATCCAACTTAATCTCTCCTTATTTTTCCATGATGAATCACCTCTCTATTCCCCAGGTAGTGACATTCCCAGCCAGCAAATCCAAACAATAAAGCATCTACACTCAACCAACTGGCATGTCCACCACATAACTATGGGGAGACAGTCAAAACATCTTTAGGGGACTCACCCGTGATGTATGGCTTGAGTTCTGCACTGATTGGTGTAGTCTGCTTTGTAACATGCAAACTGCATGCAATCTTCTCAGGAAATTCATTTACTAAATCGAGGATATTTTTCTGGAATGTCAAACATATTTGGTCACACTACAATTTTAAAAAATCAAAACAGATGTGCACAACCACTGACGCCGAACCTCGCCTCCCATTCAGCACACGTCTGTGCTCTTGCTCTCTACTTACAGAGATATTGTTTGCAGCCGAGCAGGCCAGAGCTCTCAGAGTACTGAGGCTATTTGGCTTTAATTGAAATCTGAATATGCTAACAAGCATATTACGAACTCTCCGGGAGTTTATTCTTTTTCCTTTTTCTCAAGCCTGGGCAATTAAGCATCAGTTTCACTGACCACAGTTCTGTCTTTTTAACTGTTACTGTTCTTTTGTTCATCCTTGCAGCTGCAAAGCAATCCGGTAAAAGCCTTCTCCATCAAATGTACTTAGTTTCCACAGATGCAGCTGATGGGGGTTTCATGTACCCAGCTGGGTCCCAAGCACACATTTCTCACCTCCTCTTGTAACACATGAGCCCGCTTGTGCTTCTCCTGACTCTTTACAGTCCCAGGTCCATGGCGACTTTTCTGTCCACCCACCTCCAATGCAAGCCCACTGGACCTGCCCGTATCCCATCACGCCCCTGGGAGCCTCAACACCAGCTGTTGTAATTATCCTGGTAAGATGTGTTGGCTAATTCTCATTTGAAGATCAGATTAAGATTTGTCAGGCTGCCCTAACCAGTTTGGCTCAGTGGATAGAGTGTCGGCCTGAAGACCAAAGGGTCATGGGTTAGATTTTGGTCAAGGGCAAGTACCTCGGTTAGGACTCGTGCAGGAGGCAACCAATCAATGTGTTTCTCTCACATAGATATTTCTCTCTGTCTTTCCCTCTCTCTTCCAGTCTCTCTAAAAATCAATGGAAAAATATCCTTGGGTGAGGATTAAAAAAATTTTTTTAAATAAATTTGTCGGGCCCTTTGTTTGAACTGCTGAGAGGCAAGTTCCGTGGACAATTAGTACCATGACAGGTCTGCTCCCAGCAAGCTATGGAACATACTTTCCCCCTTACCTTAAACAGGAGTTCGCTGGTGTTTTTTGCGCTGTAGAAGAGTCTTATTGTCCCTATCTCATATCCACTTCCTTGGTTTGCCCGTTCTCTGTGGAGATCGGCCGCGTGCCGCAGGATGGAAAGCAGAGGGTTAATTCCGACTCCTCCTGCAATCAACACGAGGTTCCTAGAGGTGTCCGCAGGCTGAGGGTCAAAGAAGAACTCTCCTCCCACTCTCACGGCCACTTCAGAGTCAAGTGCGCACTAGGCAGGAAAGGAAAGATCCTGAGTCCTTGGTAGCACAGGTCTAAAACCAAATGTTCTTTCTTAGGAAACTGTCTGCCTCCGGCGTGTCTGTCAGTATTTAGGACTATTTTTACAGCTTGCTCTCAAGTTTCCCAGGGCCCTGTGAATTGATTCCACTTGTCCATGACATAAGCAATTTGCTCCTCTGCCTTTGGGACCTATACTCCCAGCTGCTCCACTATTGAGAAAAGGAGAC
Organism: Plecotus auritus; assembly: GCF_963455305.1. Taxonomy (NCBI): domain Eukaryota; kingdom Metazoa; phylum Chordata; class Mammalia; order Chiroptera; family Vespertilionidae; genus Plecotus; species Plecotus auritus. The sequence goes on along the minus strand of NC_137773.1, from coordinate 153,993,892 downwards.
TCGCTTGAATAACTTTGCCATTTGTTAACTACGTAGGTGAGGGCCTGGGTTGTGAAAAGAGGCACAGGAGACACCTCTGAAGTATGAGTTTCCTTTTCTGAGTGGCACTCCTGTTCTGATCAAAGCCATGGAGCTGAGAGGCCAGACGGGCAAGTGTCACTGACTGTGGCTGCCCTGGACTCTGGCGCTGAGAAGTGTGGGCACTGGGGGCTTCCTTCTAGTCGCCAGCAGGGCACAGCCAGGCCTGCTCCACAGACTGAGGCCAGTGGCCACCACTATAGTGCTGTTCAGACTGTTCCTTTCTCCCCGGAGCAGTGAGAACAGGAAGCCTGAGGCTTCACACCATAAAGTGAGTACCACCCCCACCCCACACACACACATAAAGCCCCTACTGCTCCCTGAAGTCACACCAGACTCAGAACTGAATGCCCTGGTTCTCCAGAGGCGAGACTGCTCCGAGGGGGATGTTTTGGAGACTTGTAGTGACATCTTCACTGTCACAATGATTTGGAAATGGCACTTAGAGGGCAGGGCGAGAGGTGCTAACGTCCTGTGCAGCTAGCGGTGTTCTGGCACTGGCTCCTCCTAAGCCGATGGCAGAATGCGCAGGAATTCTGTGAGTACCTACTGGTAGTGTGAGATCAGCCACTGGGGAGTGTTTACAGCACAGAAATCAGCAAAGGCTACAAATCAGAGCTTTCTTCCTCAGAGCACCGGTTTAGTAGCACACCATTACCTGCAATGCACAGGCCTGCCCAGCTGACTTCCAAATGGCCTGTGGGCCATACATGCATAGCTGAAAACAGGTTTCTAATGATCTGAGACTAGACTCTCTAACTCATTCTACAAAAAAAACTAGAAGATTTTTATTTTTCGCACGGATCTAACATAGTTTGAGTTTTCGAGAATCTAACCACCATGTAGACTGTACTTCGTTGTGTGCAGAATGTTACTAAGCATGTTCATTCACTGTTCCGGAAAACTGCATCGCAGATGGTAAGATGTGTGTGGTCCTTTCAACATACAACCTGCATACCTGCACTTGCAGACAGTGTATTCATGTGATTCTACATCGAGGGACAGTTGTCTGACGACTTCATTCTATCTCCTAGCTCTAAATATGCCCAAGCATTTACATACTGAAATACAGTCTTTAGTTATGAATCACTTTCCTTTATTTCTCCTTTGTATTACACTTGGAGAAGTATGTTAAAAAATTACGTTGATTACATTAACTTTGGATTTCATTTCAGGGTAGATCTAGAAAGGGGCCATTGGATCTGACAGGGTTGAGAACACCTAGTTTAGAGGAAAACGCAGTAACCTAGGAGTCAGAAGACTTAATCACAGCCCCTATGCAATCCAGCCAGTCCCTTTACTTCTCTGAGCCTCTGCAGCCGCATCTGGAAAATGGGTCCCAGCAGTGGGCCTGCTCACCCTCAGGGTTGTGGGGGCATTACAAGACACTCTGGGGGAAACTCCCTGTTGGAATTAAGCTCCACAGAAGAGGATGCTGGGGGTCACTGCGGCTGAGAAAAAGCCCGGGGGTGCCAGCTTCATTCTTTCCCGTCACTAAGAAACAGAGCCTAAAACTAAGAAATTTGTATTGAGAGAATAGGTATGTTCCATTACATGCTCCTGACATAAGTCAACTAAATGAACTCCCTCCTCAGAAGTAATAATGTACCATATGCTTTCTGAAGACCAAACTTTGAGCACTCACACCTTGGCACCATGCATGACAGGCAATCCTTTCTGACATCCATTTAATTTGGGGCTCTACAAGTTAAAGAAATAACTAAGAAAAAAATGAAAAATTATTTGAATTTCACAAAGAAGGTCTCTTGGTAAAGAAGTGTTAAATGAATGGAAATTCTTTCTCTGAGGGAAAAACACACACTTGAACTATTTTAAATACATAGGAGAGTTTTACATGAGGATAAGTGGTTTTCATTTTTGACAAAAGGAATTAGCAGCAAGGGGGCATTCTGTAAGTAGTAACTAAAATGTAAGAGTCACTAGACTGGCTACCAAAGTGCTTTAAAATACTCCTTCCTTTCAAGTCTTGAAAACAGAATTTATGATACAAGAGTGTCTGCCTAACAATGACAATGAATTTAATCTCTCTGCACCGTGCTTCCCCCTCTTGTTTGCCTGTACACTTATCTCTTTATCTCTAAGAGTAAAAGAGACTAAGAAATAATTTTCTCCAGTGGTCATCTCCAGCATGCTTAGTAATGACAACAAACAAAGCCTTCAGGTTATTGTTTTTAGAAACCACAGTATTTTCAACCCTAAAGTTGCCAAGAAACCGTGCCCCAGGGAAAGATAATACTCAAGAAGACTTTTTAGTGACAAAATAATCTTCAGGAGATCTATCTTCTAATTTGCTAGCATCTGGAAAGAATCAAAGCCATCTTTGTCTTTTGTTGATCAATAAAAACTGCCAGGGTAGCATGAGCACAAGACTCGCAGTCCGTACAGCACAATATGGAAGTGAGTAAAAGGATATTACCTTCAATTACATAGCAATGTATCTAATCTGGGTATAGATTTTCTACTTGTGAAACAAACAACTCTTCCTCAGCCACGGGAGCAGACAAACAATAGCTGTCTAGAACCCTTTACCCTGCCAGGAGTTTGAGCCAAAGAAGATAAAATAAAGGAAGACATTTATGGCCCTTTATTCCATGTCCCAGCAGAGCAGCCTGCTGCCACCCAGACACTCACGTGCCTCCATTGTCCACTTGAATAGTTTAATAAGACAAACTCTCAGGAGGGATATAGGCACCTGAGACTGGTTCCAAGAAAAATCTGACTTCATAAAGGCCGTTTGCAGCTCCCACTGGGCAGAGTGGAACAAGCACTACAATTAGGATGTGCATTCAAGCAATGCCACTCGGAGATTTTCTATAGCCTCTAAGAATAAGTTTCTTCATTGAAATGCCAATGAGGCATGAAACCAAGCGGGAGAGTTATGGACCAGCACCAGGTCAGGTCACGTGGGAGGCTGACAACTGGAGGGGATCCTGGCACTAGGGGCTGGGATGGCTAGGCTCATTTTAACAGTGAGTGCGGGGCACATAAACACCTTGCCGGCCCCACCCCTGCAGCATATTATAGAAACTCAAAATGTAGCCTGGAGATAGTAATGGATAGAGAATCTATAAAGGAATGATGCAGCTGAGGTCACACCGAAGGGAGGACTCAGGACAGAGGACAAATGTGGCAGGATCCGTTTACAATGGAAATGCTAAGGCGAGCAGCTAGGGGTTATTATGAACAGACAAATGGACATGTAAACCATAGGAAGGCCATTTACTTTTATGCTCCCAGATTTAAAAATCCTTTATTGTTTAAATTATTTTACAATTTTTTTTGTGCACAGTTCTATGAATTTTAATACACACACAGAACTGTGTAACTACCACCAGAATCAAGATCTAAAACATCTCCCTCAAGCCCAAAACACTCCCTTGTGCTATCTTTTTATGCTCACCCCCTCCTCCACCCCTCACCCTTGTCAACTACTGATCTGTTTTCTGGCGCTGTATTTGTGTTTTCCAGAATGTGACATAAATGGCAGTACATAACCTTTGAGACTGGCTTCTTTCACTCACCACAATGCCTCTGAGATTCACCCAAGTTGTTGTGTGCCATCAATAAATAGTTCCTCTGCCTTCACTGCTGAATAACAATACAGCATCACAACGTGCTTATCCACGCACCTACAGCCTCACAACGTGCTTATCCATGCACCTACTCTGAGTCATTTGGGGTGTTTCTAGTTGTTGACAATTATGAACAGAACTGCTATAAACATTCATGTACAGGCTTTTCTAGGAACAGAGCCTTCACAGCTATAGTATTGGTATTGTTGGGTCCTAGGTTAAGTGTGTATTTAATTTCATACAAAACTGCTAAAATGCTTTCCAGAATGGCTGTAGAACTTTGCATTCCTGTGAGCAATATAATAGTTACAGTTGCTCCACAACCTTGTCAGCACTTGGCATTATCAGTATTTTCCATTTGAGTCATTCTAATAGATCTGAAGAGATATCCCACTACTATGGTTTGACTCTGCATTTCCCTAATAATTAATGTTTAGCGATGTTAAACATCTTTTCATTGCTTATTTGCCATCCTTATATCCTTTATTAAAATAAAGTGTCTCTTCAATCCTTTGACCATTTTGAAATTATGCTTGTTGTTCTGGCTGATTTTTGAGAGTACTTACAAATTCTGGATACAAGTCCTTTGTGGATATCTAAATTGCAAACACTTTCTCGTAGTTTTCAGCTTATTTGTAAAAAACTGTAAATAGTGTCTTTTGCATTAAAAAGTTTTAAATTTTGACTAAGTCTATCTATCAAACTTTTATGGATCCTGCTTTTGGTGTCATGTCTAAGAAATCTTTGCCCACGCTCAAGTTCTGAATATTTCCTACGCTTTCTTCTAAAACATATAGTTTCATGTTTTATACTTAGATCTACAACCTATTTTGATTTAATCTTGAATAAAAAGTATGAGAGGTTCTTTTTTTGGGTATGGATAGGCAATTGTTCCAACACTATTTGTTGAAAAGGTTATCCTTTCTCCATTGAATTTAACACCTTTGTCAAAAATCAAGTGGCCAGCCCTAGCTGGTCAGTGGATAGAGCATGGGCCTGCAAACTGAAAGGTCCTGGGTTCAATTCCAGTCAAGGGCACATGCCTGGGTTGCGGGCTTGATCCCCAGTAGGGGGCGTGCAGAAGGCAGCCAATCAATGATTCTTTCTCATCATTGATGTTTCTATCTCTCTCTCCCTCTCCCTTCCTCTCTGAAATCAATAAAAAAAAAATATATTAAAAAAATAAAAATAAAATAAAATAAAAAAATCAAGTGGCCAGCCCTGGCTGGCATCGCTCAGTGGTTAGAGTGTCAGCCCGGGCACCAACGAGTTGTGTGTTTCATTCCCAATCAAGGACATGTCCTGGGTTGCAGGTTCGATTCTCAGTCCCGATGGGGGGCACGTGTGGGAGGCAACCAACTGATGTGTCTCTTACATCGATGTTTCTCTCTCTCTCTCTCTGCCCCCTCCCTTCCACTCTCTCTAAAACTAAAAATCAATGAAAAAAAACTAAGTGGCCATATGGATATCAGTCTATTTCTGAACTCTATTCTGTTCCATTGAGCTGTGTGTCTATCCCTATACCAATACCACACTGTTTTGATTACTGTAGCTTTATTTTAATCTTAAATTTGAGTAATACAATTCCTCCCATTATAGTTGTCTTTTTCAAAACTGTCTTATTCAAGTTCCTTTGCCCTTTGATATAAATTTTAAAAATATATGCAATATTTGTACTGGTACATTCCTTTTTGGTAAAGGGGATTAAGAGAATGCCTGGGATGGGATAGGTTGTTGGTAAATAAAGTAGGCACACTAGAGAAGTGAAGGTGATGGCAGTAAAAAAAGCACAAGGGTCAAAACCTAAGATGACTAATAACTGACCTGCTGACCTGCTTGAGCCCCTTCTTGTTATCAGACTTCTAGCAGGGAATGAACATGCCGCTTATGTAGGGCTGTGTTTCAGTCCCATGAGGAAGCACGAGTTATTAGCAGCCAACGTGGATTCCCTCTCAGAACCCCGTGTGACGAGCCCTCTAGAGACTGCCATGGAGAGGCACTGACCCCACAGATTTAGCGGTGCTCAGCTCTGGGCCTGAGCAGTATGTGATCAGGGACCGTGTTCCCTCCAAATGATGACAGAATGGAAGTTTAATTCCCTTTATTTAGGATGATTAGGATAAAATAATGTGATGTGTAGATTTAATATTTACAAGACATACAAAGAGCCAATTTTCACAACCTTACATATAAAGCAAAATGCTTTACTCCTATGGTAGTATTCAACTAAATACTGTTTGGTGTCTCGGAAGATATATCCAGATCCCAAAGTATCTTCGAGTCATCTTTAATGCACCAAAAAGACTCTGCTTCGTTGGCCTTTTGGAGCCTGAATTCTGGATGCAAAGGAGCTCTTTGTGAGCATGTTCCCTCCTCACACAAACCTGGTTTTAGATTAAGTGAGCTGAACACAAACTGGGAGGCAGAGATGCCCTAATCTGCAGGTTTAAACAGAGATCTGCTCACCTGATTGTGAATCCAGACAGCAGGAGGGTGATTCGTATATTTCACTGCCAATTCTATTACTCTCTCTTGTTCTAGCAGTCGGGGGCTGGAGCATATTGAGAACCCACCAACCACAGAGACTCCTGGGATAAAGAAATCAATCCTAAAAGGAAAGGAAAATAAGTTATTACTGTTGAAGCAATTTAAAAAGTGGGCAGCAAGGTAAACAAAACTGACAAACTTTTAGCTAGATTAAGAAAAAAAACAAGAAAATATAAAATTACTAAAATCAAGAATGAAAGATGGGACATCACTGCCAACCTTACAAAAACAAAAGATTACAAAGGAATTCTATGAACAACTATTTAACCTAAAATTAGATAACTTAGATGAAATAGTCATATTCCCAGAAAGACACAAAACTACCAAATTAGACTAAAAAAATAAACAGAAAATCTGAACAGACCCATAACAAATGAATTGAATGACTAATTTTAAAACTTCCCACAAAGAAAAGGATAGGTTCTGGTGGTATCACTCATGAATTCTACCAAGAATTTAAAGAATAATACGAATCTTTCACAAACTCTTCCAAAAAATAAGAAAAGACCACTTCCCAACTCATTTTATGAGGCCAATGTTACTATTACCATGATACCAAAAACCAGAGAAAAGTATCACATGGAGGGAAACTATAGATCAATATTCCTTGTGAATACATACACAAAAATTCCAGGAATACAAGATTGGTTTACATCTGAAAATCAACCAATGAAATACACCACTTAATAAAGGAGAATCTCAACAGATGCAGAAAAGGTATTTGAAAAAATTCAACATCCTTAGATAATAAAAATATTCAACAAACTAGGAATAAATGGGAACTTACTCAGCCTGATAAAAGGCAGCTACAAAATATCCATAGCTAACACCATATGTAATGGTGAAAGGGTGAAAGTCTGCCCCTCCTCTACCCCACCAAGAACGGAAACAAGACATGGATGTCTGCTCCCATCACTTCTAGTCAACATTGACTAGAGGTTCTAACCAAGGCAATTAACCAAGAAAATTAAATAAAAAGCATCCAGACAGGAGAGAAAGAGAAAGAAGTTGCAGATGACATGATGCTGTATATAGAAACTCCTAAGAATTTACTATGAAGATAATAAAACTAAGTAACAGGTCAAATAAGGTTGCAGGATACAAGATCAATAACAAAATCAATTGTATTTCTATAAACCAGCAATGAATAAGCTAAATGTAAATTTAAGAAAAATAATTATATTTGTAATAGAAAAAGAATAAAATAATTAGGAATAAATTTAACAAAAGAAGTACAAGACTTGTATAATGAAAACCACCAAACCTTGTTGAAAAAAAATCAAAGATCTAAATAAATGGAAAGACATCTCATGTTCATGGATTGAGACTTTATATGTTAAGATAGCAATACTCCCCAAACTGATCTCCAGATTCAATGCATTACCTATCAAAACCCAGCTGGTTTCTTTGCAGAAATTGATAAGTTGACCATAAAATTAATATGGAAATTCAAGGAACCCAGAATCATCAAAACTTACTATTAAAGCTACAGTAATGAAGACACTGTGATATTGGCATAAGAACAGGCATATAGATCAATGAAAAAGGACTGAGAGTCCAGAAATAAACGCTTAAGTTTATGGTCAGTTAATTTTCAACAAGGGTACCAACACCATTCAAAGGCAAAAGAATAGCCTTTCAATAAATGGTGCTGGGACAAGTGAATATCCACATATAAAAAGAACCAAGTTTGATCCCTACTTCACACCATATATAAAAGTTAACTCAAAATGGCTCATAGACTTAAATGTAAGAGTTAAAATTATAAACTCTTAGAAGACTGACACAGGAGTAACTCTTCATGGCAACAGTTACCTAGACACCAAAACACAAAGGTTAAAGAAAAAAATAGAGAAACTAGACCACATCAAAATTAAAAACATTGTGCTATAAATGATCCCATCAAGAAAATTATAAGACAACTGACAGAATAGGAAAAAATATTTTCAAATCATACATCTGATAAGGGTATACAGAATATGTAAATAATTCTTTTTTTTTTAAAATATATTTTATTGCTTTTTCACAGAAAGGAAGGGAGAGGGAGAGAGAGTTAGAAACATCGATGAGAGAGAAACATCGATCAGCTGCCTCCTGCACCCCCCCTACTGGGGATGTGCCCACAACCAAGGTACATGCCCTTGACCAGAATCAAACCCGGGACTCTTCAGTCCGCAGGCCGACGCTCTATCCACTGAGCCAAACCGGTTTCGGCATGTAAATAATTCTTATCCTAGCTAATAAAAGAGTAATATGCAAATTGGCCATCACTCCAAGATGGCCGCCCCCATGTGGTCAAAGATGGCTGCCCCCATGTGGACACAAGATGGCCACCACAAGATGGCTGGCAGGGGAGGGCAGTTGTGAGCAGTTGGAGGTGACCAGGTCAGCAGAGGAGGGCAGTTGGGGGAGACCAGGCCAGCAAGGGAGGGCAGTTAGGGGGGACCCAGGCCTGCAGGGGAGGGCAGTTAGGGGGGACTCAGGCCTGCAGGGGAGGGCAGTTGGGGGGACCAGGCCTGCAGGGGAAGGCAGTTGGGGGGGACCAGGTCAGCAGGGGAGGGCAGTTGGGGGCAAACAGGACTGCAGGGGAGGGCAATTGGGGGGGGGCAGGCCTGCAAGGGAGAGCAGTTGGGGGGGACCAGGCCTGCAGTGGAGGGCAGTTGGGGGAGACTAGGTTTGCAGGGGAGGGCAGTTGTGGGCGATCAGGCCAACAGGGAGGGCAGTTGGTGGAGGGCAGACCGGGTCAGCAGAGGAGGGCAGTTGGGGGAGACCAGGCCAGCAGGGGAGGGCAGTGGTGGGGGGGACCAGGCCTGCAGTGGAGGGCAGTTGGGGGGGACCCAGGCCTGTAGGGGAGGGCAGTTAGGGGTGACCAGGACAGCAGGGGAGGGCAGTTAGGGGTAATAGGGCTGGCTGGGGAGCAGTTAGGCGTCGATCAGGCTGGCAGTGGGGTGATCAGGCTGGCAGGCAGAAGTGGTTAGGGGCAATCAGGCAGGCAGGCAGGTGAGCGGTTGGGAGCCAGCAGTCCTGGATTGTGAGAGTGATGTCCAACCGCCCGTTTAGGTCTGGTGGGATTGGGCCTAAACGGACGGTTGGACATCCCTCAAGGGGTCCCAGAATGGAGAGGGTGCAGGCTGGGCTGAGGGACACCCCACCCCCACCCTCACCCCCATGCATGAATTTCGTGCACCAGGCCTCTAGTAACTCAATAAAAAAAAAAAAAAAATGGGCAAAGGATTTGTATGAACATTTCTCCAAAGAAGATATATAAAATGACTAATAAACACATGAACATTTTAAATTATTAGGGAAATGCAAATCAAAATTACAATAAACTATCACTTCACACTCACTGGGATGGATGGCTAATCAAACAAACAACAGCAAGTGTTAGTGAGGAAATTGGAAGCCTTATACATTAGTGAGGATCTAGAGAAATTGGTAGGACTGCAAAATGGCACAGCCACTTTGGAAAACAGTTTGGCAATGCCTGAAAATGTTTGAGTTATCATAATACCAACAATTCCACTCCTAGGTATATATCCAAGAGAAATGAAAACATATGTCCACTCAAAACATGCACATGAATATTCATAGTAGCATTATTGGTAATAGCCTAAAAGTGAAAACCATCTAAATATTCATCAACTGGTGAATATATAAACAAAATAGGTTATAACCATACAATGGAATGAAGTAATGGTACCTGCTACAACATAGATGAACACTGGAAATTATATGGTAAGTGAAAGAAACCAATCATAGAAAAAAACACATATTGCATAATCCCACTGATATGAAATATCCAGAATAGGCAAATCCATATATACACAATGTAGACAGTAGTTGTCTGAGGAGGATGGGAGTCAATGATAACTGGCTTTTCTTTTTGGAACGATGAGAATGTTCTAAATTTGATTGTGCCAATGGTTTTATAATTCTGAGAATATACTAAAAACCATTTTAAGTGGCTATATTTTATACTTTAAAATGGGTGAGTTTTATGATTTGTGAAGTGTATCTCAAACAGTTTTAAAAGGTGGAAAAAAAAAAAAAGGCAACGGAAACTCTTTCACTGGTATTTGACAAACTAAACAGGTTGATGTGGCCTTCTAAGCTGTGGAAATCTCATGTTCCTTTCTTTTCTTCCGACCACACTCCTATAGGCTAGGACTCCTGGAAGTTGAGCCTTCAGTAATTCTATGCCACAGAAACCCTTTTTGGGCGGGTCTACGAAATGCAACAAACCTAGTAACATACCAAGAAAAGGAAAATTTACTGGAATCTGGGTCCACAAAAGCTTCTCATCTCCATGTCTAGGAAATGTAAACATCCAATCTTGATGTTTCTCAGCCATCACAGAGCAATAGAATCATTTTCCCCAGCTGTTTTCCTACCAGTAGACTTACACAAAAAGCACACAATGTTCTCTACTGATTTGATCTATGACCTTAAAAGATGTTCTCTTTTGCTCTATGACCTTAAATATCCGGTCATTTTTTATAGTCTTTAAAAACCAGTTCTGGACTGGAAGTACTCCAGAAAAGGTCCCTAGCCTACTTTTGCCTATATTTAATTGACCATTTCCCATGAATACCTTAATTTCCCTTTCATTTCAGGCAAGATGCAATTTTTAAAAACTACAGTTAACACTTATTAACACAGATGCTATATGCTTTCTCAGAGAAGGTATATAGCATCTCCACAGCTTCCATGTTTAAAAAAATAAATACATCAATGAGTTACTTTTGCAGCTTCATCGCCTGAATTATAGCGCCCTCTGCTGCTTGATGTTGCTAAAGACCATTCTCAGGTGAATGACAGGAAATCCCTCTTCTCTAAAAACTGGAAAGACAGACACCTTTAGAAAAAAGGACTCCATTAAATGCTACCGAAGAATTCAAATGGCATAAAAACCTCATCTGAATGGATTTAAGAAAATATGCACAATACTTATTTAATAAAACATCGGTCCAAGAAAGTGTCTTAAACACATACACTCAGTAACCCCTTTGCAAGATTAGCACTCTTGGAGTTGAGATGAGGCACCTACTGCGCTGCCACCTACCACACCTCCAGATGCGTGAGTATATGAAGAACTGAGAGAAAGAGCCCGATTCCGTAGCGAACCACACATATCCATGTCCAACTGTCCAGGCAGCCCTGTCCTGGCCAGCTGCAGTCCCAGTGCCCGGCACACGCCAAGCATGCAAACCATGGCTAAATGACAGTGCTTTACTCTGTCCTCAGCAACAGTCCTCAGAGCCCCTCACCCTTCCTTGCGCAAACACTGCAGACGGAACCCGCCTACCACAGTGTGGTTCACGGTGGATGTCCAGATGCAAGGATATCTTGGTTCCTGCCCTCAGTAAACCCCTAATGATAGGAAAGTTAACAAATAAATACAATTAAATGAGCTATGACAAAATCTGCTTGGCAGAGAGAGAAAATGCTCATCATCTGAGGTCTGTCTGGAAATACTGTACTTAGTATAGATTCCTTCTCAGCTCTAACATATGTGATCCTGATTTTATCAGGAAATTACTGATAAAGCCATTTTATCTTTTAAAAATCTATTTGGGGGGAGTGGTTAGGTGCTAAGTGGTAGCTCCAGAAGGTATAGCCCTGCTCATGTGAAAAGTGGTTTTGCAGCAGTTTCCTCTTTGGCCTTTCTCTCTGGGTTGGATTATTTGACTTCTTAGAACCAGCCCATTCTGAGGGCCCAGTAAGAACACAGTGCAGTATGGGAAGAGCCCTGGAGGTCTATGGCACAGGTGTCTCAGTGCTAAAAGCTTCAGAGCACTGGAGCCCCTCAGAGTTTGATAGATATCAAAGGAGGTCAAGAATTCAGAAATCTCCCACCCCAAAGATAAGCCCACTAGCAACCCTCTCCTTTATCTCTAAACAGCATTCCACTCTGAAAACTCTAACTGCACAAACTGCAAGGCAGCCACATCCACACCCGCTCTCTCCCTAACCTTGCCCTCTTCTCCAAAGAACAAGGAGGTTCTCCATGGAGGTTACCACCGAGCTGATGCTCTAAGAGAGCCTAGAGCACAAGCCGTCCCAGCAACAGCACTGAAGGAGTGGACACCACCAACCTAAGCAAATGGCCATGCTGTCCCCATGAAGTCAAAGGGACTCACAGCCCCTACAGCCATGCCATCTGCTAGTGCTAAGGGAGCAATCTTTTAAAAGAGGAGGATCCAGGTGCCAGGAATGAGTGCTGAGTGACACCTGGCAGGGAAAGGGTCATCGCTAACCAGCCAGAGATGACCACCTCAATACCTGCCCTCTGAAGCCAGATCAGCCAGTTACTAAAACCAGTCCTAACATCAGTAACCTGACTAAATCCATTCATTGATATGGGATATATAACACCAACCCTCAATAATTTTATCTTGAGATCACAATAGAACCTATTTTTATTTATATATATATATATATATATATATATATATATATATATATAATCACTGGAGAATTATGACATTTTCTCATCAGGTAACCACAGTTTGCAAGTGCTTATACACTTGCAGGCACACCATGGTAGCAGCGTTATAAACCAATGCATAGGGTTTTTCTAATCAGGGGACTGGGGACAGTCTTGGCACAATTCAGAGCTGAAGGCACAGAGACAATGCTGTGCACAGGACACAAACACTTCCCCAGAAGGGAAATGTGGAAAGACAGATCGTTACAATTAAAGTTTCCATTTTCCAATGTAATAACTGCTAAACTACTTTTGAAGGGTAAAAATGTTGCCCACCTCCCCCTAAAACAGCCCAAATGCATTTAATATGTATCACTGAACATGTGCAAAGATTGCAGTAAATTGCTTCACAAACGCAAATTATTGCAATCAGCATCTTGTTTTCTAGTTCTAAATTCAAAGGCAAACTATTAACACAAGACTGCTAACTCTTGCTATTATCACACTTGCTATTATCACACATCCTCCTTCTAACAAAACCACATTTCCAGATGGACTGCCAAAATTAGTCAAGTGACTCCTAAGAAATGCGACCACACTGACATGCCAGAAATTCATTTAGAAGTGAATGCTTTATTTAAATAAAGGAAACATACACCCAAACACACCTTTCCTAAGGAAATACAAGTTGCTTTATTTACAATTCAACATGAATTGCAGCTCGTGAGGCCATTCGCAGGGAGTGGGACAAGACGGGACAGCTGGGCTGTTACCCTGTCAGCATACTGACTAGTCCTCAGAGCCCAACGGGCCGACTCATGAGTGTAGTGTGTGCTAGGCCTGCCTGGGGCTCCTGATAATAAATTCAGCACTGATAATAAACTCAACCCAGACGAGATAAGAGTGATGCAGGAACTTGGTTGAGAAGGTGGTCAGCTCTGTGACATACTGGTTATTCTTCTTTCCAGACTGCTGTTTCCTCTGTAATTGATGTAAGGAACACTAATTTTTGAAAACATCAATCCCCGGCAACACATAACTCAAGATTAGATTACTTCAGTGCATTTTACTAGTAATCATCTTACAGACAGAATTATCACAGTTGCCAGGTTCGTGGACCAGAATTAGCTGCTTTGTTTTAATAAGAAAAACTCAAGGCAGCAATTTTCATATATGACTGAGAGGGTCTGGGCTCAAAACCGAGGCAAGCTCTGAGGCTAGGAAAGAAACCTGGTTCTCCGTGTCAAGGAGGGCTCACCCTGAATGGAGGTGGTCTAGATTCCTACCCCTCAGGAGAAACAGCGGGCCACAGACGTCCTTTCCAGAAAGAAAAACAAGCCCTTCTATCTGGTGGCATCTTCCTGAACACACACAACCCCTAGAAACAGAAAAGCCACTCACCACTGGCCGGCTTTAAAGGAAAAGTCTTGATCAGTAACAAGCAGGCGGAGCCTCTTCACGGAGGGTGACTCATTGGCTGTTCCACACACCTTAGCTGCCGTCACGACCTTGAGTCAAAAGATGAACTGGCTAAGGTTAGTGTGTACACAATGAGAGGAACAAACTGTGGCTTTCTGGTAACTCGGGTTTTTTCAAAATCTACAAAGATGTGGTTTCTTAAAATTGCAAAACAAGGTAAAGCATGCTTTGCTTTAAAATGCTGCCTATCACCAGGTGAACAAATTCTAATTATCTTCTTTTTCAGAGACTTGTTAAAATACTAATTGAGTCCTGCCAGTGTGCCTCAGCTATTGAGCACTGACCCAGGAAATAAGAGGTCGCTGGTTCGATACCCAGTCAGGGCACATGCCCCGAGTCGTGGGCTCGATCCCCAGTAGGGTGCAGTGTGTGCAGGAGGCAGCAATCAATGATGTTCCTCTCTCACTGATGTTTCTCTTTCTATCCCTCTCTCTTCCTCTCCCTCTAAATAAACAATAAAACACATTTTAAAAATACTAACTGAATTTTATTCTGCATACAAAAATCATCTCTTGAAGGGACTGTTTAATAAGCAAGTGTTTATTTGTTGCGAGTCTAGCACGTGCCATGCACCGGGCTGGGCACTTTGAGACTTGCTCAGGGAATGGAGCCCTGTAAGCCACCCACCTGGCATCTAAATTCTCTGTGAGTACGACCTACGCAAAGTGAGACCCATGTTAGCTATGAACCTGTGTTTGTTCTGAACCTGCAAGAAGTCCATGACATACAAATTTCAGAAATTAAAAGTAACTACAAAACAGATGAATACTCCTAGTGTTCTGACCTCACTGAGTTACTTTCCAGCTCAAAAACCTTCAAGGGCTCTCTAACACTCAACTACAAACATAAAAGAATGCTAAAGGCCTTCGTAACTCATACCAGCTTAAGCTCCTCTTGGATCCTTGTGCTACTGGTTTACCAGCCAAACTGGACAGCATGCTGGTCCTCAAAGGCACCTGACACTTGTCTACCTCCCCAGTGCTGCCTAGGTCATTTGGCATGTGGCACATGCTCAGTCCTGCCTATCAACCTCTTACCCCACCTTCCAGACCTCTTCCTCTTCCCTCCATCCTCTCAACTCTACCCATAAAATTATCTGCCTTTATTATCATACTTAGCCCATATTGATGTAATTATAAATACCCAGGAACAAGTCTTTCACACTGACCACATGCCTTCTGAGATCAGATATTGGGTAGAATTTGTATCTATACCAGCTTCCCAGGCCTGACATACAGAAAGATTCAGTAAATATTTGCAGAATAAATGGAAACTCTAACTTAAAGTCACTTAAAATTGGCTTCTAGAACAAAAGTTAGAAGTTTGGGAGCCTTTTGTTGCTTAAAAAAATGTTAGGTGGGGGGGAACACTACAGAAAATCTAGATTCATGTTCAAAACCATAGAATTCAGGGAAGGCAGGTCTCAACAAAACAGGAATCTTCTGTTTGCCACACAGCTGATTTTAAATATCTTACTACAAAGACAAGTAATAAGAATCATCAGAGGGTTCTCCTTCATTACATTACTAGTGACCCGGTGCACGGATTTGTGTACATTGAAAGGAAATTAATTAGAAGGTGGCCGGCAGGGTGGGACTGGGAGAGAAGGGCCAGACATGCCCTGGAGCCAACCTCCCGCAGTCCCTTGGAGTGAGCGGGGTCCCTCCGACAGGTGGGGTCCCTTGGCCTGGCCTACGGGGATTGAGCCGAAATTGGCTCTCCGACATCCCCCAAGGGGTCCCAGAGTGCAAGAGGGCACTCTGCAAAGTTGCTGTCATACAGGGTGTAGAATGCAGACACAAGTGTGCAGTAAACCAGATTTGGGGACAACAGTGATCCAGCAACAGCATAACCCACGGCCAAAGGTGGAATCGCTCAGCCCTGCGAGGAATCAGGCTCCCTATTCTCTGGTTTCGGGGTGTGTAACCCGAGAACCGCCACTGCCAAGTCACTGCAGCTCGGCAGCTCCTGCATTGAGCGTCTGCCCCCTGGTGGTCAGTGCACATCATAGCGACCAGTCAGACATTTAGCATATTAGCCTTTTATATATATAGATTACTCTCATTTTTCTTAGGTTTGTAGAAATGTTTATTTTGTAAACATTCATTATTTTCCTTCAATATGATAATCTTTAGAAACAAAGCCAAGAGCTAGATTATCATAATAATAAAGAGGTAATATGCAAATTGACCATCACACCCTCACAAGATGGCTGCCTACGACCAGGCCAGCAGGGGGGTGAGGGATGACCAAATGACTGAAAAAGCAGTCTGCATGGGGCGAGCAGGCCGGCAGGGGGGTTAGTGAGGGACGAGCAAACGACTGAACAGCAGGCTGTGTGGGGCGACCAAGCCAGCAAGGGGGGCAGTTGGGGGTGACAAGGCCAGCAGAGGGGGCAGTTGGGGACAACCAGGCCGGCATGGGGGTGCAGTTAGGGGCAACCAGGCCAGCAGGGGGGGCAGTAAGGGGTGACCAGGCCAGTGGAGGGAGAGGGGGGCAGTTAGGAGCGACCAGCCCAGCAGGAATGGGGCAGTTGGGGGTGATCTGGCTGGCAGCGGGGGGCAGTTAGGGGTGACCAGGCCAGCAGGAGGGGCAGTTAGGGGCGACCAGGCAGGCAGGCAGGCGAGCGATTAGGAGCCAGCAGTCCAGGATTGTGAGAGGGATGTCCGACTGCCGGTTTAGGCCCGATCCTCAGGATCGGGCCTAAACCGGCAGTCGGACATCCCCTGAGGGGTCCTGGATTGGAGAGGTTGCAGGCTGGGCTGAGGGGACAAACCGCCCCCCCCACCCCCCCGTGCATGAATTTCTTGCATCGGGCCTCTAGTTTCATTTATAACAACTTAACTAGCATCTGTCAGACTCATGAACAGAGCTAGATATGTGTAAGCTTTAAACACATCCCAAAGGGTCACCTGGTAGCAGAAAAGCCAACATTCATAATCACTGGCTGGAGGAGAAAGAGGAACACAGAATTTCAACTGAAACATAAGCATGCTTCACAATCACAATCACAATCACAATCACATGCTCTTCTATGTGAAATGAAATCACCAATCATTTGCCAATGTCCAAATACAAAATTCAACGAAGAAGGGAAAGAAGCTAAATTTCTATTGAAAAAGTCCTATTTTCATTTGGATAGTCCCTATGACCAACAATGTTAATCAGATGCTTTATGCCTATTGGTAGTAACTCACACACTAATATACCTGTTGCCATTAGTCCTCACAATCTGGCACAACTGCTAGAAGTGGTCACACACAGTATCTTGTACAATTCATGATCTTTAATACTGTTTTATTTCGTTAATACAAATACTGTACACTATATAAAGATTTCTAGCAAAGTGGATTAAAAACATTAGCAAAATCTTTTTGAAGGCCGCATCTTTATTTTATTCTGAAGCTAGTCTCACATGATTAAGATCTGTAATCATGGCCCTTGTTGTGTGCCATTTTTTCCTTTACTTTGATTGAATAAGTAAAACATGATGGAGAAACTTTATGTTTTAACATTTGTACTTGTTCTCATACTTAACGGATCAAAAGATTTCGCAACTGAAACCTCAACTAGCCATGCCCTAAGTTAAAACACATGGCAGGAAATGAAGTTTTCCATAAAATAACATTTAGACTCTTCTACTGTTCAATAAAATAACAATGCATTTGCCAACTTTTACTAGCACGCATTTTTAAGGCTTTGACGAAGTCAGCATCTAAAAGGAAATTCCATCATACTGATTTTAAAAAGCTGGTTTTATATAGGATATCTTGATGTTACTGCTGCTACAACAGTCTCTGTACAGGAAATAGGTCTTTCTTTGGGAAACCTAAATGGCTTCCTCTGTTCATTCCCATTCATTCTTTTGTTGGCTTAAAAATTTAGACAAAGCCAAGATTAGCAATGAACTGAAACAAAAGAGGCACAGAGAATTTCAGAGTTGAAGAAAAACTTAGTCATCATCAAAAAATACTATGTCATTTTACACATGAGGACACCAAAGCCCAGAGCCATCAGTCAACTGAGGCAGAATACCACTCTGATGAGTAGGAACCTGATGAAAAGATACTGGTTTTACTTAAGAGGCTTACTGACAAGGAAAGAGCACAAAATTCTGTCAACTGTACAACTTCTCAAGTGGTTTATGCCTGTCATACTACATCCTGGCAAATGAATTCTCCTTTCTCCTACCAAACGCTAACCTGTCCACCTGGGCTGATCTCTCTGCCTTCTCAAGCCTTCAGTGGAGCAAGTATCCTTTCTCATTCATCACCTTTCTCCATGAGAACACATGCAAGCACTCAGATCTTCCACCTGTAATAACATTAGGAGCAAACACCTATAATCAGAGCTTACCATGTGCCACGCACTTTCCACACATTAATTCATTCAACCGTCACAGAAACTGTTGAAGGCAAGGGTTAGTACTATCCCCATTTTACATATGAAAAAACGTGAGGTCTCACAGCTGGTAAGTGGCAAAGCAGATACTGGAATCCAGGCACTTGACCGCTGTGCTTCGGTGCTTCTCAAAATACAACCGACAAACAAGCCTCTCCCTTATTCCAGCTATCACCCCATTTCTTTGCTCACATTCACATAAAAGTGTTTCTGGCTTCACTTTCTCATCTCCCATTCTCTCTCCAACACAAGACAGCCAGGCTTTCACTCTCAGCAATGGACTAACGCCAGTCATTCTGGTCACCCACTCCCCACTCCGCTAAACCCAATGATGACCTCTTCGCAGAATCCAGCACAGGCGTCCCTCCCTCCTGGAAACACTCTTCTCCTGGCTTTACCAACACCCTGCAGACTTCCCTCTTGCCCCACCTTCTCCTCTCCCCACATGGCCCTTCTTCTGCTGCTTGACCTCTAAATGTTGGCACACCCCAGGGCTGAGGCCTGGGCCCTCTTCCCTTACTCTCTATGCAGCTTAAACTTTTTATTTCCAGCAGTGAACTCCAAACTTTTCCATCCAACTGCTGATATGAATTTCCATTTCAAACAACACATCCAACACAGAATGATTTTATCTCCCAAAACGTCTTCCTTTTTATTATTATGCAAAATTTCAAACATATACAAAACTAGTAAAAATAGTATAAGGAACGTTCATGAACCCATGTCCCAAAGTCAACATGGTATGAATTGATAAAAACCCATGGCTAATCTTGTTTCATCTGTAACTCCATCCACTTCCCATCCTCCCACCCCAGATTATCCCAAAGTTGAGCTCTTTACTTCCCCTCCTCCACGTCAGCAAATACACGCCACCATCATCATCTACTCAGAGTTCAAATCCCAAAGCCAGAAATCGCCTGGTTTCCTCTCCACTCACTAACTGCACCCTCACCTCAATTTGTGAATCCCATTAGCCTTGCCTCTGTCCCAGATCCACCACTGCTCTCCATCCCCATCACTACCAAGCTACTGTAAGCCACCATCACCTCTTCTGGGACTCTGTCAGTAGCCTCCAACCTGGTGTCAAAGCACAGCAAAAAACCCAGTGTCTACCAAGCAAATAGGTGACCCATTAAAATGTAAATTACCTATCATTTTCCTGCTTAAAACCATCCCTCATTCTTAGAACAAAATCCCAACTCCTTATCCAAGCCCACAGCTGTGTATACAACCTGGGCCCCACCTATCCCTCATCCTACCTTCCTCTGAACAGGCCAAGCGAGTCCCTGACTCAAAGTTTGGCTCCTGCTAGTCCCTCTGCTAGTAATGCTGTGCACCTGTCTGGCTTCTTTCTGTATTCAAGTCTCGGCTCAAATGGTACCATTTAAAATAGCATTCTGACTCCAATCATTAGCCTGGTTCACTTCCTTCAAAGTTGTGGGAATCCTGATCAAAGTAGGCTGGATGTTCAAGGCTAATTTGAGTGTGGGGGCCCTGTCCACAGTATGCCGGATGTTCAAGGCCAATTTGCCATATGCAGGTGCAAAAGCAAGGACACGGCGATTATAGTGTACGCAATGTGCAGGTGTGCCTTTCTGTAGCCCAAGTACTGATGTCACTATTTGGCAAGAAGCCTCTTTTGTCCAAGTTGGTATAAAGATGTGCTGTTGACCAGCCGGTGCGTGGCTGCTTAGTATGACTCCTGTGTTTGCTACTGTATTAGCAAGGGCTGCTTTGTGCGGCTCCGTTCTAAGGTTACTTTGAAGGACTGCTTTATGTGATGGCTCCTTGTTAGCAATGGCTACCTGCTCTGCAATAAAGACTCTCTTATATGTCTGTGACTTCTCCTATCTTCTCTGTCCAATACCCGGCATCCATGAAGGTCCAGTCTCTGGCAGAGGGGTTCGGACCCAACAGTTGGTGTAGTTGGGCCGGATAAAGGAGTAAGTACTCCCAACAACTGGCGCAGCGAGCAGGGTTCAGGAGGACGTGCAGACTCAGGAGCAAGTGCTCCTGACGACTGGTGTCATGAACAGGATCAAGGAGAAACTCACTGACAACTGGTGCAGCGAGCAGGGTGAGCAGGGTTCAAGAATAAGTACTCGGACAACAGTGTATATGACACCTGACATTCTCTAGTTTATCTGCACCAGAATGAAGCTCCACATACAACAGGGGCTTTACCTGCCTCATGCACTGCTGAGTTCCCTGTACCTACAACAGGGCTGGGCAGACAGCAGGCACTTGACACATATCTGCTGAATTTAAAATAAAATACTTCATCTGACTGGGTCTCCTGGGGAACCTCGCCTTTTAGGTCACTTAAATTATTAAAACACACCAATACCATACATTTAGACATGAACAAGTTAAGTTCTGGGCATAGTTAAAAAGCAGTAGCATAGGCACTATTCTTTCATTACCAAACTCTCCCATCAAATTGATGAACAGAGTCCATCTTGCTCAGTGGGCCAGCCCTCTGCAGAGCCAGGCACAGAGTGACCCCTCCAGTGAAAACTTAAGTTTTGCCTGAACAATCCTTATTACATTACAGTATTTCTACTCTTATCTCTTTGACATTTCTAAGGCTACCCAGACTGCTTATTCTTTGATCCTTGAGGAAAAATTGTGAGTTCAACACAGTCAAATGCCATTCAATTTAAGAGCTCAGTTTCCTGCATCAGCATGACTCAGACTGGTTACTTTACAGCTCAAGAAAGAAGCATCAACATCACAATATGCTCATTCGGTAAGTTCTCTATAGGGAACCCAATGTCTAGTAAGGAAAGGACATTTCTGGGTGGGCGAATGGTCCATTCTTCACCCACCCAGGAGGAGCAGCAGGGTCCTTAGGCTTAAGAATCACAGACTTGTGCTGCAGCTTCCCTCTGGCCCTAGGAGAAGCCATTCGCTATCTCCTAGGCTCTGCTTCCTCTTTTGTAAAATGCAGATGCCATCCTATCCTTAGGCTACCTCAAAGACTTGAACTGAAGAGTAAATGGCATATGGGGAGTTTTGTAAAGTATACTTGCAATTCAAATTAAAGACAAGAATGGTAGACGAGACCATGTAGCGGGCCAGTTCTATAATGGCCCAACATTTCAACAAGTCCAAGGTCTGACTGGGATGAGCCCCTGATGACCTTACACTGCTGAGGCTATACATCTAGCTTCATCCAGCTCCTCCCAGCTCCCTGATCTCATTCTGTTTGGAACAGAAGGGGAAATTAGAAATAGAAGGAGAAGAGTTGCAATTGGAAAATTCTTCCACCAAGGGTTTTTTTTTTTTTTTTTAATATATTTTATTGATATTTCACAGAGAGGAAGGGAGAGAGATAGAGAGCTAGAAACATCGATGAGAGAGAAACATCGATCAGCTGCCTCCTGCACACCTCCCACTGAGGATGTGCCCGCAACCAAGGTACATGCCCTTGACCAGAATCGAACCCAGGACCTTTCAGTCCGCAGGCCGACGCTCTATCCACTGAGCAAAACCGGTTTTGGCTCCACCAAGGTTTTGAAATTAGCCCTATACTTTCTGACTTTTCAGCATTAAAATTCTCAACTTTTCAATTGCAGGATTAAAGTTTACATTAATCTTTGTAAACTTGGCTCAAAATAACCCCCTCACCAAAAGTCTCAATAATTTTGTCTTGTAAAATTCTGAAACGGCTATCCTAATTCAGAGATTGGAAAACTATGACCCACAGACCATATCTCGGTGTTCTGATAAAGCCACACCAATTTGTTATGTGTTGTTTATGGCTGTTTTCACACTGTAGAGGCAGAGTTTTCTAGTTGGGGCTAAGACTGGCCCATGAAGCCGAAGACTATCTGACCCTTTACAGAAAACCTGCCAAATTCTGCTCTAGTTCTACCTGCCTCAAAATATAACAGAAAAAGCATAGCCCAAGACTGTTAACCCACTTTTTCTTCTTCAAAACTGGCAAGGTTTCGCTTTTTAAAAAAGAAATTCTAACAAATCTCACATTTACAGAATCAGCATTTTTTTGTGTGTTGGACAAACCTAGAAAAGGTATTTTCAGATTTATCATCAGTGGGAAAGTGTATCTTCCTACACATCCATATCTATTACGCTGAACTAATTTTACACAGGCTTCTCAGAAAAACATTGGCTTAAAGCTGAATTCACAAGCATACCGTCTTCAGTCCCAAAGCAATTTTCTGAAACGAGAACCAGCTTGAAAAGTGGGACCTAAACAATATTCTATTACATCAAAGAGCACCCAACTATGTATTCTAGAATTTCAACTACTGCAACAATACAATTTCTGACCATGCTTATGAAAGTGTATAAATCCTTCCTTATATTAAATATTTTTAATTTAGAACACTAAGCTAAATATATCCAAATAAAGAATCACTCAAAAAGCAAAACAAATATCCAATTTAAGTTTTTAAAAGAAAATGTGGTTACTCACTGAGGTAAAGGGTGAGGATCCTTATTTCCCAGCCCTTGACCCCTTCAGGTGGTGGGTTAGCTTTCTCTAGTTTGAATATGGTAGGGAAAGGTCAGCCCATGTAATAAGAGCTCGTCCACCTTCCTTTCTCAGATGTTAGTGTGTTCTCCCTTGATGAAATAAGTTGTTCTAAAGTAGGGATAAGAACAAGGACTTTGAGACATGGTGTCAAACAAATAAGAAAGAAAAAGGAAAGGTAAGCTATTCATAAGATGTGGGCTCTAAAAGAAGTTCTAGCCCTAAAATATAACCCTATGCATCATACTTGTGAGAACAGTTCCCTCAACTGCTGCTAGAATACTTCCTTCATCAAAAAAGTAATCTATTCATCCCAAGTTTAAAGGGAAAAATTTGAGTATTTCACTGTCATTTTTTCAAATCAGTTGTCACATGGCCCGTACAGGAAAGTTCTAAACAGAAAAATTACCAACTTTCCCTGACTATCCTTCGAAGGGATAGAGCTCATCTAGTACCTTCTCCATAAGCCAGCCGTAACTGTGTGCAAACCATCCTGCCCAGAAAAGCCTGCCACAGCCCAAGGATACAGACCTCCTGTCGAAGGGCATTTGCAGTTCTCTCCAAGTGA
The DNA here is from genome assembly GCF_963455305.1 of Plecotus auritus. Classification (NCBI taxonomy): domain Eukaryota; kingdom Metazoa; phylum Chordata; class Mammalia; order Chiroptera; family Vespertilionidae; genus Plecotus; species Plecotus auritus. The sequence continues at coordinate 153,970,298 of NC_137773.1, read as the reverse complement.
TCAGTTTTCCTTTTGGATTTCATTATGCTGTAACAGAGAGTAAAATTGGATTAGTAAGTATTATCCTAAGAAAGAATTAAATTAGTTTCCCCTGTAATATCATAACTATACAAAATACAATATAATATTCTGGGTCCTAGAAAATGGTCCATAAAAATCTGTACATCTAACTAAAGTTTAACGATTTACTGATGCCATGTACATTTAAGCAGCGTGTTATGTTATGGCTTCAGGAGTTTGATATGCCTCCCATGACCATCGCAGGTCAGGTCTCTCTGAAGATCAACCTCAAATGGCACTGGAGGTCAATAACTCACCTGGTCAGAGTAAGGTGGCGCAAAGCGCCACGTGTCGCTTTCAACAAAGCAGCCTGGGAGCAGATGGCTCCAGCAGAGCCTCGCAACAACCCAGGAACCAAGACAGCAGCACAGGCCATGGTGCCTCCTGGGCAAACGGAAGACTGAAAGTTAAAAACGTTAAGAAAACGTGAGGAGATATCAAACTACTTTAGGGGCCAGTGAGGAAGAGTTTACATTTCTGTTGGTGCTGTCATGAGCTGATCTAATGACAAAGCAATTAAGGGCCTAGTTCACACTGACAAAATTTCTGCCTCTATTCAGAGTTGATTCACTTGATCACCACAATAAATACGAATGCAATTATTGGTGCCACAGAATATTCATGTTCCCTATTAGTTTCCAAAATCTCTGACCAAGTTCACATGACTAATCTTACACTATTACAGGGGAGTAGATTTTCTAACTGCTTGATAACTGTAGTCCAACCAAAGAACACCACTAAGCCTTTAATATTTCCTGTTAGATAAAGTGCAGGGAGAAACAAACTGAGATCCACAACAAAGAGAATAAACAAATTGCAACTACATGAAGTAACAGATGAATATTACAAATATCAAAGTGAATGAAAAGAATGAAAGCAGCCACTCAAAAGAGCACACAATTGGTGGGTCCAGTAATATAAAGTACAGAAACAGACAAAATTAATCCATGAAGCTAGAGATCAAGTTAGCAGTTACCCTTTGGGAAGCAGCAGTGATAATGTCATCTCTTAATCTGAATGATGATTGCATGGGTGTTCTCATTTTGTAAAAATTCCATCAAATCACAGAGGACTTTTAGGGCAGTAAAAACACTCTGTATACCATAATGATAAATATATATCACTAGAGGCCCGGTGCACGAAATTCGTGCATGGGGGGACGGGGGTGTCCCTCAGCCCAGCCTGCACTCTCTCCAATATGGGACCCCTCGAGGGATGTCTGATTGCCTGTTTAGGCCCGATCCCGGTAGGATTGGGCCTAAACGGGCAGTCGGACATCCCTCTCACAATCCAGGACTGCTGGCTCCCAACTGCTCGCCTGCCTGCCTTCCTGATTGCCCTAACCACTTCTGCCTGCCAGCCTGATCACCCCCTAACCACTCCTCTGACAGCCTGATTGATGCCTAACTGCCCTCCCCTGTAGGCCTGGTCCCCCCCAACTGCTCTCCCCTGCAGGTCTGGGTCCCCCCCAACTGCCCTTCCCTGCAGGCTCGGTCGCCAACTGCCCTCCTCTGTTGGCCTGGTCACCCCTAACTGCCCTCTCCTGCAGGCTTGATCACCCTAACTGCCCTCCCTTGCAGGCCTGGTCCCTCCCAACTGCCCTCCCCTGCTGGCCATCTTGTGTCCACATGGGGGCAGCCATCTTTGACTACATGGGGGCAGCCATCTTATGTGTTGGAGTGATGGTCAATTTGCATATTACTCTTTTATTAGATAGGATTATACATTTGTCCAAATCCATTGAACATACACCACCAAGAGTGACCGATAATGTAAGCTATGGACTCTGAGTGATAATGATGTGTCAATGTGGGTTCACCAACTGGAACTACTGTATAATACCACTCTAGTGGGAGATGTTAATAATGGGGGATTGTTGATAATGGGGGAGGCTATGCTTGCGTAGGGGCAGGGGTATATGGGAAATCTCTGTACTTTCTCCCCAGTTTTGCTTTGAACCTAAAACTATTGTAAAAAATTATCTTAATAAAAAAATTTAATCAAGCTGTCCTTTTAGGATTTATGTACTTTTCTGTTTGTAAGTTATATTTGAATAAAAAGTTTAAAAAAACAAAAACCCAGAAAGATCCCCAACATTTCCATGTCTAAAAACTACTGGCCTATCAAGAAAAGCACTGACTGGGAGTCAGGTGATAGATTTTTTTTATGTATTCTGCTTTCCTTGGCTAATTTTTAAATATTTCTTTGACTAAGATGGCCACTTTTAACACATTATATTGCCTATCTTAGTCAGCTTGAGAATAAATAAAGATGTATATGAACACTCTTTTTCTAAGCTCTCTGGAAGGCGCTACATAAACTAACTGTAATACTTTTAGTGTTAGAAAAATATTCAAACTAGATGTGCTTATGTTCCTACTCCATACTCACTAATTCAGCCCTTCATTTGACAAATACTTATTAAAAGCCCATTATGTGGCAGGTACTGGGAATACAGACATTAACAAAACCAAGGCCTTCTTAGGGAGCTAATATTTTAAAAGGTAGAGACAAAAAATAGACAAAAATAAATAAATCAGGTGGTGATATAAGTCATATGTAATTTATTCAGTTATAACCAAATCGTATAAAAGAGCCACTGCTTCATAACTAATCTTTAGATAAGGTAAAAGATCTATTTCTTGCCATAGTATGATATAGCATCACTGTGGGTAAATAATGCTACTTGCTATTTTTCTTTTGCATAAATGAAAAAAGTATAATGCCTCTTTACCTCATGCAAAACTACTAAATGTAGTTTCTCTCCTTTAAATATGCTAAACCAAAAATGGTGTTAATCACTGAAAGAAAGGAACTTACTTTAGAAGTCCATGAGACTTTTAGGAGTCATTAAGTATATGGCTGGCCAGCTGATGGATATGCAATATTTTGGTCCTGGTATTATACTGAGACCTTCGGATACACACTGGTTGGAACCCAGACTAGTGTTTCCATACAATGAAATCCTCACAAAGCTCCTGCAATGACAGAGACAACATATAAAAACAATATTTTGGGGAACTGTTAAAAAGAACTACTATCTTCTAGCTGCAAACGAAAAGGTTCATTATAATCAGCAGGCATCGCCTTACAGTAAAACTACTCTCAATTTCCCCCTTTCCATCAAGTCTTCCTCTCATCTTTCTATTTTTCTTTTTTCTGATTGTTTTTTTCCTCTTTTCTGATTCCATCCTATGAAAGCCCAGACCAATGGCTGGAATGATACAGTTAGTGTCATTTAAGGCCAAGTTCCCTAATAAAATTTAATTGCTATAGAGTTAAATATGAAAACATTGCTCTGCTTAGGACAATTATTGCTAAAATAGTCCTCACATAAGATACAGCTTTTAGTGATTATGCTGTTTGAATGGTCTGCTGTTCAAATGAACTGGAAAACAAAGGCATGTCAATTTTTAAAAGCTGTTCTCTTTAAAATTCTAAAATCTTGTTTTGTAATAATAACCATGACCAAGAGTGCCACCTACTGGTAAATACAGGGTATTTTTTAAAATCAAATTGTGTTCAAAGGGCGTTCCAAAACAATAAGGTATTTTTTTTAAAAAAAAACTACCTATTTTTTGAAATATGTCCAATAGTTTCATATATTCAATTTAATTAACCATATAATATTAATATAGATTAAGTAACTTTTAAAACCATACAAACAAGAGTATTCCATAAATGTTTGTATCCTCAAAGGCCTTACCTCATACACACACAAAATCTTAAGTAACTCTATTTCTGAAACAGAGAAAATTATCACAATGCTAAATAAAACATATCCATATAAGCAATAAAAAAATTACTGCAAGCAGCAGATTAAAGATTTAAAATGACCTGTACTGGTTTCTGTTCAGTAAGTATACTCAATTTATTAAACAATTACTGGGGTGCCAGGTACTACATTAGGCCATAGAAACACAATAAAGAACCAAACACAAGGTCCTCACCATCTTGAAGCTTTTATTACAGTGTGTGTGACGGATAATAGTAAACAGATAATTGATGAGACAATTACTGATTACAATGAGTAAGATAAAAGAAATGAGTACCTCAGTTGGTTTGAGTGTCATCCCGAAATAACAAGACTGCATTAATAAGTGAACCAATGAATGCATTAAGTGGAACAACAAATCAATGTTGTTTTTTCTCTCTCCAATAATAGTAATAAAAAAAGAGTAGTGGGGTGGGTGGGGAATATCAGGAAAGGCCTCTCTCAAGAGACATAAGCTGAAACCTGAATGATGAGGAAGAGGCAGCCAAGCAGATGTTAAGAGCAGAGCATCTGGGCAGAGGCCAATCACACCGGTGTGTTAAGGAACCACAGCCAGTGTGACTGAGGAGCAGTGAGCTAGGTGAGCATGATGTGAGATGAAGTCAAGCAGACAGATGAGCCAGATCACATCAGGCTATAGTAAGGGTATGGACTTTATTCTAAGGGCAATGGGAAGCAACTGAATAGTTTGAATAAACCAGGAGGGGGATATGATCAAATTTACATTAAAAGACTGCTCAGGCCGCTATGTGAAGAACTGATCATAGAGGGGCAAGAGTTGAAGCAGGAAGTCAAGTTAGAAGGCTCTATTCTAGGATTAAGTTACAAAGATGACAGAAGTAGATAAACATAAAATATATTTTAGAATTAAAGCCCTAAGACTTGTTGATAGTTTCAAGTAAGAGAGCAGTGAGAGAAAGAGAAAAGCCAACGCCTTAAAGATCATTAATGCACTGAAATCAAGTAAATTCATAGAAATATTATGGTATCCATTGATTTAGAATCCTAGGTGCCACTGAAGAAGGAAGCAAAGGGGTTCTTGGCATTTGGCAAGTGAACCTAGCGGCATACAAGTTATTTTAAGAGTACTTGACTTGGAATCCATGGAACTGGGCTCAGATCTGACTCCTTCCTGCTTTTTGACCTTGGGCTAGTTGCCTCTTACCATTTTTAAATGGAAATGCCAACACCACTTCATTGGATTGCTGAGAGAAATAAAGTTCTATGGGAAGTACCTGCCAAGCAAGAGTATTACAAAAAAACAAGCCAAATTCATTACCCCCCTCCCCTCCCTGCCAAACAATCTCGCGCGGGAGTGGTTTGAGACTGCTAATAAACAATTCCCTTTAGCCTGATAATACAACAGGCACTCATAAAATACAGTTTCTATTACATAATTGTGACTTATTTCTAAGTTTGATCTTATGTTAAGAATTTTGATCACTGCTATTTTCCAGATCAGTAATGTTAACATTTTATAATTTTAAAAAAAATTTTAACCATAAATGATCCAATAGCAACTAGTAAGTCTGCTTTTGTCATGCTTTCGGGGTCCAAAAATGTCTCATAACAGAATGTTTTCATTACCTTTTAAGGATAAAGTTTAATAGTCATTGTAATTTTTATTTTAAAATGCTGTGGGGATTTAAAAAAAACTGCATCACGTGTTTGGCTAAGGTTTTATTTTCTTCCGCACAGTATGAACTCAAAACTGGGAACCACCTCTGGCCAGACAAGGGGTATGGCCAATAAACAGCAGGATGAAAACAGTATGTAAGGCCAAGGAGACCCCGAAATCTAGGTCTCAAGGGAACCAGCACTGCTCTAGTGAAAATCTCAGCAGTCTGAAGAGCTTCAGGGCCATTTGTTTAATCTAGCTCTGCTTCAACACCATCATATCACAGATGACACTGAAGTTATGAAAAGCCTAGGTTCTGGGGTCAGACAGATCTGAGTTCTCACCATAGCCACTGCACTTACAGCTTTGCCTGGTTAGGCAAGTCTCCTTAGCCCTTATACCTTGTTTCCCAATGTTGAAGATGGGACTAATACCTATACCTCATTGGACTGTTATATAACAGCACTAGAGGCCCAGTGCACGAATTCGTGCACCAGTGGAGTCCCTTGGCCTGGCCTGCGGGATTGGGCCGAAACTGGCTCTCTGACATCCCCAGAGGGGTCCTGGATTATGAAAGGGTGCAGGCCAGGCCAAGGGACCCCACCGTGCATGATTGAGGCTGGGGAGGGACGCGGGAGGTTGGCCAGCCAGGGAGGGACTATTGAGAGGGCTCCAGGGCATGTCCGGCCCGTCTCGCTCAGTCCCAATCGGCCGGACCCCAGCAGCAAGCTAACCTACCGGTCACAGCATCTTCCCTCTGGTGGTCAGTGCATGTCATAGCGACTGGTTGACCGGTCTACTGTCTGCCCCCTGGTGGTCAGTGCACATCATAGCGAGCGGTTGAGCAACCTTAGCATATCATTAGCATATTATGCTTTGATTCACTGAACTGCCAACCGGACAACTGGACACTTAGCATATTAGGCTTTTATTGTACAGGATAATGCATGTAAACCATTTGGTACAGTGCCTGGCACAGAGTGCCAATTATTATTAAGTATTTCATTAGTTTTGCTTCTTTCATTTTATGTAATACATACTTGAAGAAAAGTTAGAAAATTACAAAGAAATTATTATTTTTTAAATTACCCTGTAACTTTTAGGACTACTAGCCTCAGATCTGAAGATTCCCCAGATAATTGTGTTTGATAGATACAAATAGCTTTCTAAAAGGTCTACTAATTTATACCTCCATTAAACAGGTATGACTGCACCCATTTGTGTAGATTCAAAAATGGGTCATCTTTAATTTTTAGGTATTTTCAGAAGCACTGAAGAACGAAGGACGGTTCCCAACCTCAAAATGTTCACTGAAACTACAGAATAAGACAGAATAAGACACTGGAGATTCTCCTCTGGCCTCCTGACCCCAAGAGGCTACCTGGGAAGTATCTGGTCTACAGAGATATAGGGAGCAGGCCTGGGCCAGGTGCTTGGCTGGAATTTCTCCTTTGCTCAGACAGAGCAGAATCATCTCAGTTAACCCATGAAAGGTTTAAAGATGTTTCCTAATTTCTGGGTAGATCTTCAGTTACCCAGAGTGGACTATTTGTGAGGCATTTGAAATAATCTACTACAACTCCTTTGATGTAACTTCTGGATTTTCTCCTAAAGATTTCTCTGCCTCTAGATTTTCAAACCCAGGTGAAACTTCACTTGTGTGCACAAAATTAGAAGTTTCGTGTAAACATTTGCGTGTGTACACATAAATATGCATAGGGATGTGTACATATTATGTGAAAATTAAGTATGGTACATGTGACATGTGATTGCTGAACCAAGTAAAACTCATTAATTCCTACACAGAAGTAGAATGTTAAGATCTGAAGGGGATCTTGTATATCATCTCTAATCCAACGCTTTTTTAGTCACAAGAAATAAAGCTCAAAGAATGTAAGTATCCAGTTCCCAGTGCTACAACAGTCACATTCTGGACCCAGATCAGCTTCTCCATAGCGCCTTTTTCACAGCATAGCAGTCCTTCTCTACCAAGACCTGATTTAATACCTAGCAATGAAACACTACCGCATACAATGAGTTGTACCGAAACAGGCACTGGTACCGTTTCCAAGGCAAAGCACCTTTTATTTGCATTTCGCTTCAAATATAAAGAGGCCTCAAGATAGTATTAACTCGGTTGATGCCATCCATTCCTTGCACAAAGAAGAAACTGTGGTTCACATAAGTTATGTGTCCCCAGGGTTGGAATGTGTCCTCGATTTCCACCTCGTCGTGAAACACCGCCATTGTTCTGGGGCCTGATAGGGGCCAGGTGGAAATCGAGGACTTCATTTCCTAAGTGTATGACTTTGGTCAAAATACCCAACTCTCCGTATCCCAGTATGAAGATTAATAATATGGAATAACATCTAAACTCCCAAGGTTGGTGGAAGAATTATACTTAGTGCAATACCGGGCACAAAGCGAACTCCCTGTAATAAAAGGTTATTACTGTTATTATAAATCATTTTAGTAAGTAATGTCATATGCTTGGCAAACATAGAACTAGAACGCCATCTGCCTCCCAGGTCTTGGTCCTTTCAGCAACACAAATTTCGGGCATTTGACGATAATCTGGGGTGATGACGAGACGGGGCTATACCTGAACAGCCAAGAGCAGCCACGAACTACAAGCGAGGCGTCACCTAGAGCGCAAGGTCACCCGGCGAATCGAAATTCCAAGGGAGCCTTTCGTCGGTCTCCGGGAAGGCACATAGGTCGAGAAGGCAGAGCGTCTCCCGTCGCCGAAGACCAGGCGAGGCTGCGGTCCTTTCTCCCGGTGCGACGAGGGCCCAGACTGTGCTACCCCGGCCTGCTGCGGCCTTCAGCGGGGGCTGGTTAAGGCCTAAGGTCCAGGGACATGAGGCCGGCAACCACAACCCGGCAGCAAGATGCCTCCGCGCCGCCGACACTGCCGGTACCTATCTTCCAGAAAAGAGCCAAACTCCGCCGGGGCCAGGAAGCTTCCGGTGTCCCCGACGTGACGTAGCTGCAGCGCGCGCGAACCTCACATTCTATTGGTCACTTCCGTCCAATGGGCGGAGCGGTACTCTACACCACTGAGCAGCAAGCAAACTCTTCCACTGTCTCCTTGGGCAGTTCAGCCATCTCCATGGTGACAGGTACCGGGTCACCCATTTGGCTTCCAAGCCCGCAGTTGCGTCATTGTTAGGCGCCGGAAGCGATCGTTCCTGCGCCCGGGCGTGCTGGGGCCGGCGTCCTCGAAGTTAGGCCGACCCGGGTCGGTTTCGGCCGGTGTGGCCCCCTGTCAGGCCCCAGAACAATGGCGGTGTTTCACGACGAGGTGGAAATCGAGGACTTCCAATATGACGAGGACCTGGAGACGTATTTCTACCCCTGCCCTTGTGGCGATAACTTTTGCATCACTAAGGTAACCTCAGGTCCCGCGGCCGCTCACTAGAGCAGGCGCGTTTCGCTCTACGGTGATTCTTCCGCCGCCCCGTAGTCCACGCGGCTCCAGTTATCCATGCTGTTTTTATCCTGTGTATGAATCCCCCCAAATTTGATAGTCTCAGTTGTCAGTGGGCATTTCGTTCTGGCCTTTAGTCAGGCCTAGTGGGGGAGGAAGGGAGGGAGGGGCTGGATGGCCGGGAGCATCCGACTTTTCGCCATTTCCCCCCTCTTAGCATCCTTCTTCGGGTTCACCTTCCTGCGATACTTATTTGGAGGAAGGGACGCGTTTTGTCTTCCCAAAGATTTTGAGGCGACTGAACCTTAACCTTCCTGAATATTTCCCCCGGGTGACGCTTCCAGGGAAAATTGGGGTTGGCATTTCTCTGGGAAGGCCTCTTTGACCCTCCATACCTTGTGGGGGAGGCAGATCACAAAGGAGCTTGCCCCTGGCGGTGGGAGGGTTTGGGAGGAGGAGTTTGCAAAGGGAAGGCAATGCTGATCACACCATGTTTGATTTTGTTGTAGGAAGATTTGGAGAACGGGGAAGACGTGGCAACGTGTCCTAGCTGCTCTCTCATTATAAAAGTGATTTATGACAAAGTAAGGGTCCAATTTTAAAAGGGGGCGAGGGATGGGTTGTGGTGCAAGAACCTTGAGCAGTCTATCTATAATATGTAAGTGCAGGAGAATGTTTTCTAACAGTGTTAGGTAAATGCTATGTTTTTTAAAACCAATTTTAAAAAGCATTAGTGAACAGCCGTATCGTAAATTAAAATCTTAAAAAGCTCAAATTAGCTGATTTTAGCTTTTGACAGGACAGTAAAGAAAACTGCTTTTATCTAATGAAATTATTAATTAAATAAAAGAAATAATTATAAAAGCTATTTAGTTGACAGTCTTTATTCTTCCTTTATTTAATAATGTGGACGAAAGGGGCCACTGACAAGCTCAGGGAAGTTGTATGTCGGTCTTGCAAACTCAGAGACCTAAAGTAACCACAAAGGATGGTCTGAAATTAAACTTTAACTAAAAGCAGTGATGGTGGGTAGTTATATCCTAGGCTAGTAGCTTCACTGACAAGATCAACCTTGACCTTAACTGAGCCTATTTGTCTTTTTGCATCTATAATAATCATACCCTTTGAAATGTCTGGGTAACTTGTAACTTCCCTTTTTCTGGACCCCTTGGGGCAGTGGTCAGCAAACTGCGGCTCTTGAGCCACATGCAGCTCGAGATCCGCGGTTTGCCGCTCTGTTGACTTAATGAGTTTGAGGACCACTGGACTAGACTAAGTGTTACCGCATAGTTGGAAGCTGTGAGGATTAGGCAATTGTGGCATATTGTGTGCAAAGAGGTAAAAGGTAGTACTTGGGGCACAACCTAAAGTGCTGGGCGCTAGGACAAATACCACAAATTCCTTCATTATCATGTTAATTGTTCCTTCACCCACCCAAGTATGTATCTATCATTTTATTTTTTATCTAATCCCAGATGTTTCCCCACTTTGCTTTCTCCCGCCTCTCTAAGTCTATCACCATTGGACTTCATGTAACCCACCTACGTCCTTTTCTTTGATTGCAATGTATAAATACTGATGTAACATTGCAATGTATACAGATGTAACCCGCCCTTCTCCAGAGCATTATCTCAATTCTTAGAGGTTCTGCTTCCCAGCATATGTCAACAATTTGGCTCAAATAAATTCACAAAAATTCTTTACATGTTTCAATGGGGTTTTTTTCTTAACAATAAGTAATTAAAATTGTTCAGAGCACCTAGATTTATTTTGAAGGGAATTGTTGTATAGTATTTCTTACCTGGCTTAGATAAAACTCTACATTATATTGTTTGAGATATAATCATAGTTTCAGTTTTACAATTTCATTTTAGTCTTTAGTTGTCCTGTTGTTTTTCCTCCAAGGACATTGAAAATAGAAAACTAAATAAATGTTGTTATTGCCCATCCCAGCTTTTGGTCAGTACTTTGAGCAAAGTCTTAAGTAGAAGCTTAACATTCTTACTTCTTTTTAAGATATAATTGACATGGAACAGCTTGACATTTTTAAGGATGACCTCTAATGTGATTATAGGGAAGGTGGGAACAAGGCACTTTGCCTCAAGAGAAAAGCAGGCTATAATTTAGACTACAGTTAGAAGTTTACTGATTATTCTTGTATTAAAATGTGTTCTGGAACAAAAAGAGAACAGGGTAATTGAGATCAGGAGTGCTGGTATGAGATCGTGGCAGGCCTTATTGAGCAGAAATTGAACGAGGTAAGGGCGTGAGCTCTGTACACATTAGGGGTAAGAGCGGCTGGCAAAGGGAACTTTCTGCGAAGAAGCCCAAAGGCAGAAACATGCTTGGTTTTATCAAGGAACAGCAAGGAGGCCAGTGTGACCAGAGCAGAGTAAATGAGGGTGGGAATTGTCCAAGATGAATTAGTAGAGTGGGGCCGATCACAGAGGTGTGTGTGGGCCACTCTAAGGACTTTGGCTTTTCCTGTGAGTGATATAGGGAACCAATGGAGGATTTTAGAACAAAGGAGTGCCATGAACCAACTCAAGTTTTAAAAGAGGGGTTCCGGCTGCTAAGTTCGGAGTAGACTACATAGGAGCAAGGATAGAGACAGGAAAACCAGGTAGGAGGATGTTAGACTAATCAAAGGAGGGGATGGTTCGCTGGGAAGAGGAGAGAGAGAAAGAGAAACATCAATGTGATAGGGGCACATCAACTGGTTGCCTCCTGCACACGCCCCAACCTGGGAGCGGGGAGGGAACCCACACCCTTCAGTGCGCAGGCCGATGCTCTAACCATTGAGCACACTGGCCAGGGCAAGGACAGATTCTTTACCGACTGGATAAAGGATATGAGAGGAGTCAAGAATGATATCAACATTTGTGGCCTTCATAACAGATTTAGGGGCAGGAGTTGGACATAGTATGTTTGAGAGGTCTCTTTTTCATCCAAGTAGAGCTGGCCAGAAGGCAATTGGATATGTAAGTATGGAGTTCAAAGAGTGATCAGTTGGCGCTATAAATTTGAGAGTTATCAGCATATAGCCTTTAGTTGGAAGAAGTAATAATTTTGAAGAAGACAGGCATTTGAATGGCCAAATACTGAAGTGGAGAACTTTTACTGTAAGTAGTAATTAACACAGAAACTTAAAAGGTGTGGCAATGTCTTTATAAATGTGATTTCTGAGAGGTGGGTGCTCTGTAGTGAAGATAAGCATGTTTGTTTATAAGATATTTTGTATTAAATATGAATCATGACTAAAAAGGGATTCATTTTTAAGCTTATAAATCTGGTGCTGACATTGACACTTTGAACAAGGATGAAGTGATATAGCAATGGAAAAACTCAGAGCTGGATTGATTTTGCTACAAGATGAAAGTTTACTATTGATGCATTTGTGACACACTCAGTGGTTAAGGTAATTTTCTGTTCGTTCTTAGGAGCAGTTTATGTGTGGAGAAACAGTCCCAGCCCCTTCCACCAACAAAGAATTAGTTAAATGCTAAACAAAGACTTTCGGAATCCAAATCCTGAACATTCAGGAATGAGCCAAGCTGGAAAAATCAAGGCACAGTTCCTGGCTTCCTCGTGGGGACAACCACTGTGTAGTCTGCTGCTGTGGATTCTTTCCATCCGCTCCGAGTTCATCTCCAATTAAAGGAGCAAGTCCATGACATGACATGACATACCTGGATTTCATGCTTAGAACTTTGAATTGGAAGAAGTGTTCTTTATTTTCCACATGAATTTAAAGGAAGATAATTTCCAGTCAGTGCTTTCATTCCCTCAGTGTTGTTATTTTATCTTATACCTAATTTATTATCTGATAGCATCGTCTACCTCAGAGTCATTTGGATTCCTTCATTTAAAAAAGGATTTTATTTAATTGGTTATTAGTATTATTAAAATTAGGCCTTTTTGAAATTGACATCAGGTTTGGTATTCTAACCTAAGAAAATGAGTTGCCATGTCAGTACTGCTCTGACGTTCCCACTCCAAGCCAGTCTTCTGGGTCCGGCCATTAACAAAACGTTCTTGTTTTGTTAGGCATGTCTTTTCCATTGTACTTTGTGCTCTGAGTTGTAGTCACAGTATTTTAGAGATACTATAATAAGCTCACATTTTTTTCCAGAGCTAAAAGTTAGAGAGTATGGAGTTTCCTGTCAATATTTTGCATGTTCTTTGAAAATCGGGATAAGACTAAAAGGAAAACAACCCAGGAAGTGAAATTGGCAACAGAATGACGGGAGAAAAACAAGGCAGCTCAGTAAATTAAATGCTTGAATGTTGTCGCCAGATCAGAGCAAATAATATTTCTGTATCTGGGTTCTTGTTTGTTTGTTACTTGTAGACATGGTTAATGCAAGTGCATTCTAGATAGGGGTTAATGTCAGGTCTTCATGGCTGGTGGCAGAATGTTTAGCATTCCCGCAAAATCAAGTCACTACTCCTAAAGGTAAAGCTTTTACAAATCTTACATTTTCTGAGGAAGAACTTGAAAATGAGATGCCTATTCTCAATAAGTATGCCCCCGAGAGCACATCTAATAAGCCTCTACAAGTTGTCACCAAACCAAACATTCACTCTTACAGAGAAATGTTGCCCTGGAGAAAAAGAAATATGCAAAGACAGTCTATCAGTCTTCCTTTGCTGCAGTGCTGAGTGGCAAGAAACTAGAATCACTTACATGCAAATTCAAAAATTCTCTATATACACAATTTTGCTGTGTGTATAAAGTTAAAAAAAACGAACACTGATGTCTGGCAGAGTGTGTGGGGAATGGCTCCTACAAGTAAAGAGAAAAATTCCTGCCAGAATGTAAACATTGTATTACTGGTTGATAAACATGCTACACACACTCATTGGGATTTAAAACAAGTGAGTGGCCTTTTTTTTTCTTTGCCAGCCAGCAGCATGGCCATGTGTAGCCATTAGCTGAGACATAAAATAAATTACCAGAAATGTGTGCCGGAAGTACTTGGTACATTACATGAAGCGTTATGTGGCATATTCTTAATGTGATGAGAAATCTCATTGCTGTTTGGGGCACTGGCACCCCAGAAGTCATCCACACTTGCTTTGGAATCAATGATGGCTCCGATGAACAGAGCAGGTGCTGAATTGATTAGAAATGAGCTGCAAACAAAAATAAACTGCCCATATGCAAATGTTGATGGCTTTGTAGATACCAATGATGTTAGCTCCCTCGGTTAATGATGAATTTCAAAGAACAGGGACCCTTGATACAGGTCTATGAGCACAGACGAGCAGGGGGAAAGTGGCCCGAGTCCAAGCTTTTCTAGAGAAAAGCCTAAACGGCTATCAGTGATCAGTGGTAAGCTGCAGTCATGGGAATGATTTTGTTTCCAAAGCAACTGAGTCACTAAATTTGTTAACTATAATAGAACACATCAGGATTTAATTTAAATTTCTGTAAAGCAGAGAGTAAAACCAGGGTCTTTCAGACATGACTAGAGTTGTGTGTGATTTAATGTGCCTTATTTAATTCAGCAGACCTTTCTGGAGCATCTCAGAAATTTGTAATTCAGCCTCTGTCTTACTAGCTTTGTAATCTTTGGCAAAGGCAGTAGATTCTTTATCTGCATACTTAGGAGGAGACTGAATCAGGTGAGTTTTAAATGGTCACTTCAGGCTTCATAACTTGCAGGAGCTGAAATGGTCATTGAAACCTTTATAAACTCAAAACTGTCTAAAACATGAATTTTAAGAAAGAGGCTTCATTCTTCAGTAACTTGATGTTACCACACTTCCGAGTTTGAAAATTGTGAAGTCAACTGTGTCAATGATTATGCATATCCTTTACACATTTAAAATCATTTTCTTAGCCCTCAACATTTTTATAACTGTATATATTAATTTATTACCAGAATAATTGTATTGGCATGCTCAATAAAGTCAGATAATTCAAATCTATTTGTTTTCATGTGGATATTCTTCCACTAAATAATAGCATTTTGTATTTGATGTAATGTTATATGAGGTGGGAATTTTTAACTTGCTTTGGGGCATTGTAAGAGGTTTCTGCTGTGAACAGTGGAGTTTTTAAATAGAAAAGAAATTGCCACTGTTTCTACAGTCTGGCCACATGGGTTTGGGCTCTGGAATTTTACTGTTATTTGAAAAAAATATACATAGTTTTGAGTCAAGGCAAAGGTGACATTGTTAGGTGAGTAATTCAATTTATTGCGGGCGGGACGGGGGTGGGGGGTGGGGAGAAGCTTATTTAAGCCTGATGATCAGTTCTTTAAATGGTTTGAAAGCCTAGCCTTTGTCCATTTGAATCTCAGTTTCTCCACTGTAAGCTTCGACAAGCCACTTAGTCTTTTTGTATTTCTATGTTCTGGTCTGTGAAATACAGACCATATTGGTCCCTCTTTCCTAGAGTTGCTCTGTGGATTCATTCATTTGGCAAGTGTTTGCAGAGTGCCTGTTGTCTGCTAGGCATGAGACAAAGACAAGCAGGTGTTTCTGTCATCATGGAGCTTACTGCATCTAGAGAGGAAATACCAGGTAAGGTTACAGAGTGGTCAGGGCCTGGAAGGAAACAAACCAGGTGATGTGATGGTCACTGCGGCAGGTGCCTTTGTAAAGGGTAGACAGAAGGTGTGTCCGGTTGGCGCTTTTTCTGAGACCTGAAGGATGAGAATGACAGCTTTGTGAAAATAATTAAATGAGGTAATGACTATAAAAAACAGCATAATACCTGTCATATGTGCAGAAAAAGGTCATTGTAATTTCAAAAGGAACTCAACATTGCTTTGAGCATTGACAGCATTCTTAGAATAAGTATGAGAAGTGTGAAGTATTGGACAGCCGCCACCCTTTACTGAGTATCTTGGGGTGGGCTTAATAAGCCCTCTAGATCAGCGGTCGCCAACCTTTTGGACCTCACGGACCACCATGGTCCGCAGACCACCGGTTGGCGACCGCTGCCCCAAAGGTTTCCTTAAACCAGTGGTCGCCAACCTTTTGGACCTCATGGACCACCAGTGGTGCGCGGACCACCAGTTGGCAACCGCTGCTCTAGATTATTCTGATGCAGCTGTAGTTCGAGAACCACTGGTCTAGAACTGGTTTTCGAACTTGGCAACACATTGGAATCACCTGGGGTGCTTTAAAACGATTGCTACCCCAGAGAGAGTCTGATTTAATTGGCCTAGGTGCTGTGTGAGCATCAGGATTTTAAAAGAATCTCCCTGGTGATTCTAATGTGCAGTCAAAGCTGAGAACCACTAGGCTAGAAAAGCAGAAAATTCATAATCACAAAGTAAAAAGACTCAATTTTCTTAAAGTGGTCACACCTGCTTTGCATGGGGAGCAGTGTGTGGGTTCAGTTGGTGGCACACTGTGTTCAGTCATGCAGTCGGCCTTTGAGTGACCAGAGGACTGGGCTAATGAACACAGTGGGAGAGCCCCAATATGGGCAGCCTCTGGGCTACGCCCCCTATTTAACAGGCAATCACACTCTTAACAACACACGCTGGCTGTTAATTACACACCTTACAAAAGTGACAGCTTCTGCAGGTGTGAGTAATTAGGATTTCTTTAACTCCATTTGAGGATGCCTGCCATTCCCTACTTCCTATAAAACAAATTGCTCATGATTACGTCTTAGACTGGGAAACGATTTTCCAAATTCTTCCTTGTTAAGGGTTTAAAACAAAGGACATAGGAAAAAGAAACCAGAGTTAAAAATACTAACCCCAGCTCACAGAATGCATACAATGGGGGGTGAGGGGTAGGGAGGCAGCAAAATCTCCACCTTTCTTTAAAGACTAGCAGAAGAGCCCTATAACTCAGGGGACAAAAACACACAATTCCTAGTAGAATTCAGGATTAATATTGGTCTAATTCTAGGAAAGCATGTTAGCATTTTTTCTTTAAAAAAAAAATACTTTTATTGATTTCAGAGAGGAAGGGAGAGGGGGAGAGAGAGAGAGAAAAACGGCAATGATGAAAGAGAATCATTAATTGGCTGCCTCCGGCATACCCCACACGGGATGAAGCCCACAACCCGGGCATGTGCCCTGACCGGGAATTGAACTGTGACCTTGTGGTTTGTGGGTTAATGCTCAACCATTGAGCCACACCAGCTGGGTGCATGTTAGCATTTTTCAAAAGAAAATTGGTTGCCCCTAAAATTAGGGAAGAAAAGTCACTAACCAGTCTTCCCCAAGCGCTGGTGCTGGGGGACAAGTTTGAGCTGGCAGGGAAAGCTGAGTTAGGCACATCCAGCTGTTGGAGGGGAAGCCAGGGAAGGGCTAGGAAGAAGTCTGGGGAGGTCATTGCTTCTATGTTGCTATTACCTCTGAGCTCACAGCCAAGCATTTGGTGATGAACAGCGGTTGCTGTTGGTCAGGAGGGCTGGCAGACAGGAAGGAGAGCTAACTTGCAGCAGGAAAGAGGACAAGGTAACCACCGGCACCAGCTGTCTTACCACCTCTAACCTCAGCAATCTTCAGAGTCTCAGCTGCTGCTTCCCTTCTGCCTTCCAAATTTTGCACAAATCTCTCTTTTTGAGCCAAATGCAACCCAGACCATGTAGGAAGAGAATGCTGGGAAACATTGTTCCAGCTTAGCCAAGTTGATGCAGCACAAAACTACCAGAGTTATTGATATTGAAAAACCTCCAAACCCACTTGAGGATTTTGGTTAGAAGCCCCAGCAAACTATCCTTGTACAACCTGGCAAACCTTGTTATAACACCTGCTTCCTGAGCAAGGACAAACGCTGGGAAACTGGCCTGGCCACCAGTGCAGAGAGCAGAGGCACAGGTGGGTCCATTGGGCTGAAGCCAAAGAAGGCAGCTATGTTGGTCCTAGATGGCAAATGAAGGGCATTGAATGGACCAAGAGGTTCAATATGAAGTGGCTCTCAATTAGGGGTGAATGTCTAGTAAGTGGCACTGCTTCAGACCAGGAGGGTCAATACTAGGGACTGTGGTGGACAAGCAGTGCCTATCTGAGACCTGACAATGGCAGCAGGACCCAGTCACTAGGCAAAGATTTAGGGCCAGACTTCAGTCTTAGAGGGGAACTGAGTTCTTGGGTAGGGTCAAAGGATGTACCTTTAGACAAAGATTAATGCCAAGGTTGAGGGTGGGGAAGGGGGGAAAACACACCCTTCACGGGCACCTTCTGTGATTCAGACTCTACATGAGGGCAGCACAGGCCACCTAGAGTCACCCCAAAGGGGACTGGGTCCAAGTCTACAATCCCCAGTGGAAGAACTTGAACTATTACTATAGCTAGCAGGTATCTCTGAACTACTAATTGGTAATGATGACAAGAGTGAACGAGCATGGATGGGGAATTGGGCCATTTAATGAGATCGAATGAGATAAAGAATTAAAGCAGAAGAATGTTTGCACATAATGAGGGCTCAATGAACAATAATTTAATCTTACATATTTCTTGCTCCATCAGAAATGCCTCGAGATTATGGTCTGGAGAACTTGCCTGAATTTAAAGGTTAAGACAACAATGGACTCAGCCATATGAGTCAGAATCTAGTCCAGAGAAGAAGAACCGTAAGTGATAGACAATGAAGGATTTGTTTTGAAGGATTAAACTTTGCATCATTGTGGGAGCCAGTGGTGGCCTTAAGGCAAGGCTGTTATCCTTACATCTGATCTTGAGCCTAAAGTAGCTGTAGGGCAGCCGAACTGATAGTTGGGAAAGAAAGCTCCGTGTGTGAATGAGAGAAAATACAAACTGGAACCTACATCTGTCTCTCACCACTTCCTTGATGTGTGTGACGTCCAGGGGAAGATGGTGCCCTCCCCTTGGAGTTGTATAAATAAGTATTTGACCCAGAACAAGGCAAGCGAGCGGATCCACCACAACGTGCTTAAGCACCCAGTTTCTAGTGCCCTGCTCCAACCTTCAGAGCGTAAAATATCTGCGGCTTTGCTTCTGTCTTCTGAACCACACAGAATTTCTCTGGTGGTCAAAGCTACCCCAGAACCACTCAGGGAAAGGGATTCTGGAAAATCTTCTGTAGTCCAAGCTTAGCTAAATTGTCACCGAAGAAGGGCTGGGACACTCTATTTGTTCTAAAACACAGAAAGTGATAATAGCATGACATCATTTAGATCACACTAATGCTAATACTCATTTTTTAAAAATATGTTTTATTGATTTTTTACTGAGAGGAAGGGAGAGAGATAGAGAGTTTGAAACATCGATCAGCTGCCTCCTACACACCCCCTCCTGGGGATGTGCCCGCAACCAAGGTATATGCCCTTGATTGGAATTGAACCTGGGACCCTTCAGTCCGCAGGCCGATGCTCTATCCACTGAGCCAAACTGGTTAGGGCAATGCTAATATTCTTATGCCCAGGTTAACTGAAACCCAGTCTCTGCCCATGTGTCAACCAGGTAGCATTGCATTACTAACTACCCGGAAGTTTAAAACAGTAGTTATTTTAAAATGCTCTCATGTGTCTGTGGGTTTGGCTGGGTGGCTCTAAATTGCAGTCTGGGCCTGGGTCTGGTCTCACATATCCTTCCCTCTTCCTCAGACCAGCGGACTAGCCAGAACAGAGGTGCAAGAACCAATTCCCACTGTACATGGCACATGTCAAGTCTTTGCTTGTGCATCATGTCTGCCAACGTTCCATTGGCCAAAACAAGTCACGTGGCCCAAAGTCAAGGGTGCATGGAAGTGGAGGGAGGAAAGGGTGAATGTTTCTGAAAAGTAACCTTACCACTCCAGTCATTAAATGGCACACTTGAATCTCATCCTAACACTTGTGACTCCAAATCCCTTTTTTTCTCCTTGTGTGGCAGTGTTTGAATAACAGAAAACCTTCCCAAATGATAAAATGGAAGCAGTAGAAACATTAAAACAAGTCAGCCACCCTCATCTTGCTGGCCAAGCATCAGACAGTAGCCCCGTGGGATTAATTTTTGCTACATTTGCTTTTTGAGTTGAAGAAGGCTTCGACTATGTTTTTCATATTCAAATTCAGAACCACACAACTCTAGTAATAATAGGTTCATATTTCCACAGTCTGTCAAAAAGACCCACTTGAAGATATTTATTAGCTCTAATTATAGAGAGAAATGGGGCCAGATGCTCACACGGTGTCATTAAAAGTGAGATGTGATGCCCATAGGAACTTTGACTACCCACCTTACTGCATGTCTGTTTCCAGGTTGCTGAACTTTGTGATGATTCGTTGTGAGTGTTTTTATGGCAATTCTCTAATACATTTCAATGGTACCCAACAGTTTGTAGGCAGACTATTTCAAATCAGGTGAGCAGCCCTCACTCCACATCTGATGTGGTCTGCATGGCCATATCTGGAACTTTGAACTTTGGACCTTGAACAAGTCTGCCAAATATAGCTTATATGTTCTCAGCAAAATGTGGCCTACTCGGGATTTGCCCATCTGGCTTGGCTCATTACTCTCTACACCATGCTGTGTTGGAGGCGGCTGCGGGGAGGACCAGGAAAGTTAGACGTGAAGGAGGACTTTCTGCTTGGAAAATTATAAAGATTATTAATAGTTACTCACCCCAAAGATGGATAAGCAGTGTCATTCAATCAGCAAATATGGTCCAAGAATATTTTGTTTATGAAAGCTGGGCCTGGCTGTGGAAGGGAGGATTTTAAAATACAGGGTTATATTACAGAGAATCTATAAGAACAGGATGGATTTTTTAAAATCAATAAGTGACCCAAATGTATGTGTTGGCAGTTTAATGACTGGCAACTTTGTTCTCTTTGCCAAACATACCCCTTATTCATCATTAATTTTAAGGAATTACTACGTGGACATAACGAGGCAGAAGGAGCACCTGACCTCGCCAGATGGCTCTGGGATTTGTGCCTTGCACACGTGTTCCTGCACCATCTGTGGGCTCAGTGGGTCAGGGCCCTGGGCAAGGAGGCCAAGGATGGAACTGGTCACTCTCCAGGCTTTGGTCTCTCATCTGTAAAGCAGGAGGGTTTGAGGAAATCATTTTGAAGGTCTCTCTCAGCTCCTTTCTGATGTGACTTTGAGCAGCAAATGACTATTCCTATTTTCTGATGAAGTTGTCCTGCTTGGCCTGCCTGAAGGGGCAACCCAGAGATGACCGGGAGGCGAAGGAGGAGAAAGGACCCCTCTCTAGAATGATTGTGAACTGACAGTTCCGGGCCTGTAGGGGGAGCCAGAGCGCCACTAGGCAGACTGTTGGCAGCCCCAGCGCAGGACAGCTTGCAGAAGGGCATGTGCTGCTAAAACCTCTCCGGGCCTCTGTGTTCTCTTTCCCAAGGGGCATCCTACTTAAAGCGAATGTCCGGAGAGTTGACGTGCGCAGGAGAGGAAAATGGGAGGTAGATGCCTCCTCCCTAAAGAAAGTATTATTATTTTACCCTGCTGTCCCTTCTGAAAACCCACCATTATTCCCCCAAACCACCTCTTTTTTGACAGAACTTTAATGGCAATTTCCCCTCTCTGCTTTGGGCTCAATCCCCAGTGTGGGGTGTGCAGGAGGCAGCCAAGCAATGATTCTCTCTCTCCCTCTCCCTTCCTCTCTGAAATCAATAAATATATATATTTTAAAAAAAGAAAGAAAGAAAAACTCTCCTGTGATGGGTGCAGCCAGCAGCAGGGTCTGCAATATGTGCAATGCCTGTCACTCTCCGCCCTGATAGCTCCGTGTGGTTTAAGGAAGGTTATCTGAGCTGTCACCACCATGCTCGGTCACCCTCAAACAAATGACAGGAAATGGATCGGGGAGCCCTGTCAGTTTCCTTGCTCCTGGCATCACTCCAAGGTCCAACCAAGAGAATTGTGACTTCACCTGAGTGACTAAGGAGGTAGAGAAAATCTATTTAAATGTCTCCAGACACACTTAGAAGGAGCATCCACGAGACAGAAGAGCCCTATCGGTCTGTGCCTATTCTGCCCCTTGCACTCCCGAGTTGAATGTTGCTTAGAACTATGCAGCTGGGCTAATGAGGGCACCTGTCACTCTTATGAGGGCACGGAGCCTGCATCATAGGAAGCCTGAGAAAGAAAAAGGCACCATTAGGCTTGGCACCCGCACCTAGGCTGCTGAGTCCCTCCCTACTTAACACACAATTTCACAGAACACCAACATCAGACAAGGTCACTCTTGCAAATACAGCCTGCAGGGTGGGCTGGAGAGAGTTAATGCCCCCAAGGGTAACCCTCAACCAGTGAGGGAGGAGAGCTGGTGGGAAAGTGCCCCAGACTGCTGCTCCCCAGGCAAACAGATCTGGAACATGTTCTGTTGGCACCTGAGTAGGGTGCCCACGCAGCCCCTGATGCCATGGCCCTGTCCAAGCCCCAGGCTCAGACCCAGTGCAGGGAAGGAGCTCTGCATTGCCACCTACCACTGGGGAGCTTAAAATGAAAATGTCTTTGAATCTGGGGACTAGATTCCCTCCGGCTGCAGTAGAAAGACCTCACACCTCATATTGAATCCATTCCTCCCAGATTTTAACCAATGTCCTCAGCATGCCCCCACCTCCTGGTTTGCTTTGAAACCCACAGGCTCCAGTAGAATGCAGAGCCTTCTGTGTGGGAGGTGGGGACTTACTCCCTGCCCTCTGCACACACAGCTAGCTTCCATGGCTATGGCTCCAGGGACTGCGCACATTTTCCCCTTAGTCTCCTTATGTAATGAATTGTACAGTGTCCATTTCTAAGCAACTCACTCAGGCTTACACGATTTGGGTCTATGCATAATTTTTTAAATATTTGCTTCTGCTTTTGAAAAAAAAAATTACTTTTGATCTCAATGAACTAGACTTGTACATTCTTTTAAAAAATGATTTTTAACTTACTGAGAATTCTCCTTCCCTAGTCTAAAAACTCTGGAAGACGGAAAAGTGACCAGGTCCTCCTAAATTTGACCTCAAATAAGATCGGTGACGTGTCTGAATTTAAAGTTTGTAACTTTTCTTGCTTTCATTCTACTTGACTTGAGGCCAAAAAATGTTATCTCTTTAGTTCAAGTTCAAGAAGCATGTTTTATGTGTCTAACAAGTGTCAATACTGTGCTAGGAACTCTGGGTAGAAAGATGTGTAGAATTTGTTTAGTCTAGTGGAGGAGACACGTGAGTGATAGTTTTAATCGAGAGTGGTCCATGCTCAGTAGACCTACATACACATATCCCAGAAGAGGGACACTTAGGCCAGCCTGGGCGTTCAGGGAAGACTCTGCAGAGATGACACATGAACTAATTCCTGTGTGATAGTGAAAGAAGAAAAGGCATTCTGGGCAGCGAGAACAGCATGGCAAAAGCAGAGACCATAAAAAGAGTGTTGTTAGGAGAAACCAAGATGGCGGGATAGGTAAACACCTGTAATTGCTGCCTCGCACAACAACTTCAAAACTACAACTAAAAGACAAAACGGACATCATCCAGAACCACAGGAAGGCTGGCTAAGTGGAAATTCTACAACTGGAAGGAAAGAGAAAAGCAAACTGAGACTCAGAGGAGCTACGGAAGGCAGAGGTACGGAGGCACGTGCGGAGAGGGCTGGCAACTGAGTACACGGCTGTCTTTTTCAAGCAGGAGGGAGACAAAAGCTCCCGAGTGCTCTGAACTCCAGTTCAGGGCAAGACTCTGGGGACCCAAACTCATATGGGGAGAAACTGGACTGTCTGGCAGCGGGTGGAACTTGAGGGCGGCTTTCTTTCAGAGGTGCTTGCAGCAATTACCATGGGACACTGAGACCCCAGGCCTCTTAGGGCAGGGCTGACAGGAAGCCATTGCTGTTTGCTCCGCCCTGAGACTCCGCCCCATCCAAACTGTGCTCGGAGGTTTTTGCATATGAATGACCTGGTCCTTTGAAATCTAAACTTACCTAACAAACTGCAGCTGAGTCGTGAGACCCAAAACATCCAAAAGAAGGCCCAAGGCCCCGTAGCAGCTTGCATTGCTTCACAGCTGGGCCTCATCTGGGCACCTCCAAAACCCAAACAAAGAAGAGGAATCTGCAGATCTCTCCTTAGCTCCTGCTGGGTGGCCTCAGGCAGAGGCTAAATTAGCACCTCCTTGGAGATCCAAGAGCCAGTGTACCCAGGGGTCAGAATAGGACCATCCAGATTACAGCTCCTCGGATCTATAAGGGACACACTCAGGGGGAAGACTCAGTGAGCACCAAAGCCCCACTGAAGCAAGTCTTGCCTCATAAGGGTATCTCCAGCACAGAAGTTCTCCCATCATAGACACAGCTGATCCTCACAGCCAATTGGCCTGGAGATCAATTCCTCCCAGTGATACCAACAACAATCAAGGCTTAACTACAACAAGACTGTGCACATAGCCCACAAAGGGGTGCACCAAGAGTGTCCACCTCAGGTAACTGGGGAGGCTGAGCCACTGGGCCCTATAGGACACCTAACACACAAAGCCACTCTATCAACTCAGGGAAGCAGCCAAAATGTGGAGACAAAGAAACAGGTCACAAATGAAAGAAATGGAGGAAAGCAAACTACTGGATATAAAGTTCAAAACCACGGTTATAAGGTTTTTTAAGAATTTTCTAGAAAAGGCCGATAAATTAAGTGAGACCCTCAAGGATATGAAAAAGGACCAACTAGAAATTAAGCATACACTGACTGAAATAAAAAATAATATACAGAGATACAACAGCAGACTAGAGGATCACAAGAATCAAGTCAAAGATTTGAAATACAAAGAAGCAAAAAACACCCAACTGGAAAAGCAAAAAGAATCCAAAAATATGAAGATAGTGTAAGGAGCCTCTGGGACAACTTCAAGCGTACCAACATCCGAATTATGAGGGCACCAGAAGAAGAGAGAGCAAGATACTGAAAACCTATTTGAAGAAATAATGACCAAAAACTTCCCCCAGCTGGTGAAAGAAATAGACTTAAAAGTCCAGGAAGAGCAGAGAACCCCAAACAAAAGGAATCCAAAGAGGACCACACCAAGACACATCATAATTAAAATGCCAAGAGCAAAAGACAAAGAGAGAATATTAAAAGCAGCAAGAGAAAAACAGTTAGTTACCTGCAAGGGAGCACCCATATGATTGTCAGCTGATTTCTCAACAGAAACTATGCAGGCCAGACGGGAGTGGCAAGAAATATTCAAAGTGATGAATAGCAAGAACCTACAACCAAGATTACTCTACCCAGCAATCATTCAGAATTGAAGGTCAGATAAAGAGATTCACAGACAAGAAAAAGCTAAAGGAATTCATCACTGCCAAACCAGTATTATATGAAATGCTGGAAGGTATTCTTTAAGAAGAGGAAGAAGAAGAAAAAGGTAAAGATAAAAATTATGAACAACGAATACATATCTATCAACAAGTGAATCTAAAAATCAAGTGAATAAAAAATCTGATGAACAGAATAAACTGGTGAACATAATAGAATCAGGGGCATAGAAAGGGAGTAGACTGACAATTCTCGGGGGGAAAGGGGTGTGGGGTGTGTGGGAAGAGACTGGACAAAGGCCATACACCTATGGATGAGGACAGTGTGTGTGGGGGTAAGGGCAGAGGGTGGGGTGGGAACTGGGTGGAAGGGAGCTATGGGGGGGAAAAAGAGGAACAATTGTAATAATCTGAACAATAAAGATTTATTAAAATAATAATAATAATAAAATAAATAAATCCCCACATATAATGGGGAACGATTGGCCAAAAAAAAAAAGAAGAGTGTTATTTTAGGGACTAGGTATTTAGAGATGTGCAATGAGTGGCAGCAGGTGACTCCAGAGGGTGAAGGCCAGGCCAGGACGGACCTTGTAGGCAGGCTGTGTCCGGGAGCCAGGGCATCATTCTGAAGGTGATGGGGGGAGCATGGAAGGGATTCTGGAAGGGGAGCACTCTAGCCAGATCCCTTGGGCTCTGATTGTAGATTGAAGGTGCTTGAATGAATGAACCTGAGGTTCAAGGGAGGAGTCAAGGCTAGCAATTATTGGGAAATAGGTGGGTTATTGTTTCACAAATACGTATTTTAAGGGTCACTGAATGCTGGGCATGTTCCCATAGCAATTTTAGAAAAATAATTGTTGTTTACAAATTTAGGCCTATTTTGTGTCCCATTTGGAAAATGTATCAAAAGACATATTCGTTGGCTTTCCTGGAATTGTTTTTGAAATATCTTTGCCTTCCCAGAAACCGGAGTGCACATATCCAACTCTGTCTGAGTCTGTGCTGACATAATGCAGTGAAGATGATATTTTGCAATTTTTATGGTTTATGGGTGACTCATCAAGGTCATCCAAGCTAAGAGCTCAGAAAACACTTGGGACAAGGACCTAGAAATATCCTTGGAATATCATAGATGTTCAATAAATGTTTATTGTTGTTGTTTTTTTATTAATTTGAAAAGTGGCCCTCAGAGTCTAGAATTCACTCTAGAAAGAGCATTATCATCTGGGTTGCTAATAGTAAGCATATCATTCAGGAACTTGACTTTGTACTTTGCAGGCCTCCTCAAGATCAGCTTGAAATTTGGAATTGGTCACTCTTCTAACTCAGCTCTCCTGGGTATCAGCCAGATTCTGTCACCTTCTGTGGTTACTGACCAGACTAAGAGAGGGCGGATTAGAACCAAGAGGTTGGAGGATTTTGTTTTAAGCATCTTCCCTATGGGAAAGCTTTGAGAAAATTCAGAGGCCCCTTGACACTGTCATGCAATGGTTCTCCCGCTTATGGGAAGCAGATGGGGTTAACAGGCTGCAACTGTTGTTTTAAGAAAAATTCCCAAACAACTTCCCATATCAGATACTCCCATATGACATACAATAAAGGAAGAAAAATCATTCTAGATCCCATGGGAAGTTCCCTCCTCTCGCTTTTAGAAACCATACTTACTAGCTTTTTCACAGAAATAAAGGAAAAATAATTTTATTGGATGGTACTTGGGGGTCACATTTTTTCCCAGAAGGTGCATAATAAAAGAGGTAAAAACACCTTTGCTTCTTAGAATGTTTGACCAACGCTGGTGGTAGTGGATGAGATCCAGATGGCAGGCACTCTATACCTTCCCTGTGTAAATGGAGCTGGTTCTGGGGTAGTTGAAGATTCCTCCTTTGAGCAGAGGGTGGGAGCTGATTGGATAACATCTGGGAGTTGTTAGCATGGGAATTTATAGTTCTCTGTCTCAGGGTCCTGCCATTGTCATCTCATAATATTTTTTAAAAATAGAAGCAGAGCCCAGTATTGCCTGCGAGAGGAGTCATCCCCGTATACAGACACTTACTGGCCAACCTCAGTCAACCTCCCATGTTCCTGGCTCACAGAACCCGCTGTGTTCATCCCTCTCCCCATTTGCTAGGGTACCTTTCTAGACACGTTCCCAGCTTCCCTTTCTGCTAAAGATGACCATGTGACACAGTTCTGGCCAATGAGACAGTAGGGGAAGTTGCTGGGGGGCTTCAGGAACAAAGCATGCTTTCTCAATAAAGACAGATGTCTGAGCAGAGCTTCCTTCTGCTGCCTCCCTTCCTATTTGGGATTCTGAGGCAATGATGTGACGCTTGGTGCTGTGATGGCCATCTTGCACCCAGGAAGAGATAGGTACCAGAATCAGAGCTTACAGGGATGGTGGCTGGAAGGTTAAAAAGAGCCCGGTTATGGATGATGTCTGAGCTGTTACACCAAATATGGAGCTACCTAGCTGTGAAGAGGGCATGTGGAGAGCTAAAGATCAGTGTTTCCTCTGCCTCTAGGAATTGGTTATTCTGTTACTTGCACCTAAACTCATCTGAACTGATGCATCTAATATTGGCAGATCCTAAAACAATAAGGCCCTTATTTTCACTCATTCTTATTAGGAAGGTCACTGTCTCACTTTATTTCTTCCACTCAAACACCAGGAGGCAATAACCTGTGGAGATGAAAAGTAAAGGCCTTGGAACCAGATGGGCCTGTGTTTGTGACCCAGGCACATCACTTTCTCATTGTATGGCCTTGGGAAAATGGCTTTATGTAGGTAAGCTTCACTTTCCTCAACTATAGAATGGGATAATGCAACAAGGATAATATTGGTACCTACTTAATTGGCCTATTGTGAAGAAAAGAAGAAATAATGTGAGTAAAGGGCTCAACACTTGTGCTTGTTATTACTTTTCTTTCTGTTGGTGGGTACATATGTTTGTTCATACCGGTCTTATTGTCTGTTGCCCAATTAGTGTTCAAAGTTTTTTTCAACTTGATTTTTCACCAGCTCTTGAAATGTCATTCATCTCTATCTCAACTCCTGTTTTTCTCCTTCATGATAGAATCCATAGAATGAAACATCCAGCCCTGTGGTAGGTAATAAGGGGAAACAAGGAAGTATGGGTCATGAAACTTCGCTTTAAAAAAAAAAAGCCTGTTTCTTAGTTTGGAATATAATTCCATCATAAGCCATATTGAATACAATGTAGGACAAGAGTCATCTTAAGGCAACATATGTCACGTTTCTATCTGGATCACACCTGTTAGGCTAGGGCCAGCTGGGTAAGGAGGCTATGCAAGGAAGTGGCAGATGGGCTGGAAGAGGGTGCTGGAGGCCTGGTCAACTGGGAGGGCCATTGCCCAAACCCATCTGTGAGGGGATGTCATTGTCAGGGACTCTACTACCAGTCAAACCAACTCACCACCTAGAGCTTTGTACAAGGGGAGTAGTCAAGGATATTCTCAAAGAGTGGACTGGAAAGGAAAATAACATTCCCAGTGAATAGTAAGAGCAAGAGCTTCTCATTATTGATCATCTGCCCAACATGGGGGAAAATAAGATCTCTCAAAACAAAAGTCAATAGGCTTCAACTGTGGCTTCCACTTGGGTACTCAGAGCTAGGGAGCTGCTTGTCCCTGGTGGATGGTGAAGGCTCACTTTACAATGACAAGTGGGGTCAGCAGTGTGGAGACTAGAGCGACAGGATGCAAAGTGGAGATGGGGTTGGACAGCTTTGGCACTGTCGCTGAGTGTGGGGAGGAGGAAGTGCCTCCAGCTATCGTTTTATCTGGAGCCAGCCTCAGACATGCCAGTACTGACACTTGAAGGGCATGATTGGCCTGGCAGCCTCAAAGATTGACTGTACCAGGCGGGAGGCACCTCTCACTTTGGCCTCCAAACATGTTTTATGGGCTCATGTTGGCTTAGGCACACAAGAGTGAGGCATGCTGGCCTGGTACAGCCCTGGCCTCAAGCTCTGCCCTTGGAAGTCTCTACTTGGCTTGACTCTTACTGTTTGTACTTTGGAATCTGGCTAAATTGAAAGCCAGGGATCAGAGTTTATATAAATATACAGGAGTTGTTGCTCTTGCCCCACACAAGAGCCTATATCAGATTGTCATATCCCAACTGTAAAAGAATGGTGTGGAGAGAGTGTGTGGATTGGCCTTTGTGTCTTCACTACAACAACATAAAAACTGGTATGTCAAATTTCATCTCTTAGTGCAATTTAACCCCATTGGCTTGGCTAAAATGCTCAGAGTTACTCTGCTAATTAAGGGGTTAAGCCCGCCCTTCCATGTTGTTTTTATTGCATCCTGTGGTCTCATTAAGAAAACTTTTTCTACTCAACCTTTATTAAAAGTGAAGGCCTGTGGATTCTGTGTCTCCAAAATAAAAAGGCTATGGGCTACAGTGTCAACATTTTACATTTTTATGTTTTAAATTATTTATTTTTTGTTTATTCCTATTTCTTAAGAGGATTAGCGTTTGCTTACAATGAGAACATTATTATAATATATTATATATAGGGTGTCCCCAAAATATGTATGCACACTTTAACAGCTGATAGATCAATTTTGAAAATGAAATGTACTTTAATAAACACTGCCTTTATAATTATTCAAAATGTTTATATACATTTTGGGGGGATACCCTATATATTATATTATATTATATTATATTATATTATATTATATTATATTATATTATATTATACTAGAGGCCCAGTGCACGAAATTCATGCACGGGGGAGGGTGTCCCTCAGCCCAGCCTGCACCCTCTCCAATCTGGGACCCCTCGAGGGATGTCCGACTGTCCGTCTAAACGGGCAGTCGGACATCCCTCTCACAATCCAGGACTGCTGGCTCCCAACTGCTCGCCTGCCTGCCTTCCTGATTGCCCCTAACTGCTTCTGCCTGCCAGCCTGATCACCCCCTAACCACTCCCCTGCCAGCTTGATTGATGCCTAACTGCTCCCCTGCCAGCCTGTTTGCCCCTAACTGTCTTCCCCTGCAGGCCTGGTCACCCCTAACTGCCCTCCCCTGAAGGCCTGGTCACCCCTAACTGCCCTCCCCTGCAGGCTTGATCGACCACAACTGCCCTCCCTTGCAGGCCTGGTTCCTCCCAACTGCCCTCCCCTGCTGGCCTGGTCACCCACAACTGCCCTCCCTTGCAGGCCTGGTTCCTCCCAACTGCCCTCCCCTGCTGGCCATCTTGTGGTGGCCATCTTGTGTCCACATGGGGGCAGGATCTTTGACCACATGGGGGCAACCATCTTGTGTGTTGGAGTGATGGTCAATCTGCATATTACTCTTTTATTAGATAGGATAGAGGCCTGGTGCATGGGTGGGGGCCAGCTGGTTTGCCCTGAAGGGTGTCCCGGATCAGGATGGGGGTTCCCTTGGGGCATGGGGCGGCCTGGGCGAGGGGCCTGTGGTGGTTTGCAGGCCGGCCACGCCCCCTGGCGACCCAAGCAGAGGCCCTGGTATCTGGGGTTTATTTATCTTCTACAATTGAAACTTTGTAGCCTGGAATGGAGCCAAGCCTTCTGCTTGCTCCGTGGCGGCAGCCATTTTTATTGGGATTTATGTATCTTCTATAATTGAAACTTTGTAGTCTTAAGCGAGGCCTGGGCCGGCCAGGGTGTGAGGAAAGCTTGGCTTCTTCCATCGCTGGGGGCAACCCTAGCCTCATGCTCTTATCAGCTCTGTGGCTGCCGCCATTTCTGTTTGGGTTTATGTATCTTCTATCATTGAAACTTTGTAGCATTGAGTGGAGGCCTAGGCCTGCAAGGGCAGGTGGAAAGCTTGGCTTCCTCCATCGCCGGGGAAACCCAAGCTTCCCTCTTGCTCTCTGTGGCCATAGCCATCTTGGTTGGGTTTATTTGCATATTTGCTCCTGATTGGCTGGTGGGCGTGGCTGGTGGGTGTAGCGGAGTGATGGTTAATTTGCATATTACTCTTTTATTAGATAGGATTATATTATATTATATTATATTACATTATACTTATATATATTGGTTCCCTCTTTTGTTTTTCTTTGCTTTTTGTTATTTATAGTAAAGAAACACTATTTTTCTATTTTTTTAAGCTAAAGTTTCTTTGGTAATACTGTTCTGTTTGTTTTTAAAGAATCTGTAATATTTATCTCTTTCTGCAGTTGGGCCAAATATTCTAGTCCAGGAAGTAGCAAACTATGGCTGTGGGACAAGTCTGGCCAGCCACCTGGTTTTGTAAATAAAGTTTTATTGCAACACTGCTGTGCTCATTTGTTTATAATTGTCCATGGCTGCCTTTGCGTTATAAGGGTAGAATTGAGTTGCTGTGACAGAAACTGTTGGGCCACAAAGCCAAAAATACTTTACTATGTAGTCCTTTATAGAAAATGTTACTGATCTTTGCTCTAGTTCATAGTCAGTATAATTCTATGACAGTCTGAAATATTCTAAAATATTATCTCACCTAAGTGAATTTATCCCGATTGGCACTGTGTGATGGTGTAGCAAGATGCATTCTCAAGCCAGCTCCCACTATGCGTGATTAGAACTAAATCCCACAGTAAACTCTGGGAGTGGTGTAGAACATGCACCTCAGAGTTATCCTACCAGAGAAATGAGAGAACTGAGGTATTTTTATACCAACTCTTGTCAGTCATTGACTGAAGGCTGCTCCTGCAGGGGACTTTCAAGTCACGTCTGGCCTGCCCACATCTCCAAGCAGCCTTCTTTGGCTATGGGAAAAATCCTCAGGCAAAGCAATGTAGATACTGACAGCTGGAAAGGAAGTTCTCTAGGAGCCACTAAAGCTTTAAGACCAGAGCGGGTGGGCTGGTGAGAACACTGTGTCACAGAGTCTGGCATTGAAGGGTGAATTTGAAATCCCTTTCGAAATTGTCCTTTAACTTTACTGTAGGATTTAACTTAAGGATTAATAGAATCATATTTTGGACTTTGGCAGGATTTGTTTTCTAATCACCTAATCTCATGTTTGGCTCTTAGATGTGTCTATTTTCAGGTCCTCACCCATCTCCAAAAGGTTCCCTATGTCTGCCTCTATGTGTATCCTCAGTATAGGATCATCTGCCTGCCAGCGCTCAGCTGCCTCTTCAAGACCAGAGCCATATTCCCACCACTACCAGCAGCACCTCTAGTAGCTCTCTCATCCCACATCCGTATTAAATGGCATTCCTGTGCCTTCATACTATGGATTCTTCCAGGAGAGGAGCTGAGGCTGAGAAGAGCTGAGAATTCAAAGCAATTAATTGACTTGCTCAGTGCTCCAAATAGCCTCTGGAGAAACTGATTCTGTTAATTCCATCAATATTGGTCAATTGGACTTGATAAGGGAAGGACATAGAGGGCCAGATAGAGGAAGAGGGAGAGTGCGATGAAAGATGCCACAAGAACATGGATGCTGGAGAAACAGCTTTTTATTGATTGATTGATTGATTGATTGATTAAGGTGTCACATATTTGTCCTCATCCCCCCATTCCCATCCCAAGCGCCTCCCCACACATGCCCCAACCCCCCTGTTGTCCGTGACCACTGGTTAGGCTTATATGCATGCATACAAGTCCTTTGGTTGATTTCTCCCCCTGACCCCCACCCTCCCCTACCTTCCCTCTGAGGTTTGACAGTCTGATCGATGCTTCCTTGTCTCCGGGTCTGTTTTTGTTCATCAGTTTATGTTGTTCATTATTTCCCCAAGATGAGTGAGATCATGTGATACTAGAAATACACTTATAAGAACCGAAAATGAGACAAGCAATAATGGTAATGCTGAGAGGCAAATGAATCAGTCTGTAGTGAGTTTCTTTCTGGGCCAACAGTTCTTTTGAGTCCCAATTTCAATGTCAAACAGTTCCTTATGTATACATGTCAGCAATGATATTTCAGTTCTGGATGGTGGACAAATGGTGGTAATGCAGGTCTGACCCTCTCTGGTTTGGTCCTGGGCAACCTGCCTTGACGCACAGCTGCTGACTGCTAGTATGGCAAGGCGTCGTCAGCGTCTTCCATCTCTGGACTGTTTCTCTTCTGTCTTCATGGCTGTAGCAGTCCTGTCAATTCCTCTCTGTTGTAGGAATCCACATGGTCTTGGAGGTGTTTCCTGAAAATATACAAACATATTCTCGACCAAAAGTTAATAAAGGAATCTTTTCTATAAATTTGACTTGGGATCCTTTTTCATTTTTTGCCCAAACAATTTTCCTTTGGCTTGTTTTGACACCATGTGCGTTTTTCATGGGTGTCTTGCTGTTAGCATTACAAATGAAAGTTAATTTTCTAAAGTAAAAATTTTCTAGATGTAATTTACTTACAGGATATTTTTCCTTACATGATATTCTTCTACTATCCCCCCTTTTTTTATTTAAATATTAGTAGGCTTTTGGAAATTTTATAATGTAGTCTCGATAGCTTTTAAATTTTAATTTTTTGCACTAAAATATGACTGCTTTAGGTTCATTATATGTTATGCAATTTTACCATGAGATGAACTAACAATAAAAATTTTAGTTAACACTTTAGGAACAGCTTTTTGTCCAGTACCATTAATTTTTCTAGAATATTCGCTTATTTCACTTAGCCAATTTAAATTAGTCTGAGAACTTGACTACTATTTTACTTTCAAATTTAATACTCTAACAACAATCTTATTTTACCCTGTAAATATTAGTGGAAAGGATTATTTGCCTTCTTGTGTAGGCCCTGAGCATTCCTGGTGCTGGGTTGAATTTAGATATCAAAAACCCACTTAAACAGCTTTTTAAAAAAAATATCCATCTTTATTGATTTCAGAGAGGAAGGGAGAGGGAGAGATAGATAGAAACATCAATGATGATAGAGAATCCCACACTGGGGATCAAGCCTGCAACCCGGTATGTGCCAGGACAGAGAATCGAACCATGACCTTCTGGTTCATAGGTCAATGCTCAACCACTGAGCCACACCAGCCAGGCTCAAACTATAATTTTCAAAGGTGAGTCTGATCTGTTAGGTCTGAGCTTGCAAACTATCACGCTAGGGGAGAAGTCATCATGATGACTATTTTTAAGCCAAATAAAGTCAGGCAAGCTGCTTATATGCTGCGATAGCATAGTGTATTGGTATTATAGACTTCTTGGTGATGAGGAAATATAAGCACCCCAGACAAATGGAAAGAACTACCACACCAGCAAAGATCCTCACAGTATTAAAAAAAAAAAAAGTGCTAGGGACACACTTCTATATCTAAAAAACCACATTTCATGGAAAGGGTTGAAACTGGCAAGGATATTGGAAGACCTATTGTTTACACAGAAATAGCAGAGGATTCTAGAATACTGGAAATACCGCCTCTTTGGCTATTGTGCTTAGCATCATCATTGGAATATGTCTTAATCAAGACATTTTAATAATCAGGGCAGGGCTTGTAGGTGCTTTGGGGTTTTGTCAAAAGTGGTCACAAGTTGCATTTCAAAAAGAGCTTTTAAAGAACAATCATGGATAGTATAAACAATGTGTAGCGTGGAGCCCATCAAGGCAGCCCCGTGTCAGTGGATTGCCTTTGTCCATATTTGGTGACTGCTCATGAGTCACTTGGTGGCCAACTGGCTTTTTTTCATGGCCTTTCAGTATAAAATGGAATCCCATAGAAATGACCTCTGGTAATGTCCAGTTCTGGTGCACAGGTGTCCATCATCATGGACCTGGGGGACTTTGATGTCTATAGGAGTTGGAATTCTGAGTTGGCTGGTGGGATCAATGGCATTGAGACTAAGGAGGAATTGCTCAGGGCCCCTCCAGGTATGACATCTGCTTTCATTGTTGTGAAATAGCATAAAGACTATGGGACTCTAGGCTGCTGGCTGAATACTTCTCTCTGGGATACTTAATAATGGCAAACTTAGTGGTGATGGTGATTAATTCAATCTTAAAAAACAAATAACACACCTCAATCATAAAATTCATGGGGACACATGAAGATTGAACTGGGGAATCTAATCTTCTAACTGCCAGGTTTCTCTACTTTTAAATTGATCGTTGTGGACAAAATCAGAACTGAGCCCAATAAAGAAGAGAATTTGAACACTCGGTTACATTATGGGAAAAGCTTGAATTTCTTTTAGAACTGAATGGAGGCATCTGTTTTGTTTAAATTAAGGGTCTGTAAGTACCAGTCAGGGACCAAGTTGACAGCCATTCCTATAATAAAGTAATAAATCATGGGGATGGTTAAGGAAGCAAGAAACACCACATTCTTCCTTTGCTTAACCAATTAAGCAATAAGCCAGCTGGGTCTTTCTGTTAATTACTGTCAAACACAACTTATTCAATTGAATTCAGCCTTTTATTTAATTATATTAATTCATTCCAGCAACTTCAAATACCCACAATACCAATAATAAAGTTCCTTTAAAAAAATAAAGGTCTTGTTTAATTTTTATTTTTCAATCATTAATACTCTTTACAAGCTAATAATACCATTTATTAGCTTGGTCTCCACCTCAAAATATTAGAGGAATTGGTTTTAAATATAGACAAGCCTGAAAGAAGAAGATGATGGCTGGAATTTCTTCTCTTGATGGGAGGATGGACTTATATAGATCAGTGCTATCCAATAGCACTGTTTGCGATGATAAAATGTTCTATATCTGTGCTCTCTAATACAGTTGCCCCTAGCCACATGTGACTATTGAGCACTTGGAATGTGACCAGTACAACTGAAGAGATGAGTTGATATTTTCTTTCATTTTAATGTATTTACATATAGATAGCCACAGGTGGCTAGTAGCTACTAGCACGGGTCTAAAGTGTCTTCTGAGGAAGGAGAAACGCAGTGAGTGAATCAGACTTAAGTAGGAGAAGGAATACAAAATTATGATAGGCATTGTTTAGAAACCCTCACTTCCTATCTAGTTTTCCTTATTTGAAACACACTGCATTCTGAAACAGCCCAAAGGAGACCAGCATCTTTGAGGAGAGGTTTCCAAGCTGAGCATGTGAAGAGGGAACTCTATCTGGAGGAGAAATGGGCATGAATGGTGTCTTCTGAATAGCAGAACCAACCACACTCATCAACGTGTATGGTCACACCAGGCCGGGTCACAGCAAGGAGAGCCAATGGCTGTGCTCTAGTGGAGGTGTGTTCCTCCCACAGTTGTCAATGTTCAACTTGTGGGCATGGGCACGCTTAGGGGTCCCAGACAGTTCCTACAGGCCCAGAAATGGCCCTATCCCCCCCCCCCCCCCCATAAACATTAACACCCAACTCTGGTTCCTCTCATAAGAATTTTGGCTCCGACACTGGTATTTCCCCTCAGAGAGGTTTGCCTCTTTGCAAAGGTTGCTATTTCTGACCCAGTCAATACAAACCCTGTAACAGAACATCGGGAGAGTTTCTCAAGTGCATGCACTTTTGTTCATGGGAATCCTCAGTCTGAGCTGACCCTTCTAAAGACCAATGACTAAAGAGAAGTATATTGCATGAGAATCTGGTTGTGGTTAACCAAATTGGAAAAGGGCTAGGGCATGGTGAATGGAGGTAGAAAGTTCTGAGAAAATTCTCGGTAACATGAAAACGTCCTATCCCACGTTTGCTGCTTTTCAGCTGCGAGGCTGAGCTGGAGGTTTCATCCAAAACTTTCTTCCATCTTCTCTCCAATCCTGCTCTTCTCTCAGTAGCTTTCCTTCCTTATTCTGAGCTAGGGCTCAACCAGGGAACATGAAATTTGTCCTAATAGGCTTAATCCAGAGTTTCTGGTATGCCAGGCCATATGCTCTCTTTAAACTTTAATTTCCATAGCTGGTTACACCTACAATCCAAGGTAAGGCCATTTGAAATAAATGGATCAATTGGATTTATGCATCCTGGAAGTGCTAGCAGAGAATGTCCAGGCCTCTCTTCTTAGTCAGAGATAAAAGCAATTATTACATGCCCAATCAAGAAAAAGAAGAATCTTCTGTACTATGTAATGATCATCTACCAGTGATGAAGACTATATATATATATATATATATATATATATATATATATATTCCAAGAATATATATATATTCTTTTTTGAAAATAGCCAGAAGTCAATGGCATAGGTGAGGGAAGGGAAAGACTTTCTATACTCATTCATGGAGCCTTCTTCTCTGCTCTCACAAGGAGTACAAACACAGAGGATGTGCTTCATGGGATATACATGCTTTCTTAGCTCTCTTGTCACTGAACTGTGAGGATCAATCTTCTCTTTTCCTTCAGACACTGGCATTCATCGTTCATCCACAGCGCTGACATTGTCAAATCGCCACAGCTGGCTGGCTTTTCCATCACACTGACGCAAGTACAAATCTTTATTGTTTTCCTGCACCACAGCTTCCATGCATTTCCCAGAAAGAATGTGAACAATCATTCCATTCTGAAAAGTGAGAAGGGGAAAAAAGAAGAACTAGTCAACCCCTCTCAGTCAGTCAGCAAAGAAGGAAATTTCTAAGATTTGTACTAATCATCTATAATAATAAAAGTGTAATATGCTAATTAGACCGGACTTCCTTCCGGATGACCTTCTGGAGGAAGCCGGGGCAGCGAGGGAAGCCTGGGTCCCGGGTGCCAGAGGGAAGCCAGTGCTGGCAACCGGGGGAAGGAAGGCCTACTCTTGCACAAATTTCGTGCATTGGGCCTCTAGTTAAGAGAATATTAGAGGTAATGCAAACTGGCCTGGTGAGGAACTGTAGTTTTTTGGTGAAAATGTAGGGCAATTCAGGTAGTTCTGAAATGTAGATATTATTCAGAGCCTTGGGGCCTTTAATTCAGTTATCTTTACTGTGGTTGGGTAATTATACCATATCTTAGAGGGTTCTGGTTAGTGGAATGTTCAGTATAAAAATTATGTTCAGTCTTTATGTTGTATTGGTGACATTCATTGTTATCAGTGACTTGTAAATTTCTGCTTTCAAAATAATTTAATTTAATCTCTGTCCTTTTATTAATCCTGCAATTTAGTACTGCTGCCACCAGGTTGCAGCAGAGAGTAAGGCTTTAAGGATATACTGAAGGCTTAAGTCAGCCATATTTGAAAGACTATCTCAAATCTACCAAATTTAATACTGAATCTAGCTATGCCCTTTACAAGGAAAAATCAATGTCTTTATGAAAACTTAAACATCCTTAACCAGCAATGCTAATAATGTCCATTTATTCATTTATTTATTATTTAGGTATTTTTGAGATATAATTAACATACCGTAATATTCATTCTTTTAAAGTATACAACTTGGTGGTTCTTAGTAAATTCACAGAGTATATGCAACCATCATCACTACCTAATTCCAAAGCATTTTCATTTCACTGTGAAAAGAAAACTGCTATTCATTCTTTTCCAATTCCTCCTTCCTTCCAGCCACTAGAAATCACTAATATGCTTTCTGTGTTTATGGATTTGCCTATTCTGGATATTTCCTATAAATGCAATCACATAATATGTGGCCTTTAGTGAATGGCTTCTTTCACTTTGCATAATATTTTCAAGGTTCGTTCTCAACAGCTTATTGTGTGTTCAACCTAAGTTTCCAACATATGATTTTCTTCTTTAAAAATACTGATGCACAGAGTTCTGCTTATTTTACCCGCTTTGTTCCCAAGAAGAAGTTGAAGGAAATAAAGAGGATGTGTGTATTTATTTCCATGTTTATATATTTATACCCTAACTTGCTCCAAAAAGGATTTGAGGTGGAGAAAAAGCTGTGTATGAATACTTCATGTTGATACTGTCACCTTCCTATCCTAATTCTGTATGGGGGACCCATGCACTCTCCCTCAGTACTTATATTTTATTTATTTCCTCTTTTTTTTTTTTTGAAGCATAACTTCTGAAAAGGATCTAGAACTTCTCTTTAATCGAAGTCTTAATACAATGATGAAATGTCCACAGTGGAATTTGAAAAGGAAAAAAAGTGATACCTATATCAATGTCTATGTTGGCGGTGGAGGAGGGGAGAGCCTTTCCATTCTAAAAGCCCCCTAACAAGGTGGTTGACTGCTGCTATCATGCACTCCGTGGTCCTACTTGTGATCTGAGCTAATAAACTTCAGAAAGGGGCTCTCTCCACTCTCTGCCACAACGAGGTTAGAGCTATACAGAAACATGGCAAATTAGTACATTTCAAGATTCTGATGGCCCAACATTTCTGCAAAGTTGGTTTTACCTCCCCGAGGCCTTCGTGCCAAGCATTTGATTTAAGTAAGCAATGGAGGCATAGGTCTGAATGGTAATACGTGACCTCTTGGAAGAGCTTGGGACATAATGCTGACCACCGGCACCACCAAGCTCTTTCCGAATGGATTACTCACCTCCTGGAAGTCCCAGTGCTGCTGGTGGATGGCAGGGCCTTCCGCGGTGCAGTTCTGAAGAATCACCTGTTCTCGCCTGACATCGAAGCACAGGTGGTGTGGGCTTCCAAAGTGGATATCCTTCCTGCCAGTGTGCTCCAGGTGCTGGGAAAGAGGGAACAGGTGTTTGCACAGCTAGCAGGAGGTGTTCTCCAAAGCTGGAGATGCGGAAAACAGAGCTCGCAATAGAGCTGAGGCCTAGGGGCAATCTTCAGATATTGGGGAGGGAGGTGTGTGGAGTCATCAGTCTCATTATCTGAACCAATCTTTGGGTTAGGGGTTGATCCTGCCCCTGTAAGGCAACCACAAGATGTAACCTAAAAAAGTTAAGAACCACAACCAGGGAGTAGACAAGTCACTAGCCTGACCCATCCTTCCACGGCATGGATTTTAACCAGGTGCCACCTGGATTTCTCAGTGTGGATTTCAAAAAGCCTGACCTGTGATGGGCTATATATACCCATGAGCAACACCCCTAGTTCAAGGCTGGGCCTCTCCCTCTCGGTAGCATGCCTGCCAGTCATGCTCAGCATTTCTCTTTGGATGTCTGTTGGGCCATAATCTTTTGTTGTCTCAGGGCAGCCCTACTCCTCTTGGGTACTGAGGACTCGAGCCACACCGCAGGGTGGGGCCTCGTGGAAATCCATGGAGTTGGTCTTCAATGTTGTCTCTTGTCCCTCCCCACACACGTCATCCAAGCCTCTATTCCAGGGAGAGGCTCCTGCCAGCCCTGGCACCTCAGGAGAGCTGATGTGCTGCCTCCCTCCTCTCCCCAGGGGCGTTTGTACTCTCTGCTTCCTTCTCACTGTGCAAGCCTCCTCCCTGTGGCAGGAATTTCACAAACCAAATTGCTCCGAGCATGGGAAATGTTCTGAATGAGGCCAGTGCTCTGCAAGCCAATGACTCCATCTGTTCTGTGAGTAAGTCCTCCTCTGGCAAGTGGAGCAGCTGGTCACCGGAGGCCATGAGGCCTGTCTGCTCCAAATCCAGCCCTCCCTCTCCTAAACACACACACACACACACACACACACACACACACACTAGGGGCACACACACACACTAGGGGTGTTGCTCATGGGTATATATCGCCCATCACAGGTCAGGCTTTTTAAAATCCACACTGAGAAATTCAGGTGGCACCTGGTTAAAATCCATGCTCCTGTGGTGCCCTAAACATAGCAGCTCCCACAGATCCCCATGAAATATGAGGAAGACACAGCACATCTCCTCTGGGCAGGATTCAGCATCAGAGAACTTGAGACCTAAGACTATGAGTCGTGAGTCACTGGTCTGAGGCACCACTGCAACACTTGTCACTGTTGCTGAGCCTACCGCCCCACTCGGGTGACCCACTTTCCCCACTTCAGGTTCTAGTTGGCTAATGATCTCATCGTGCCCTGGTGGAAATTTGCCTGTGTATAGCTTTTCTCTGACCTCTGATTATAGTTTTTAATTTTAATAGGGAGCTTTTTCATAAATTCTGGATTTCAAGTGTCTTTGAAAATGTTGGATAACCTAATAATACTTGACCCAGTTTCAGACAAAACAGAACCTTTCATTGAGGTGGGGCAGGTGCAGCTGTCCTTTCATATGGGCATGTGCTCCTCGTCACAACAGCCTCTACCCAGCTCAAGGTACTCATTTTTTTACCTGCCTGAACCCTGGATGGCCACCGTCTGAGCCTCAGTTTCCTCATCTGTCAGATAAAAGCATTGGTTCAACAGCCTCTCCATTTCCCTTGAGCTCAGATTCTTGCATTCTCTAATGATGGTCCATGTCTGTGCTTGCAGCTGGGGGCAGGGTGGGCAGGGCTGGGCTGGGTCATCACAGTGGGGGACTGTGAGCCATCAAGGGATATAGACCACTGAAAGGAGAGGCCCCAAAGAGAAGTGAGGGGCGCCTGGGAAAGACCACTTGTAGGTCTTCCCTGATCAATACCCTGAGAACTCTGACCACCCACCTGTTGCCGCCGGCTGTCACTGCAAGGAGCCAGCAGCATGGCACAGCCCAGGAGGTCCCCTTCTGCCTGGCAGTCTGCACAGAAGCCAAGCCCGGTGTTGTGGAGCTGAAAGTGAACATCCATACGGAAGTGAATCCTGCCCTCCATGCAAGACACCCTCAGTCAGATGCCGTTCCTCTCCTTCACTCTCTGGAGTGTAGCTCAAGGTGCCATGTTCAGGCCACAAGCTGAAGGCACTGATCCTATGGAACAGGCCTCCTGAAGGAGGCAGGTGGCACCTGTCCTGGTGAGGGGCTTTGGGATGGGTTATGGGGCAATCCAGTCACCTCCCTCAGGGCAGGCATGGGAGCCTCTGAGGCCCCGCCGAGCTTGGGCTGGTTGGCCAAGGTCATGGAAGACCATCGCAACATCCACTTCCTGTCTTGGGAAGCAGCCCACCAACCCCCGCCTCTTCCTTCTCATCTTCCCTGGGTCACGCCTTGCCTTTCCAGAGAACCTGGGCCTGCGCTCAGATGGGTACAGCTCAGGGTAGATGTTGGCCAGAAACCAGTGGAATGTTCGACACCCCAGTCTCCTTTGCAGCTGCAGGCGTTCTGTGCAGTCTGGCTTGTCAGCCTGGGGGGAGGAGAAACACACCACATGGCAGTGAGATGGAGAAAGCTTGTTATACATCAGAACTTACATGGTGGAGGAGGGATAGATGTGGCTGAAGCTGAAGGATTGGGACAGAATGAGGAGACCAAGATCACAGTTCTCCAGGGCTGGAGACAGGGGAGAGAGTCATGTGCGAGGAGAAGAGGGTTTTGACCGGACAGAGTAGGGTAGATCTTCCTTAGAGACATCTGTGGAACCAGCAACATGGTAGGTGATGTCACTCCCTTCCCACAAGCCCTCACATCTCAGTCTACAGAGACAATGAGATCTATGCTTAATGACTTTTCTTAGGCAGCTGGCAAAATATGAGGGGGCTTTGAGCCTTAGGTTGGTGTGGAACAGCATCATGATGGGCCTTGTGGTGGCAGAGCCTGACCCAAAGGCGACTGAGGTGAACTAAGCTGGAATTCATGAAGTGAGGGTGGGGACAAGGGG
This sequence comes from Plecotus auritus, assembly GCF_963455305.1. Lineage (NCBI taxonomy): Eukaryota > Metazoa > Chordata > Mammalia > Chiroptera > Vespertilionidae > Plecotus > Plecotus auritus. The sequence goes on along the minus strand of NC_137773.1, from coordinate 153,927,820 downwards.
GATTTACCTTTCTTCCCCTCTAGATGCCCAATTTCCTCCATTAACAAATCATTTCCTTGGGCTACACTATCTTCCTTTTTTGACTTTCTCCTTTATAATACATTTGTCCTAGGATGGATATCAAGGTAAGCCCTTAAGATTTTAGTATAAATTAGTGTTTTGGGCTATATTTATTCGATACAAAGAATCCTACCCAGAATTTTAGTACTAAATCCTGGATATTTTTAGGGAAGAAGAAGTGCTAAGGAGAGATTCAAAAGACCAAAAACAAACAAAAAGAGAGAGAGAATTATTTCTTGGGGTGAGGAGAAGAAAAGAGAGGGAGCTGAAATAGGAAGTCTATGTCAGAGTTCTAACTTGATGGCCTCCAGCCTGGAAATTAGACTCTGATCTAATTGGCTATGTGAAGGGAGTTTGGTTTGCTTTTACTCTTTCCCTCTCTTAGCCCTCAGATATAAATGTTGGGGAGAGTAGTCTGCCATACAGAAATGCTTTCTATATGCCTCTCAAAGTGTGACCCCTGAGCACCTGGTTCAGAAATGCCCAAGGAACTTGTTTAAAATGCACATTCCTGGGCCCTGCCCCACAGCCTATGATTCAGTAGGTCAGGGCATTTAATCTGCATTCCACCATTTATCCACTTTGAGAACAACTTCTCTAAGTCAGGAATTTCTTGTTTATTCAGCATATTTACCCACCATTAAACCAAAGAGAGCTGCCACTTTTTTCCTCTCAGGAATTACTGTTGGTTTTTTGATAGTTTCTTGGCATTCTTAGTGTCCATTTGAGTCCTCCCAGTTCTTCTCCAGAGCTGGACTTTGCTAGTAAAGCAAACACATTCCTTCATAAGAGTTCCATCACCTTCATCTTTCTTGGTGGTGAAACATACTGGCAAATCTACCCAGCCTCAAATGTGGATGCATGCTGACAGAAAACTTTCTTCTGTACACCATGTCTTACAGAGGAGGAAACAGAGAATGTCAACTCCTTCAGCACTGAAACCCTGGCTTTGTCTTTGGGTGTGTGGGATTTCTGTATCTCAAAATTCAAGGGAGGGTTTTGTGGGGGAGGCAGGAAAGGGGATGGAAGGATAGAAATCATTAGAGCAAAATTAATTTTTAGCTATTTAGATTTAAAATAAATGCATGCTATCAAACACCTTCAGGGAGGCAGTGATATTATTGAAACCTTGATATCAAAGTAGCAATAGGACCCTTCTAGAACATGAATTAATAGAAATTAATTTTTTTAATGTCAGAAAAAAAGTTCTTCTAATTTACCAGTAGGAGGTGCCGTTCTTCTTATGAAAGTCATCAAATGAACATTGATCAGAGAATGTACCACTCTCAGCAGTGTGGGCTGATGAGGGACTTGAAGGAGCTGTTACAGGACCTTTATGGGTCCTGAAAAATCTTACCTTTGGAGCCCCCACTCCCAGCACAGGAAACATTAATATGAACCCTTATCCCATTTGTGTCACTCCATAAGAATTAAGCTGAGTAACAGTTGACCAGTTGAAGAGACAATGTTTGTGGACTTTAATTCAGTGTTTAAATTTTTTTTCCCTGTGGTTGTTTTGGATCTTTTGTGTCTATTTTTACAGCCTTGAGCACTTTGCCCAGCATGAAAAGGCCCTCTGAGACCTGTTCCATCCCTTACTCCCTGCCCAACTTCTCCTCTGGGCCCATGATGAAAGATCACATCCCATAGATGTCATCCTACAGACACCAGGGGTTTCCAGGCCAAGACCAACGGTAAAGACCCAAGGAAATGCTGAGAGAAACAGAGGACAGCCCCCCAGGTAGAAGAGCCGTTTGAGAGGGACAACTCAGGGAAGCACAAGCCAGAAGCGTCTATTTTCCCTCTAGACAGGAGGAAGAGACACTCCCTGGCCCAGCCCTGTAGTAGGCACAGAAGCCGCTGCCGGGCTCTCCTTACCTTGCTCATGGAGAAGGCCTCTGGGCTGTGCCTGTAGAAGGTTTCTTTGAATGAGCCCAGCCAGGTCTCAGCAATGCGAACCTTGTTCTGCAGGGTGGCCTCCTGGTCAGGTAGGGAGTTGGCCTCCTGATTCTGGTAGAGGTGCCCCACCCGAGAGCAGGGAAGGATTTCAACCGAGCCACCGCAAAGCCAGGCCTGCCACGAAAGGACAAAAGATACACCTCTGCACTCCACTCCAAGAACATGGGGCATAAGGGGCCTGCTAGGGGCCAGCAACATGCACAGGAAATCATGGGCACAAGATGGCAAAGGTCAGTATAGTTGGCAGGGTACAGCAGAGTTTCCAGGGGGAATCCCGGGCAGGGAAGTGACAAAATAGAAAGAATGGGTGCAGTTGTCCTGGGATGGAACTGGTGGGGTGAGGGTGCCACACCCATGAAACTACTTGAATGCTCTCCCTTGAAACACACATAGACTTGGCACTCATGGGTTAGCACTCTATTCATATGTGTGTGTGTGTGTGTATACACACACACACACACACACACACACACACACACTAGTGGCCCAGTGCACAGATTCATGCACATTGAAAGGAAATTAATTAACCCGAGAACCGCTGCTGCCAAGTCACCATAGCTTGGCAGTAAACCAGATTTGGGGTGACAGTACCCCAGCAACAACATAACCCACTGCAAAGGTGGAATTGCACAGCCCCCGAGGAATTGGGCTCCCTCCTCTCTGGTTCTGGGTTGTGTCACCCAAGAACCGCTGCTGCCAAGTCACAGCAGCTCGGCAGCTCCTGCGTTGAGCATCTGTCCCCTGGTGGTCAATGCACATCATAGGTTCCAGCCAGTTGGACGGTCTGGTAGTTGGACAGTCACTCAGCTTTTTTTACATATACTAGTAGATATATTTTTTTATTGACTTCAGAAAGAAGGGAGAGTGAGAGAGAGTGATAGAAACGTCAATGATGAGAGAATCATTGATCGGTTGCCTTCTGCATGCCCCCCAGCAGGGATGGAGCCTGCAAACTGGGCATATGCTCTTGACTGGAATTGAACCCAGGATCCTTTAGTCCCCCACACTCTATCCATTGAGCCAAACTGGCTAGGGCAGCACCCTATTCTCCAAAGGCTGCTTCCTCAGGGAAAAGGGGGTCCCTAGTGGCTTGTGAAGTCTCCTGCTCCAAAGGCAAGGGAAACTATTGTGTGGAGATCAAAGCAAGCTTTCCTTAAACAGTATCTCCTACTTCAGGAAATCCCCCCTCCTTGCCCCTCCTCTGACTCTCACGTCTACTCCCAAATGCCTAGAATTCATTTGACAGGAAGCCTGCATTGCACACTTGGGGATAGAGGTGAAAATGAAAACATTCCTAGCAGAGGCAACATATGAACTAAAACACACCGCGGCTGGGGTTCCCAGACTGTGTGCCCAGGTACCCCAGGATGCCCCAGCAAACTCAAAGGGCCCCTTGGTATAGTTTAAATGTTTGAGAGAAACATCGTGACATCTGTTGGATGTCCCACAAACTACAAGCTCGAGGTAATTCATGGTTTCAACATTCTATCGCTGTACTTTTGATGGAGTGTATCTTTAGTGGATTGGGTTTTCAGAAGTCGCTTTGATGAAAAAAACAAATATTGTGCTAACATCCACGTGGAACAGGGAATGAGGGTGGTTGTGTCCAGTCTGATGCCACGGTTAGGGAAGTGTCCAGTGTCCAGGGGTGCTAAGTTGTTAGAACAGATACTTACTAAATTGTTTGGACCAAACTACTCAATATACAGAATGCTTGGGATTTGCTTTGGTCTGTGAGTGCTGTGAATGGACAATGTAGGGAGATGTCTGCACTAAGGTGTAGATGACTGAAAATATGCCCTGTAGATGGTGGGCAGGTTTGATGGTCAAGTTCATGTGGAAGGCTGGGGGCAAAATCAAGGTAGGGCATGAGAGATGGGGAAGGGGGAGACACGAGAGGCTTGATGCACCACATTTAATGACTATAATTTCTCTTCAGCCTCATCCCCAATCAGTGGCATTTCTATTGGCTGCCTCCAACCTGTGACCACTCATGGTTCCTGGGTCCGCTCTTGGAGCAAGGCATACCTTGAGAGACAGTTCGAGGTTTTCACCACCCCGCAGTGACATGAGAGGGTCATATGCTCCAGTGTTTTGGAAGTAATGTCTGTCCATGGCCACAACCCCGCCGGGCACCACAGGGCTCCTGGAGAGAGAAGACAAGAACAGACCACATCAGGGAGGCTTGCTGGGCTCCAGGGGCTGAGGGAGTTCATGCTTTTAATGGCAAGACTGGAGCAAAGCAACCATGTCAGAAATCCCAGTATTTTATGAAAAAAGAGCTGTAGCTGTGGTTGCCTGGGCCTTTTTAAAAAAATATATATGTATTTTATTGATTTTTTTACAGAGAGGAAGAGAACGGGATAGAGAGTTAGAAACATCAATCAGCTGCCTCCTGCACACCTCCTACTGGGGATGTACCTGCAACCAAGGTACATGCCCTTGACCAGAATCGAACCTGGGACCTTTCCGTCCGCAGGCTGATGCTCTATCCACTGAGCCAAACCAGTTAGGACTGCCTGGGCCTTTTATACCCATCCTCAGGTACTGCCCCTATAGGGCCACACCTGAGGATCCCCTACCATCTGGCTTGAGGCCTTCTGTTGAGACCTCTGGGAAGAAGGCCCTGGTTAAAATAATATGCCCTAAGGCAGGTAGCACTAGGCCTGGACAAAGGGCAATGGCCATCTCTGTCCTCCCCTTTCTTCCCTCACTCCTGCCCTCATCCATTCTGTTTGCTTCATGACCCATGACCATCCACCCCAATTCTAAGATAAATCCACCAGGGACTGTGGAAGTAGAGAGGTCCCGCCTACCCTCGGGAAAATACACATGACATTTCAATGTGTTGAATGTTCAAATACTAGCTTAAACACAGGAAATTAGAAGCCCAGAGTAAGGGAATTAGGAGAACAATAAAATCTCTCAGAAAAGTTTAAACAGGAAAAGGTGTTGGCCAGAGGCTTTTGAATAAGTGTGTCCCTTCATTCAGGAACAATTTGTTTTAATGGAACAAATATTAATGCAGCTAAACTCTGGATATGTCTCAAGATATAAATGACTCAAAGTTCAGATTATTTAATAACCAAGAAAATAGCATTACATTAACAAAACTTAGGTTATTAAAAATACTAAGTTATACAAGAATACTGAAAACCAGGATTGTCTATTACTTGATATAGTTTCCAACTGTACCACTTACTATTTGTAAGATCAGGGTTAATTCCTGGAGGAGGAGGGCCCAGCGCTTGTTGTTTGGGGATCTGAGAGAGAAGGGCACCTTGCCTGCTTTCCACGTGGCTGCCCTGGGAGCCCAAGTACCCCTCACCACCCTCTGCCCCAGGAGATAGGGTCCAAGCAGCAGCAGGGGGCACCCGGCAATGGTGGGTGCAGCTCCCTGAAAGCATGGGCTGTGGCATGGTGGCCAGGAGAGGATGATGGATTTTGGCAGACACTGCATGGAAGGTACAGGCTGCAGGGGGCCAGGCATGCCAACCCCACCCCAGAGGCCATGACCAGGGAAGGTGCATTGTGATGAATACCCATGCAGGACAGCTTGAGCCGAGATGGGGCACTCCCTTCCGACCAGTACTGACCCCACAGAAGCCTGGAGCTCAAATCAATTCTAGGGAGACAGGGAAAGGTGGTGGTTGCACAATATTTTGAATGCACTAAATGCTACTGAGTTGTTCACTCTTGAAAAATTAATTTTATGCTATATGAATTTCAGCTCAATGAATTATTTTGTTAAAAGGTGGATAGGGAGATATAGCTTGCTTCACCTGGCTCCCTGGGGAGACTTGCTCTCAGAACCTAGTGCAATGAGCTCATGGAGAAAATGGTGAAGAAGTTCCCCCAGAAGTCCCCGCTGATGGCCAGCATCAACCTTCAGACAGGTGAACAGCCTTCAGGGGACTCCAGCCCCCAGCTGTTGAGTCATTTCCAGCCAATCTAGTCTAGTGAAGTATGGTCCTGCTGAGGCCCGACCCTGGAGCAGAGACAACCAACCCTGATACTGCCTTTCAGAATTCATGACCCAGAGTCCAAGAGCTTAATAAAATGGTTGTTTTACAGAACTGAGTTTGGGCTAGATTTGTTATGTACCAGAAGATCTCTAGAACATCTACTTGGTTGTCCAAGAACCAAATACTTGAGAAGCAACCCATAAAATCAGATATATTTTGATACTTATGGCACCTTAGCATTCACCTGTCTGAATTCTTCTTTTTTACTGAGAAAGGACCTGAAGCCAGGGAAATCCGTGTTACCTGGTGAGGCAGAGCTCAGTTAAGATCCCAGCTGAGGCTCTGCCACAGTCTCACTCTGGGATTTATTGAAGGTGTCTGGAAGAGCTTCGCTGACTCCATCAACATGACAATAATGACACAGCTGAGCGCCTGGCACTCTCTGAATGCTTTTTATATATTAAATCATTTAATCTTTTTTATATGCATTTTTTATTTTCTTTTTCAAGGTGAAAGGATTAAGAAGTATATTAACTCATTCAATCTTAACAACAACCCTATAAGGTTTATAATCATCACTGATGGATTATTATTTTTTCTTTTTCTTTTTCTTTTTTATCACTGATGGATCATTGATGCAGGTTCCCTCTGGGAAGATGAGGATAGGTAGCTTGCTTTTATCTTGAACTTGCTCAGTCAGTCTTTTATCCCCAATTTACTAATGAGGAAACTGAGGCACAAATTAAATAATTTGCTGAGAAACTAGTGGATCCTGGATTAGCTCCCAGACAGTCTGGCTGCCAAGTCCCTCCTGAGGAAGCAAAGGAGAAGTAGGCTCTGTGGTGGGGCCTCACCTGATGGGGCTGATGGGGGACAGGAGGGCCTTCCTTTCACTGTCCGACAAAGGCTCCCAGTGGAAATCCAGCTTCCAGTCCAGCACACCCCGCTGCAGGTCCTTGGAGGGGTAATACTGCAAAGTCTTCCAGTCAATCACATCTAGGACTGGAGACACCACCCGGCTCCTGGAAAGAAATGTAGAATCAAATATGAAGGCAAACCATTCACTTGTAGGGGGATAGAAATATCATCTATACACGAACTGCCTAACATGGCGGCCACCAGCCACATGTGGCTATTGGGCACCTAAAATATGGAATCAAGATGTGGCATAAGTGTAAAATACACATTGGATTTATAAAACTTAGTATGAAAAGGAAGTTTAAAATCTCAGTAATTTTTATATTGAAATGATAATGTTTTGGATATTTTGGATTTATTGAAATACGTTAACGTTAATTTCATGATTTTTTTATTTTGTAGTATGACTCCTAGAAACGTTTAAATTCTATGTGACTCATGTTACTGGTCAGCAGTGTTCTAGAAAATATGTTTTTCCATAGACAATTGGGGGCCCATTTCATTAAAGAGCACGCCTGCCCCTTTCTTTCTTTAAAAACCTCTGTGGACAGCACTGAGAATCAGGAAAATGGGGTCCTTGACTCAGCTCGCCACTGATGAGCTGTGTGGCCTTGGGGCAGCTGTTGAGCTTCTCTGGGCCTCAGTTTCCTCATTTGTGAAATGAGAGGTTGAACTGCTTCCCGCAGTGGTCTCTCTCAGCTATAGTGCTCCAGGACTACGACTCTTGACTTTTAGGCGGTCTTTGATCTCTAAGAATTAGGGGGAATCTATGAACCCCTCCTCAGAAAAAGAATCAAGTGCACATATACAAAATATTGCACACAAATTCGGAGGGTCTATGGGCCTCTGCTCTAGCTTTGTTCTTGTTCCTCCTTGTATCACAATACTTGAGGCTTGAGGGCTCAGGATTGCCAGGCCCCAGAAGTGCCCTGGTGTTAGTGTATGTGTATATGAGCACGTGGTGCCTACCAGCAAGCCAAGGTCCTAAGTTTAGATTTATTTGTTCATTTACTGATGCTGTTGGTGATTGTATTTTACCATCCCTCCCCCGCACCCCCCCGATTTTTTTTTTTTTTTTTTTTTGCACAGCCTGGGATGTAACCTCAGAGAAGGTGATGTGGGAAATTGATACAAGTCACAAACTTCACCTGTAAAAAAAAAACAGGTGATCACTCAGCTGTACCAGGAGCTACTCTCCTAACCAAGATCACATTTTTTTTTTTCTGGCTTCTTTCAACTTCTAAAATCTATGCCATGGGATGGGTCAGGCCTCAACTCAGGTGTGGCTGGCAGGTGCCCCTCTAAGGAAAGTGAGGATCCTAGAAGGAGAGATGGCAGCCACGCAGTTTACACTCCCATCAATTTCCATCTCTGTCCTTTCCATTTCGGAGATGGCCAGGGCTGGCGTAAGCCCTAGTGCCTTGGAGAGGGCCAGGGTGGTCCTGAGATTCAATTATCTGCTTTAATCTGTGGCCTTAGTGACTGATGTCGTGAGGAGTCTGGGATTTCTATTTAGAGCAAGGATCTCGATATGCTTTTCCTGCCCTTTGCACACTGTTCCCTCTGGAAGGTGAGGGGAACTTCATCCCGCTTTGTCTCCACTACTCTGGGGCACAATGCACTGACCTAAGAAAACTGAGAAGCAAGATCAAGGATGAAAGCAGGGCCCCCAGCCCCACCTCTCCAGTCTCCACTTACTGGGGATGAACTGAGCAGATGGATGGATCTGGCCATTGGCAGAGCATTTTGTGGAATTTCAGAATCAAGAGCCAGGGAACCGTGTGGCTGATTTCTGAAGAATCCCATCAAATCTGTGCCATCTTAGTAATCATAACAGGACAAGAAAGGAAATTGCACTTGAGCAACCACACAATCAATTCATCCCAGATCTCTGAGCGGTGCCCTTTTGACAAAATGTACATTACTTTTTATCAGAAAATGAGAACTCCAAAATTCAGCAGATGTCTGTTTTTGCTCTGTGTTGCTGGAAGCTTGGAGTCATAGGTAAAGCTCACTACTACTAACTGCATTACTCACGATCCCCAATGCTAGCTTTTCCTTTTAAATCTCTTTTTTCTTCTATTTTTAACCAGACACATTGTGATTAATTGTGAGCCTCTTTGAGTACATTTTGGATGGAGATGAAGAATAAAATGTCAGGGAAGGAAGTGAAAAACGTCTTCTGTTTTGGTTTTTATTCCCATGGATCACAGCGGCTGCTTAACCAGGGCTGAATTAGAGAGTAACGGCAGCCTAGAGACTCAGAAAGGGTGATTGAAAAAAACACACACAAAAAAACCCAAAACAGTCTTATATTTAGCTTTGGGTTTCATACCTACAAATGTGTCTGGTGTTCTTGGAATTCATTTAAAGCAAAATAGCAAAGCTACCCTGTTTGACTTGGAAGGAGCTAGAAGTGTCTGCTTACTCCATCATTCTCTCATTTGCAAATTGAGTTTTAACTCTCAGAAAGGTACAAGGTGGGTCCTCTCTTAAGCCTCTGTAAGCTCCAGGAGGTCAAGTGTTTGAATTTCAAGACAAACAGAGGCAGCTGAGCTGTCAGCCAGGGCTCGTTAATTGAAATACTGATCCTGGCCTGGCTTCCTCTCCATGTCCCGTCTTCCGTGTTCCGTGATCTGACCATGTTTGGGTCACCCCACCCCTCATTCACAGCCTCCTGTGCACTCGGTTTTCCCAGGGCCCCAGTGTTCGGGTTCAGTTTTCAGCATATGAATGGGGGTGGGGGACACCAACAGTCCTTATCAGGTCAACTAATGAACTACCATCCAGATATTCAAGAGCTAACTGCAACCAACCTTAGCAACCAACCCTATTATTTCATCTCTTTTCATTTTTCCTGGGCCTTGATGCTCTTCCAAGCCTACAATATGTAAAGTCATTTGGGAAGTTCACTCACATTTTTGGTGTTTGTAAAAAGCTTCTCATGCTGAGAAGCAGAGGCTTTGAATTCTCTCTTCACAGAGCTCTTGTGGCTCAGGTGAGATCCCAGGACTGGTGCCAGCCCCCCAGGACTCTGTCATGCTGGGGGCGGGGGGGTGTGAGGAGTAAGATGGGGCTTGGAGCATAGGACCCACAGAAGGCTGCTCTTCTGCTGGGCTAGGAGGCATCTTGGACCCCCTCCTGCTCCTCAGCATACACTCACACTCATGTACTCACTCACACTTAAGCACTCACACACTCACTCATACACACTCACTCATACATACACTCACACACACTCACCTGGGATTTTTCAGGCTGCCTTCTGTCAGTTAACCCCTCAAAGGGCAGAGAGGAGGGAGGTGGTTTATTTCCTACACCAGGTTGCTTCTCCCTACTGAGTAGGTTGAGCCCCGGCTGAACGAACACTCAGTGACCTTAGGATTGGGTGTCTCTTAGATAGGGGACCAGCCCAATCTTCACGTGGGAAACAGCGTGGACAGACTCTTGAGCCAGGATCACCCCTAAGATGGTGTTGCCTTTCAGCACTTGGCTAGGGAGCGCCTCTTCCTCCTTGGGAATCTTCATTGTTCTCGAGCCCTGACTCTCATTCCTTGGTGTGGGAACCAGAGGGCAGTCAGCACAAAGCAGTTGGCAGCTAGAATGACAGCTACTCTAGATTGTCATCCTTGTTACTTTATGTAGAAGCCAGCTCCCAAGCACCACGTCCTAAGACTGCCTTAAAAACCTTACTCCTAGAGAAGCAAAGGTCTGGGGCTGGGTGCAGTTATGAAGGTTGTGCATGCCCACGCCTAAAGGATGCCTCAAATACCACAGGCACTGTGCGTTTGCATGTTTACTTCTAAATTTTCTGGCAGCTAGCCTTAAAGCTTCTTGTTCTAGCAAAAGGAGTATATTATGACAAGTTTTCTGAGGGATGGGATTAAAAGGTCATGAGGAAGGGATTCCTTTTTCCAGTCCATACCACGTTGCCATATGGCTCTCGGCCTGTTCTGTGGGCGGGGGAACCAGGGCTAGTAGCCAGGCCCCGAATTCTCTGGCCAGGGATTTGAGAGAGCATTGACTTTGAAATAGTTGATTTGTGGCTTATTACACTGTTTGCTCACCATTCCCGCCCCACCTTATTAATGAAAGCTCTTAAAGACCTCTCCTTGCTTCTGGGGCAACAGGTCCTCGCCTGGTGATAGACACCTCTTGCCTTGAGCCTCAGAGGCAGCTGGGCCCTTTGCTCTCTCAAAGAGCAGCAGCTATTAGGAGCTGTGCCTGATGGTTTCTACCACTTTGCTTTGCTTGACAGGAGGTGAGGAAATGTCTGGCAAGGCCACTGAAAGGGGACGCTGTCCCAGGCCACAGCACACAGAGCATCGCTATGGGCAGTGGGGAGAGAGGAGAACTCAGACCCCGCTGTGCAGCTTTTCTTTCAAACCTCACCTGTGAGGGCCTGCAAGCCTAACGCTGGGGCCAGAGAAGACCGCATGCACAGGAAGCAGCGAATGGGGGGTGGGGCGACCCAAAGGTGTCAGATCACAGAAGACTGGACATGAGCAGGGAGCCAAGCCAGGATGGGTCAAGAACCAGCTGTACACCAGGATGGGTCAAGAACCAGCTGTACACGGGGGTGGGGGGGTTAAGGGGGGGAGAGAGAGGAGAGGAAGAGCCAGGAAATTAGAATTTTATGGACTCACCACCTCTTAACTATGGAAGCCTTCTCAGGAAGCCCCATTTTATTTATAGCTGAGGAAACAGAGGTATTGATTGCCAAGTTCTTTTCCCTCAGCCTAGGGTGAGAAATCTCCAGATCTGTGAAAATGGTGCCGATGTGAGAAGCAGACATCACGAGGAACTGGTTTTAATCACTGTTTTAATGCATGTCTCACAATCAGGAGTGGGCATGACTAAATGTTTCTCCCTGATCCACTTCTCCAAGTCTTTTTAAAAATTCATATACAATAAAAAGAGCAGTAGACCCAGAGTGTGTCTAACAGCTCCAGAGTGTGTGCATGCCCTCACACACCTGCTCGCCTCCCTGAACTCGCATTGCCCTGTGAAATGGAGCTAAAAATATCTGCCTGAGGCATCTGAAAAGAGTCCATTAGGGTTATACATAAGGCTTAATAATGTTAATTACTGACTTCCTAAATGTCCAAATAAAGGAGCAGAGGGAACAGCCCGCCTGTCAAGTGTCTATTCTCTATGACTCATTTGCCCTCCCTGAACTCAGTACTTTCAATATTTTTATTGATTTCAGAGAGGAAGGGAGAGGGAGAGAGAGATAGAAACATCAATGATGAGAATCATTGATCGGCTGCCTCCTGCATGCCCCCTACTGGGGATGGAGTTGCAACCCAGGCATGTGCCCTTGACTGGAATCTATCCACGGACCCTTCAGTCCGCAGGCCAATGCTCCATCCACCGAGCCAAACCGGCTAGGGCTGAACTCAGTACTTTCAATAGTGAAATTATGAGATAGGACCAGATGATTTTAAAGGCCCCTCTGAGAGCCATCCCTCTGTGATCCCAAGATGAGACTTAGATGGGGGATGGGTGGGATCAATGTTAGGTTCCATCCTGATGATACACGGTCATTGTGATTTTGAGAACAGAATCCAAGATGATGGCCCCGTAGGGCTGTGTGCTGACTTGTCCTAGTCCTGGTGCCAAAATTATACATGTCTCCTGGTCTATGTCAGCCAGGAGGGGACAGTAATCTGTGTCACAGAACTGGGCACACTTGATCCTTCTTGATTTCATTCGAGCTCTGATTATTCTTTATTAAAAAGGAATCTGGACTATTAACAATTTACTTCATGTTGCTCGAAACCTTCTCCATCTGGTGAAATGCTAACACCTTTACCTCTTCGCCCAGACATTTTAATTTTCATACGTGTGGTCATCTCTAATTTCAAATGAGACAGTCAACATTTATCATGGGAAGAGTGCAAGAATAAGAGTCCTGGGCTTGGTTCTGGCATCAGCCCTGTCTGGCTGCACATCATAAAAAACAACCATTTATTGAGCTCCTACTGTGTGACAGGTCTCCATGAGCCCGAGGCATGCCTGAGGTGGGCCAAGATGAGCTAGTCACCACCAGGTGTTGGTTTCCTGAGTGGGACATTCAGATTGAGGGAAATGGTTGACAAGACATGTTCAGGAACTGTTTTGAGTGGATCAAGGAAGCAGGGAGAGAATGACAACAAGACGGGGAAAGAGAACAGAGAAATGGTCAAAGGAAAATGTTAAATGTTAGGCTAAGGCAGTGGTCGGCAAACTCATTAGTCAACAGAGCCAAATATCAACAGTACAACGATTGAAATTTCTTTTGAGAGCCAATTTTTTTAAACTTAAACTTCTTCTAACGCCACTTCTTCAAAATAGACTCACCCAGGCTGTGGTATTTTGTGGAAGAGCCACACTCAAGGGGCCAAAGAGCCGCATGTGGCTTGCGAGCCGCAGTTTGCCGACCACTGGGCTAAGGGGTGTGTAATGCAGCCCTCTCCAACGTCATATTCCAAGGGCTGGCCTTAGTTAGAAAAGTAAAGACCCCTTTCTAGAAACCAGAAAACCAAAGAATGCTAGTTCTCAATGGAGCTTTAGCAATCACCGCATCTAATGTTTTGGTTTCAGGGGAGAGTGACCTAGCAAAGTGTAGAGACTCCCAGGTTATGTTACAGCTGTGATTAGAAAGTTGACTTTTCATCAAAGGTACTGATAACCCTGGTACGCTGTGACCAGGGGTGTTTGCAACTTAATAGAAATTGTTCTCCAGGCCTCAGTTTCTGTGTCTATCAAACAAGGTAGATACAACTCTACTTCCCTGTGCTTCTTAAAAGCCTCAAACACATTAAAAAACAAAACAAACAAAGAAACAAAAAACAACCCTAAGGAATATGGTGCTCTCTAATGGTCATCTTTTTCAATGATAGATAGATGGTCTGTGAGTGGCTGAGGCTATAGACCAAGCATGTCAAACTCACAGCCTGGGGGCCGCATGTGGCCCACAAGGAATATTTTTGTGGCTCAGCCAATATAACGGTATATAAAAAACGTTCCAATAAAAATTTCCTAACTTAATTTTTACAATATCCTGTTATACATAATCCTATGTAATAAAAGGGTAATATGCAAATTGACCCTAACGCTTAACAACCGGTCGCTATGACACACACTGACCACCAGGGGGCAGACACTCAAAGCAAGAGCTGCCCCCTGGTGGTCAGTGGGCTCCCACAGGGAGAGCTCTGGTCACCAACAAGCCGGACTGACAGCTGCGATCGCAGCAGTGGTGGTGAGAGCCTCTCCTGCCTCCTCAGCAGCACTAAGGATGTCCACCTGACGGCTTAGGCCTGATCCCCTGCGGAGTGGGCCTAAGCTGGCAGGTGGACATCCCCTGAGGGGTCCTGGACTGTGAGAGGGTGCAGGCTGGGCTGAGGGACTCCCCCCAAGTGCACAAATTTTCGTGCACCAGGCCTCAAGTCTATAATAATAAAAGCGTAATATGCTAATTAGACTGGACAACCTTCTGGATGAAGCTGGGGCTGTGAGGGCTGAGCCCTTTGCACGAATTTCATGCATTGGCCCTCTAGTTATTAATAACGAACTACAATGTTTGCTAATGACTGATTACTACAATCGTGTTGAATTCATTTCCCTTACACGCCTTACGCGCAGGCGCACCATTTCTCTCCACTATTACTGGCAGCAATAATTTTAGCAGCCAATTGCCACGTCATTAGTCTTGGACTAACTTGTTTGGTGTGCGCAACAGGAAATATTTCACTTTCGGAGAACAAGAAAAATAGGTTTATTTGCATTACGCTTATTAATTTGTGCAGTTATTCAGTGTCTGATAAGTTATTGCTCAAGAAAAATTATTAATTTTTATTAAAATGTTCTATTATTTTACTATGTTAATGATTACTCATTTATTTCAGCCCTTTGTATTCAGCATGTCTCTATCAAAATAAACCTATGTTTCTATGAAAATTGAAGCTTTTTTTTTTTTGCAGCCCACATAAATTTAAACCTTGTTTACTTGGCCCGTGTTAGCCTTTGAGTTTGACATGCTTGCTCTAGATGGTCTCTCCCCGCTCCCACGTCTGGCTCCCCAAACCCCAGTGGGTGATTACCTGTCACCAGCTATTCTGCTGAGGAGGGGCTCCAGCCAGCCCGGGTGGCACTCGCAGTGGGAGTCCATGAAGACCAGCACGTCCCCAGTGGCCCTGGTGGCGCCCAGCATCCGGGCCCCAATGGCACCCAGCCTCTTGCTGCTCCTGAGCAGCCTCACCCGCTCCAGCTTGGCCACATACTCGCTGAGAGCGGTCTTGAGCTGTCCTGGAACCGACAGGGCAGTGGTCAGTGCAACATTTCACCACTTGACTGGTGCATTTCTCAGTGGTAAATGTGCTGATTTATTCCTTTGTAATTAATTTTTGGGTAAGTTTGTTAGCTCCAAGTTCATTCCCTAGAGAAGGGTCTCTATTAATGAAGTTGTTAAAATTTCTGAACATGGACGTCTGAGAACCAGCCCCTCGGTGACGCCCCTGTACTGAGCAATGCTCATCCTTTTCTCCAACATTCATTCTCGCCTCCACTTTTTTTCTAAAAAAATATATTTTATTGATTTTTTACAGAGAGGAAGGGAGAGGGATAGAGAGTTAGAAACATCGATCAGCTGCCTCCTGCACACCCCCTACTGGGGATGTTCCCACAACCAAGGTACGTGCCCTTGACCGGAATCGAACCTGGGACCTTTCAGTCCTCAGGCTGACGCTCTATCCAGTGAGCCAAACCGGTTTCGGCTCGCCTCCACTTTTTTAACAGAAATTTGATCAGAGCAGCTAGAAGCACTTACCTACCAAGACTTCTTAGTAAGTAGCCCTTTGATCCAATTCTGGTAAAAATATACTAAATAAGACGATTCTGGAAAAACTATTGTTTTATTAAATTTTTCTAAACTTAGCTGGTCTCTGCCTTTTCACCCTTTTCCTGCCCCAAATATGGATGTGATGCCCAGAGGTAGAGCAGCCTCACTGTGGTTATGAGGCCAAAAGCCACGCTCCACGTGTGGAGATGGAAAGCAGAAGGAGCTGAGGACAATGGAAATAGCTCACATCCCCACGGCCCAGCTCCTTGGCCTCTACACACGAAAGGAGAAGAAAAGTCTCCCCAGTTCATCAGCTGATGGGGAGGGACCACAGGTGTGCTCTTGAGAGAACTCGGCCCCAGCTGAGGGTTTGGAGACTCTGGGCACCTTCATCAGCCAACCCAGCTTAGCCCAGGACCTGCTCATTCGTCTGCCTACTATGCAGCTGATGTGATTCAGGAACCCCAGGCACTCCTGAGGCCTCCGGCTAGTCTGACTCCCTGCCATGGCCAGACTGGCTGAACTCCCAACATGAGGAACTTCGGAAGAACTAACAGAGGCCCCTGGCCTCTCTGTCCTGTCCTCTGTCATTCCCCTTAGAAAGTGCTTTGCAGACCTCACAAGTGCTTGGCTTCCCTTGGAGCAGTCTGATCTCCCCACAAGGCCAGGAAGGGCTCTGTCGGCCGTTTAGTTGAGCCAGAAATATACTCCTCAGGCCCCAGACACAGACTGGAGCAGTGATGCTCTCAAAGTATGGTCCAGAGACCAGCAGTATCGGCATCACCTGGGAGCTTGTTGAAATACACAGTATTGAGCCCAATACCAGGCCCAGGAACTCTGGAGTGGGCCCGGAAATCAGTTTTAACAAGCTTGCCAAGCGATCCTGATGCACATTCAATGAGAACCAGTGCCCTGGAAGTCAGGCAGGGGGTCCCTCTCTCTCCATCTTCCTTTAGGCACTCAGCCATGCCGTGGCTGGTCCCCACTAGTGAGTTTCCTGTCAATGGAAACATTCGAGCAGAATCTGCAGGTTGGGCTCTGGGCCTGACTCCGCTGCACTTGGCATAACTCAGCTCCGGTCAGTTCTCTTATCTGGACCCCAGTTTCCTTACCTGGGAAGCGAGTGGGAAGATTTAATGCCTAATGCATGTCAAGTAGCTTAGCTGGCCCTGTGTCTAGGAGGCAGGGAACGCTCACCAAGTGGCCACCCCTTGTGGTTCCTGAGTGTCTTGGGCAGAAGCTTATGGGACTGTGAGGAGTCGGGGCTCGGGGGAGAGATCCCAGGGGCCCAGCTGGAGCGACCCTCCAGAGACTCTCACCTTGCTTGTCTTTTTCACCGTTTCTATCCTGTTCCCCCACTTCCGTACTGGTGGCCCCGGGGGCTCTGCAGTCATGAATTACCTGCACCTGAATTCTCATCTGGAGGTCCGCTTCCGGGAACTTTTCCTAAACAGGTTCCAGGCCCCCGTGTTTGCATGGAAACCCACCCCCCCCCCCCCCAGGGATTCCCTCCCGCCTGGTGGAGCCTGGAGGAAGCCCACAGCCACCTTGCTGGCTGAGGTCGTCCACGAGGATCACCTCCTTCAGGAAGGCCCTGGGCGCCGTGTCCAGGATGCTGTGCACCGTTCTCAGGAGGGTGGACCAGGCCTCGTCATGGAAACAGAGGATGATGCTGGCTGTGGGCAGGCTGTCCTCAGGGTGCTGCTGCAGACACCTGCAGGGATGACAACCGGGGACCATGGGAAGAAAGGCCATAGAAAGTGTCCAACATCCTCGAACTCACTTCCCAGGCCCTGACTGTGGCTGCTCCAACCACATGCTTTGTCTCCCAACTCTACAGCTCTCCCTGAGTTTTCTTAAAATTCCCACACAAAGAGAGCCCAGTTCACCCCCACAGCGGTGCTGTGTACCAC
Organism: Plecotus auritus; assembly: GCF_963455305.1. NCBI lineage: Eukaryota > Metazoa > Chordata > Mammalia > Chiroptera > Vespertilionidae > Plecotus > Plecotus auritus. The sequence continues at coordinate 153,910,181 of NC_137773.1, read as the reverse complement.
CTCCCAGCCTCCCAGTCCTTGGAGCCCAAGAGCTCCTTTCCAATGTTTAATCCATGCCTTTGTCAGAAGAGTGGAGATGTGTTGCCACTATTCTCAGCAGATGATTGTCCTGATCTGTAAAAATGGGAATGAATTGTCCTAGGCAGTTAGACAGACTTGAGCAGGGCAAGGACAATGGGCCAGAAGGTCACCAGGATGGAAAGTCCCAGATGCCTAGCAACAGACAATCAATTGTAGGGTGGACCTCACCCCCAGGGTGACTTTTCCTCCCTAGAGATAACATCTAGGCCTCAGTTGTATTTCAGCTCCAGGCCCAGATAAGCAATAAAACCAGCCCTGGCTGACTTCAGGATCAGCTGCATTGAATAATGACCCTGCCTTAATGCTGGCCAATCAATCAGTGGAGACCACAACTCTGAAAGGACACACCTAGAAAATCGCTGAATAGTCTGTTGAGATCTTTGCTGGGGACCTCCCCTAAGATCTCCACCCATAAAACCCTTAGGACAGAGGTCCCAGTGTGCTCTCCCTCCAGGTAGCATGCCCTCCCCTCCCCTCCCCTCCCCTGGCCTTGACTGAAGACTGGCCGAAGACTGAAGATGCCCAGACTCGATGACCCCCATCACCCTCGCCGAGCCCAGGGTAATGCTCAAGGTAGCGGGTAAGCCGGTCTCCTTTCTGGTCGATACGGAGGCTACCTTCTCTGTCCTGCCCTCCTTTTTCAGAGTCATTTTTCCCTTCCACGATCTCAGACATGGGTATTGATGGCAAATCACCCTTTAATGCTCTGAAAACTGCTCTGGCCTCAGCGCCTTCTCACCCCGCCCTCTCCCCACTCCACCCTCCCTAGAGAACAACTTTCTTGCTGGCACAGGCTTATCAGAAACTTAGATCTTTATCTCTAGGAAAAAGTGGCAGTTTTAAAAATGCAAGCAATACGAGACCTACAGCCTCCCACTTCTGCAGACCAGATCTTGTCCTCTCTAGGGCTGGGAGGATTCTTCTGCCATTGGGTCCCAAATTTTGCTGTCCTAGCTAAGCCCCTATACCAGGCCACTAAAGAAATACCAGTAGGCCCCCTCTCCTCATCCTCCCTCGTTCGCCAGGCTTTTTCTAAGCTCCAGGATACCCTTCAGTCCCCAGTCCTGAACCCAGCCACTCTCCCCGCTGCCTCTACCCAACCTGCAGCAATGCACTCCTGCCCTGAGGTCGTCAGAGGCCCTCACTCAACCTCTGGCTGGACTCTCAGATTTTCCTCTCTAATCCTGACTTAACTAAACTGCACATACCCTACCGCCCACAATCATCGGGTAAGATCGAGAGGATCAACAGCCTCCTTAAAGACCATCTAACTAAACTCTCTCTAGAAATTCGCAGCTCCTGGCTGTACCTCCTGCCCATGGCCCTGACCGGAATCTGGGCTACACCAAGGAACCCCACCTTCTTAAGCCCTTTTGAACTCCTATATGGGAGACCCTTCTTGCTCAACCATTGTCTCCCTACTGACCCTCCTCTCCTGGCTACTTATCTTCCATACCTGCCCTTACTCAGGCAACTGCTCCAGGAACATGCTGACAGGTTTCTGCCCAGGCCAGAACCAGCCGACCAAGACTCCCGAGGACCAGCCCTCCAGCCGGGAACTCAGTCCTCCTCAAGAACCTTACCCCCAGGTTGTATTTCAGCTCCAGGCCCAGAAAAGCAGCAAAACCAGACAAGTGATGCTGTGGCAGCCTCAGGACCAGCTTTTACCTCCCAAGTGACTCAACAGGCTTGCTCTTGAGACTTCACCAACCAGTCCCTTGGGGAAATCATGCTGCTGCACCCTCGTCCAGCACGGAAAACATTCCCTGTTTTTCGCTCACTTAACCCATGGCTCCTCCCATCATTAGGCCCACTGATATATATCCCTTTAATTTTGCTCTTTGGCCCCTGTCTCATGCGCTGTTTCACTAGTTTTTTGCAGAACAGAATGCAGGCATTCACCAACCAGAAGTTGGGAGAGATCTATCTGGCTTTGAATTCAGAACCTAGCACCAGAATCCTTGAGACCCCAGGTAGATGCCCCTAACAACGCCCCCTCTCAGCAGGAAGTAGCTACGGAAAAATGGACCTTCACTCCCTGACCTTGCCTGGACTCTCAATTTTTTTAATATCACCAAAAGCCTGGAATGGTAGATCCTCCCTTCCCCCGACTGGTGGGCAGAGTATGAGCATCTGCGCCGGGACATCCAATCAGCGTGTGCTGAGTTCCCTGGGCCCCACCCCTTCCCATTCCTCCCTGGGCCCAACCCCTTCTTGTTCCTCCCCTCAAAAGGCGTGTTCACTGCTGCATGTGTTGCTGCTCTCCCAGTCTGTGAGTCAGCCTGGCTGGCTCACTCTCTTCCTCCTCCTCCTCTAATCCTGGTTTTTCTACCTCCTCTGTAATGAATCTCGCTCGTTAGTGTGAAATAAACCTCCTCTTTAACATGCCTTGGTCTCCTGTTTCCTGGGCCTGGAACCTTACACTTTCTTAGCCAGAACCCAAGTACTGAGGTTGCTAAACCAAGGTTTGGTCTGACCCCAGTGGTCTAACACCTGGTGCCATTCTCACCACCTGCAGCAGAAAGATATGTTACCAATCTCTTAGAGCTGTTGTGAGGCCTAAATAGGGTGACGTACATAATAAGTGTCCTATGAACAGTAATTGTCATCCATTTAAGGGCAGGGACATATTTCTTTATTTTTGTATTCCTAAAACCTAGCATAGCACCTGGCACATAGTAAATGTTTATTATTATTATTATTATTATTATTATTATTATTATTGTTATTATTGAAGAAGGGACAAGGATTAGACATTTATGGATGTCAACAACAATGTGCCGGACACTGTGCTAGGCCCTTCACTGACTTAACTGTATGTTCACCCTGTAATAAGTCTGTGGCTTGGGCTATTTTACCCCATTTTACAGATGGGAAAACTGAGGCTCGTTAGAAGGCAATACTCATTAAAGGCCATATTATCGATAAATGGCAATGCTGGATATTTCCCTTCAGAACTATCATGCCCTTTCTGCTTTGCTGGTTTATGGCTGGATAGAAGGGGTGCATGGTGTTACCCCTGCCGGGAGGCTGGTTCCCTCCTTCTGTCCAGGTGAATAGGAAGCTCTGTACTTGCTTGGCATTGCGTCTGTTGAGATTTTGAGTGAGACCACAGTATAATAACCTGATACATGGAGCTGGGTGTGGCTCACAATTGTTCACAAAGGGCACTTCCCTAAAAATACCTTTCCAAAGGGCTTCTTTCTAGGTTTTAGCTGTTAAAACCACATCTCTTCTCAGAGGGGTATTTGCCTTTGAACAGGGGTTGTCTCAAGGGCTCCAAGCTTCCAACATCTAAAGGCACCTGTGATGGTGGACCTGCAGGCAGAGTGACAACCAGACTGGCCCTGCCTGAGGGAAATGCCCCAGAAATGGTGTCGGCCAAGCTGCTCATTCACCGAGTGTCCTTTGCCTGGGAGAGTCCTAACCAAGCTGACACTCTCAATGAGCAGGAAACCTGCCTGAGACTCAGTGCAAAATCCCATTGTGGAGGGAAAATTGATACTAGGTAAGTGTGAGGAGGAAACTGGTCTTGCAAGGCGTGTCAGGCCATAAAAACTGTAAACAATGCACTTCCCTGAGGGGGGGGGGGGTCGTTATCGCTGGCCCCAGGACAGATAATCGGATATGGCCTGGGGACCCCCAACACCTGGGGGCCTTCCTGTAAGCCCACGAAAGGGGGTGGAACCATATCTGCAAGACAAAGACCCCAGAAGATTATAAAAGTGAAGCCCTCTGTGTGTTTCTTCACTCTGATTTGGAAATTATTCCCGGAGTCCACTAGTTAATAAACGGGGTCCCTCCCTTTCTCTAGGAAGTGTGCTTGGTATTTCTTTGGTCTTCTGCAACAAGTGCTTTAAGGTAAGAGTAAAACAGAATTCCCAGGTAATTGCTTTATTTTTTTTAAATATATATTTTTATTATTTCATAAAGGAAGGGAAAGGGAGAAAGAGATAGAAACAGCAATAATGAGAGAGAATCATTGATCAGCTGCCTCCCACAACCCGGGCATGTGCCCTTGACCAGAATCAAACCTGGGCCCCTTCAGTCCACAGGCTGACACTCTATCCACTGAGCCAAACCGGCTAGGACCCCAGATAATTTTTTTAAAAGCACATGACCATCTCATAAAATACTGGTGCCAATTATTCATTAGTTTATGTATTTATACATTATTTCTTTCAGTAAAGAATTTGAAGTCACTCCCAAGAAATATGTATAATGAAATAATGCTAAAATAAAAATAAGGATGAAAAGTCAAGAGTAGGGAAATATGAAAGTACAGAAAGCCAACATTTAGAGAAAGAACATAAATATACATAGGGCCTTAGCATTTCTAGAATGAATTTTAAATTGGACTCTGAGCTTCCTGGTAGCCAAAGTAAAATGAGAGATTTATTCTGCAACACAATTGCCACCATCTGAGAAGTTACCTATCACATTTTTAAGAGGAAGTGATGCTCTTTCTGGTATTTTAAAAATTTTTATAACTTTTTATTTCAAAACTAGAGGCCTGGTGCACGAAATTTGTGCACAGGTAGGTTCCCTAGGCCTGGCTGGCGATCAGGTCCAATCAGGTTCCCCTCCTCCCTGCCTCCTTCTTCCCTCACTCCCTTAGTGCCCTGCTGCCACCACCACTGGTCGCCTGCTATGTTCCACACCGCCCCCTGGTGGTCAGTGCACATCATAGCGAGCGATTGAACTCCCATTCTCTTGGTCAAACTCCCGAAGGGACACTTTGCATATTAGCCTTTTATATATATAGATAGTTTAAGACTCACAAGAAGTTGCAAAAATAGCACAGAGAGTTCCAGTGTTATCTTTGCCCAGTGATAACATCTTACATACCTATCCACACAATGTTCAAAAGCAGGAACTTGACATAGTTCAACACCATCCACTCAAATACAAACCTTATTTGAATTTCACCAGTTTTTACATCCAGCACTAATTGTTAAAGGACATTTCTATGGAGTTTAAAAAGAAGTCCCCACATGGGTAACAGTGTCCTTAGAAACATCCCAAAGACAAATAAAGTAATGAACTTTATATGGACTTTTACAGTCCGATTTCAGGGCTGTTCAAATAACAAGTCCAGAGTGAAACCAGTTCCTGGTAAGGTTTTAGGAAGATAATTGAGTCCCCACCTCCTCTGGCAAACCCACATGCTGAGTCTTTTATACCCCTTCAGTCTCCCTCCTACTCCCTGACCCCCTTCCCTATCCCTGTGCCCCGGGGGAGCTTTCCTCCTCTAATCCACCAGACTTTGAGGATTCCCACTCCACCCTCAGAGTTGCACTAGACCTTGTGTCCTCTCCATTTCCTTTGTGGTTGTGGGTACCTACAAATCCAGAGATTCTAGGACTGGAGCCTTGGGGGACTATGAAAAGAAATCTCACCTCAATAAATGCATTGGCCACGAGAAAACCTAAGATATTACTTGGGTAATTGCCAGGAGTCTGACCGTTTTCCAACTCAGATAGGAAAGGAATTTGGCGACAGAGAGGCCTGCATGTGAAATTCCCGGGGTGCAGTTTTATAGGGATCAAAGTTCGTCCCCATGCCTTCCCAAGGGACTAGCCCCTTTCTCCACCCCAATCCAGAGAAGATGAGAACGGAAACAGCACAAGTATGTGGTGTGTGCGTGCATGAGTGTATGTGTACACGTATGTGTGGGTCCTTGAAGTGAGGTTGTCAAAAAAGCTTAGACTTTGGAATCAAATATATTTAGATTTGAACCTTCTGCTTCCTAAGTTTCCATGGGTGAGAGATTCAATATTTATAAGCTTCAGTTTCTTCATCGGAAAAATAAGGATAATAATATTTACCTTCAGAACCTGCTGTGAGACTCTAAGAATAATTATAAGCACTTAACAGACAGTGGCTATTTCATGGAGATCTTGGGAAAAGATAAGATGTGATTAGCCTTTGTATCATCTTTGTAAAATATAATTATCTTTTTTTTAAAAAAATACGTTTTTATTGATTTTTTAGAGAGAGAGGAAGGGAGAGGGATAGAGAGATAGAAACATCAATGAGAGAGAAATATCATTTATTGGCTGCCTCCTACAGCCCATTTCCCTCCCGCCCACCCACCCCCCCCCCCCCCGACACCTCCATCCCAAGGGAATGGTGCTTCCAACCTGGGCATGTGCCCTTACTGGTAACCTGCCCTGACCTATAATGGAACCGGTGACCTTTTGGTTCCTGGGTCAATGCTCAACAGCTGAGCTACACCAGCTAGGCATAATTATCTTTAAACAACCACTCTACAGTATAGCATAAGACGCCTCCTGAACTATTTAGGAAGTGTGTTAACAGCGCTCACATCAAGGAAGTGCTTAGCACAGTGCCTGGCGCATCCTGGGGACTCCATCAACAAGAGATTCTTACTGAATTCTCACTCTTTAAGACCACACTCCCCGCATATTCCTCAAAGTCAGTATAGAGAGCCTCCTGCTCAGCTAAATAGCCAGTGTCCCAGGGCAACCAACTTCCTGTCTCTGACCTCAGGGAATGGTGTCTGCAGAGAGGTCGTCTAGCCTGATGACTCAGGGCATGGATGCTGGAACTCCGCCACTTCCTCACTGTGTAAGTGGCCTTGGGCAAGGCACTTTGCTCCTTGGTGCCTTGGTTTTCTCAGGGTAATAATAGCAGCACCCACTTCGCAGGGCTGCTGTGATGGCAAAGTGGCCTCCGTAGAGCACCAAGAGCCCTGGCTGGCAGGTAAACGCTGTGTGGGTATTTCCCCCTGTTCCTGGAAGAGGTGCCGTTGCTATAAGATGGATCACTAAGGCTATTCCAGCCTTGTAATTCTGTTCTTACTCTTTGGGACGCTCTTGGGATAGGCGGGAGGAAGGGAAGAGAGAAAACCAGATCTCTTAAAGTTCTCTCTTTAAGAGAACTTTTAAAGAGTATTTCTTAAGACTCCCTTTCTCTCCAGCTGTCTTGCTCCAGAATTTTCTGTTTGTATGGGTAGAAAGAGCTGTGCTCTCTCTTCACAGTGAGAGAGGATGGCCAACAGATAAATGGGCAAGGAGTGCGACTGGGATAAACTTAATAGGTTGCTAAGGATTTGGAAAGGCCCCCTGGGTTTTTGAAAGTCAACACAAAGCTGAAGACGATGCCTCCCTGGGCTGTGGAGGTGGGTGTTTTGTGACTCAGCCCAGAGAGGACTTTCATCTGCTCCGTGGGGGAAGCTCACAGCCTTCAGGACCACACAGACAGCTCTGGGGCATCTCTTCGGGCAACTGCAAAACTGCCAGGTGGTGAGAGCTGAATAATCACAGGCATAATCAGGTGTTTTAGGGGAGATAAGCTTGGGCTCTGGGTGAATCCTGGGGTTCGCGAGGAGGCCCAGCACCTCAACATGGCTCTGGAGTACAGTGCTAAATCCTATAGACACTGGCAAGGCCTTGTGTCTCAGGCCCGTCAGATACTTCTCAGAGGAGGCAGGGGTTGATTGTTTCTGGTGGGTAGAATGACCTGGAGGAGGTGGGCTGTGGATGGGGCAGGCTGTGTAGCCCCCAGACACAGTATATGCATGGGCTCCTGGGGTCCATGGTCATCTTCCCAGGGATGGGCTTTGTCAGCCTGTGGGTAACACTGAGCCTTGTGAGGGTGGGCAAATGGGATGAGCCCTCTCTGTGCCCAGGTAGTAGCACAGAGTGGAGGAGGGTGTGGCAGGGGATACTCACTCCATCCACCTTGCTCAACTCCATCCACCTTGCTCAGAAACTGTGTCAGCTTAGAGCACCTTAGGAAGTGGCTGTGTGTCAAGTGGCTGGAATCAAGCCTTGGCATTATGCTTGAATTTCAAGTCTGTTCTTAATGGACTTGGACAAGTGACATAAGCTCTCCGATAGCCACCCTTCCTTTCAGTGGTTTCCAGGTCCACAGAGCCACATGCATCTATAGAAATCCGTGTTTATTTTTCACAGTGCTCTTGATTCTGGTACATCCTTTGTAAGCATGCATTTACGTAACCTCCGTTTTCTCAGTTGTGAAACAGGGTTGTTGGAAGGATCGAGTGAGTTAACAGATATAAAGTACTTAGCCCAGTGCTTTGTTCATAGTAAGAGTTCAATATGTGCTAGTTATTATTATTATTTCCTGCAAGCCTCGTATGTGCCTGTATACCTCTCCAGGCCTCAATTTCTTCATCTACAAAATGAGGATAACAAGAGAGTTATTTTAGAAGCTATGTAAAGGTAATATAAGCAAAGAGATGTGCTGTATGCATTGTCCACAAATGGAAACGGTTACTGTGACTAGGTGTGTGCCCTGTGCTGGCTGGTTTCTGGCAGTAGAGGATTGGCCAGATGTTCTTGGAAAAAATTTATAGAATTTTCCTGTATGCTGTCTCATCTAATCCTCCTCCCCATCATTGGGGCTGTTGCATGGCCCAACCCCAATGGGTGTCATGCTCGTAGAACACCATGTGCTGGTGCCCTGTGGAGTTGGAGCATGGTCGTATTATCCTCACTCAAGGTCATGGGCAGAGAAAGCCATGGCAGTGACTGGAGCTCAGACAGACCCCCTGCTGGACCCAACTCCCTAGAACACAGGCCTGGCAGTGAGAGGCTCTCAGTGACCCAGGAGGTCCCAGGGAGCAAAGGCCTCCCCTCTGCTTGCTCACTCAGGTGGCTTTGGAGGCTTCCATTTTGTCTTGTTAAAATGCAGAATGAATTCCCTCAGGAGGGTAACGTCTTTGATGGCCAGCACCCACCCACTGTTTAGCTGAAGTGGTCTTAGTCTCTACAGCAGCAGTCGCGACCCACAGGTTGAGAACCGCTAGCAGGGTCGCCTAAGACCATCGGAAAACACAGATATTTACATTACGATTCGTAACAGTAGCAAAATTACAGTTATGAAGTAGCAATGAAAATAATTTTATGGTTGGGGGTCACCACAACATGAGGAACTGTATTGAAGGGTCGCAGCATTAGAAAGGCTGAGAACCACTGCCCTCGGGCCATATTGTTATAGTGCAGGACAGACTGGCTTCCAATTGCCCAAGGGCTTTCTCCCACTGTGGGAGGCGTTCCCCCCAAACACCTGCAGGAGAGAATTAACCCTCCCACCCTCCCCACAGCCAGTGACTGAAAAGGAGTTGGTGTATTAATATCCAGCAACCCTGACCTCAAAGGTGGGGGGCAAGCAATACACTGTCTCCTGGACTCCCCCACGGGGCTGTGCCCTAGCTGCCCACAGAAGTAACTGCCTTGGAAACACTCCTCCTGCTGGCTGCTTTATGGTTCGGGTCCCCTCCCACTACTCCCTGGCATCACCTGTACAGCAAATGCTTGTCTCAGGCTCTGCTTTGGGGGAGGCCAAACTGAGGTAGTCTCTGATGTCATGGCGTTCATATCCTATTAAACAGACAACCAAGTAATTATTCACCAGCTGAGACACTCAGGGAGTGGGGCCTGAGAGGAAAGCTGAGGACTGGGGTGGGTAGGACACAGTGGAGAGAGGGCATGAGGGTGGGGAACAGTGTTCCTGGCAGATGTCACAGCCTCTGCTAAGGCCTGGAGTTGGGAAGTGGTGTGAGTGTGGCATGTCCCAAGAATGGAAGGAAAGGTACTGTATTCTAAAGTATATTTCCCCTTATTTACTAAACATTATATTGATAGCAGTTTTCTATTTTATGATGTATCTTCAAATCCTTTGCAGGAATAAGGTGGGTAAACAAACAAGACATGCCTGGCTGGTGTGGCTCAGTGGCTAAGCATTGACCTATGAACCAGGAGGTCATAGTTCAATTCCCTGTCAGGGCACATGCCTGGGTTGCAGGCTTGATCCCCAGTAGGGAGCATGCAGGAGGCAGCTGATCAATGATTCTCTCTCATCATTGATGTTTCTATCTCTCTCTCCCTCTCCCTTCCACTCTGAAATCAATAAAAATACATTTAAAACCAAAACAAAATAAAACATATAAGACAGCAACAGGTAAGTGGTCCATCCCAGGGGCCTTGGGCAGGTCTCCAGACCTCCACTTCTCTCTGCCAGGTGGGGGTGCACGGTCCCCCTGCTCTACCTGGGCTGCAGCTCTGCTGAGGGAATCAGTGAGGCAGTGCGCACATGTGACCATGGAGAGAAGCCATAGAGAAATATGTACTTTCATTGTTAAACAATGGGGCTAGCTACTTTCTTTGTCCTTCAACCAGGTAGCTGGTGCATATTCTACTACCTCAGTTTGTACACACACACCCACGTGTCCAAAGGCCCAGTCTGACCTCATTTGTCCATCTTCTGAGTGGCAGCAGGGGAGAGGAAAGATCTAGGGCTTTGGAATCGAAACAGCCTGGCTTTGAATCCTGGCTGTGCTATTTGCACCCCCTAATTAGCTAGCACAAGGATGCTGATACCCTCGTGCAGCCCGGGGTGCTGCCGGATTAAAGGGGATCATCCTGGCCCAAGAGAGCTGCTCAGGAAATGTTAGTTTTGTATCCTCACTCTCCCAGATCACGGGCTGTGTTTATGCACAGATGCTTGCCCTCTCTTCACGCGGCTCCAGGATCTCCTGTGAGCTCAGAAAACGCGTTTGGATGGTGATTGGAAGAGAGTGAGTCACAGCGTTGCACCAGATGGCCTGGCTGTGGCACAAACACCCCCGTCTTTCCATTGCCAGGCCACAGTAGAAAGGTTTCTGTGCGGTGTTCTAAAGCTATTTTGGGGTTACTGACCCCCAGCTCCTACCAGATCAGCAGAGCGCCTGACTCAGGGGACTTCCATATCTCAGCTCTGAGCCCACCATGTAATGGCCTGGCTGCTTGTCTGTATCCCCCCATGTCCCCCAAGCTCCTTGGCGTTGGGCTGGGTCTTGCTCACCTTCTCACCTTTAATAACTGCTAAATAAATATTTGTTCAGTGAATGAAAGAAGACACCATTCTTGCTCTCAAGGAGCATATAGGCTGATTGCAGATACCAACAGGAGAGTAATACCTTACAGCCAATTTCCTACATTCTGAGGAAATGTTTGGCCCATCTTGGCTGTAGTTGATGTGGCTCATCTTGGGAACACCAAGGCCTGGGGGAGAAGGGCTGGGACATAGCCTGGAGATGATCCCTTGGAGCAAAGGTAGGGATTTCTTTTTCTGCCAAAGGCCATTTGGATATTGATAACATCATTCTCGGGCCATACAAAATTATCAGCTTAAAAATTAGCCTGCTATTTGGTCAAACATTTAATTAACTCACCCCTAAAACCAAATGATTTCATGAGGCTATATGGCCCACGGGCCTGACATTCCTACCCCTGCCTTAGAGGGATGGACAAAGGAGCTTATGGATGAGAAAGAAGTGTGGCAAGGCCTGGAGCCTGCAGTTGAGGCTGATGCGGCCAGCCTGGCGCTCCCCACAGTGGAGACAAGTCATGTAAGGGCATGAAGTCCCCTCGTCTGAAGTCTCACAGTCCCCTTCTGGAGGGACTCTGGCCATCCTTGGCCTTGCTCTGATCTGGGCCCCCTGGGTATATGTAAGCAATTTCTACAACGTTCCAGATAATTCCAGTGTGCCCCCAAATTTGTGATTATTTAGCAGCCCCCAGGGGCAGAACGTAACTGTTTGGTCAGAGAAAGGACAATGATGTGAAGTCCACAGCTGCCTGCTCCAACCTTTCTCCATCTTTCCAGCCCACTCCTGGGTCCTATGCCCAAGAATACAATAAGGGCAGCTTCTGTTTGGACTTGAATCCTGGGTGAAAACTCATCAACATTTTGTCTGATTTGAGCTATAACCTCATGCAAGGGTGTTACCTCCCTTTTACAGTTGAGGCTCAGAGAGGTTGAGTGATTATACAAAGTCACACAATAAGAGGTGATGCCAGGATTCAACCCCAGGCCCACTGTTCCATGTGACTTTGATTTATTCATAATTGTATATAAACCAGGGTAATATCGGCCCAACCATAAACACAAGTTACGAGTTGATGGAAGCAGGTAGCACACAGCCAGCTATAGCTGAGCTGACATTTATGTTCAAGTACAAATCCCCCAGTAAGGAGGGCAACTATCTGCCTCTCGGCTTCTTTTCTCTATTTTCCAATCCCAGCACTAATTCCTCCATGGAACTTTCCAGAACTCTACTACCTCTCCACTCACTTTCACTCACTTCGTACACCAGTGGTTCTCCAAACTGTCTTGCATTGCTTCTAAAAATCCAGATCTCTGGGCTCCAACTCGGAACTATGCAGAGTCCGTAGTGGCCGGGTCTGAAAACCTACGTTTTTAAGCAAGCAACCTGTGGGAATCTAACACGCACGTAGTTTCGGGAACTGGTGATGTAGCCCCTTGCTAATCGAAAGTATGGTCTGTGCACCAACAGTGCTGGTACCAACTGGGAGTGGGAAAGAAATGTAGCACCTTAAGCCACACCCCTGGCCTGTCAAATTAGACCCTATGCTCCAACGAGATGCCCGAGTGATTTGCATGCACAGTACAGTTTGAGAAGCACGTCTCTTATCCAACCTGTTCAGCATCAAGAGTGTCCTCAGTCAGCAGCAGCAGCCTCACCAGGAACTCACAGAAATCAAATTCCTAGACCCCACCCTAGACCTACTGAGTCAGAAACTGTAGGGGGGTTGGGGGCAGGAATCTATTTCAGCCATGCCTGTAGGTGTTCTGATGCAGCTCCAGTGTGAGAGCCACTGCCTGAAGGAGAGACCACAAAGCACTTTCTCCATAGGGACCCTCCTTGATCCAGGGCATCAACTGTCCTGCGCTAGATGCCAGGACGATCAAAGGAGAGCTAAGCCTGGAAGAGTGTTGAGAACTGTCAACACCAGGAGGCTGATGGACAAAACTGTTTCTTCCCGCCCCACCTTTGGTAGCAGCATTGAAGGGCAGAGTCCATCTTAGTCCTCAGCCTGCTCCATCCTGGGCCCTTCTTTTTATTTCATCTACATATTCATGCCTGCCCCTGCTCCCAGGACCCTCTCCTCCCCACGGCACAACCATTCCACTGTGTTGCGTTGTGTCCTGTGATGAAACGCCCAGGTGGCTCCCCCCTCCTCAGTGATAAACATACTCTGCTGTGGCCCGCTGTGGGACCCGTCAGTGTGAGTGCTCCCCATCTTATAGATGGAAAAACTTGAGATGCTTTCGGCCCATGTGACTTGCCCAACATGGAGATGAAGAGTAGGACTTTGGTGTCAGACACACCTGGTCACATAACCTGGCCCCACTCCCTCCACCTTTCTGTGCCTCAGATTTCTCATCCATAAAACAGATGATATTACCTACCTTATACGCTTGTCATGAACATTAACAAATGAACACCATTTGGAAGACTCCCTAGCACACAGTATGTGTTCAATAAATGTTCACTTTAGTTTTACCTCTCCTTCCAGAGACGGCCTTTGATCTTTTACACTGATTTTTTCTGTGTTGTTCCTGCATTATTGGTAACTCTCCTTGTGCGCCCTTTTCATTGACCTCCAGCAGTCACCCTACAGGTACTTAGAAAAGGCCCGTGGCCTGGACAGGTGAAACGAGCAAAGGCCAGGGCCTGTTTGGGGGTTGTGGTGCAGGAACTGGGGCCAGCGGGGCTTGTCTGGGTTAGGAGTCAGGAAGGACTTGCAAGAAGCTCTGGGGTTGATGGTGGTGCGTGGCTCACTACAGCAGGAGCAGAGGGGCGGGATGTCTAGTGTTCTGGTTCTGGAGAGAAAGCAGCAGTGCAGGGCCTGCAGATAGTAGGTGCTTAATATATGTCTGTTCTTTTATGGGTCTATTTTGGAACATTTAAAGAGGTGGAAGGAGGGGAGTCCTGTCACCCTGGAGGGAGGGTGTGTGTGTGGGGGGGGGGGCGAGGGGGTGTTATTGTCTCACTTTACAGAGAACCCTTATGTATTCTAGAGGGCTGCTGGGAAGGGGAGGCTCCAGTGCCTGAAGTGCAGCCAAGGCTTGGGCAGCATAGGCTACATGGACCAGCTGCAGCCAGCAGAGGGCGTCTCACACCTCCAGAGAGAGCTGGTTGGGGGGGGGGTTGGGGGAGGAGGGCGGGAGGGGGGGCGCCGGGGGGGGGGGGGGGAGGGGGAAGCGGTCCTGAGAGAACCCTGGAAAGCTGGGGGTGAGGCGACCAACTGTCCCAGTTTGCCTGGGACCTGTAGGGGCTTTCAGTGCTAAAATCAGGAAAGTCCCAGGCAAACTGAGAAGAACTGGTTACCCTGGCTTGAAGAAGCAACTACTAAAATGGTGCGCACACACACATGCACACATACACATGTACACATCACACACAACACAAAATGTACCCCCGCTTGCACCACACACATGCACAGCACACACCCACACACTTCATACCACCAGCATGACACATGCACAGCACTTTTATACACATACATACGCCATAAATTTGCCCACACTTGCACCATACACACAACATATCTGTGTACTTCACATCACATGCATAATACACACAGCACATTTGCACATGTACACATATACCACTCACACAGTACATTTGTAACACACACATGCAGCAGATGCAATGCACACACTTGTACAATACACACACAAGCACATCCTATGCTTGCTACAGGCTCACAACATAATATACATGTACACACATACCACAAAAACATACAAAACAAACCTTGCATTGCAAAACACACATGCACATGTACGCATGGCACATGTGCATGGCACAAGACATATACAACACACGATACACAATGTGTCGTGCATATTGCAACACATATGAACACTAACACATCCATAACACATACTCATGTGATAACATATGGCACAACTCATACCTGTGCACATCACAACACACACAGGCATCACGTATTGTGCTACTCACATGTACTACGCACAACTCATTCAATATACACACAACATAATACACACACAACACATGCACACATACACAAAGCATACACAACACATGCACAGACACATACATAATGCACTCACAGATATGCATGTGCACAGCACATATGCACAATGCAACACACATAGTCACACACACATACACACACACCCCTTCGGTAACCAGAGACCTCTTGTTTGAGGCAATGTTTCTTTTTGACAAAATGAGGATACTCATTCTTGCTCTAGGCCAGTAAAAAATGTATGAACACAATTTTAAAACTATATTCACTCACTCAGCAATCATTTCTTTACTGTGTGCTGGGACCTTGGGCTCACTTCATGGCAGAGGAAGCAGGCACTGAACAACCAACCCATCAATGCCCACTGAGCTTCAGATGTAATGAGTATGATGAGTTAACACTCCAGAGAGCACAAAACTGCAAGGGGCTGGGCCTGGCTGGGCCTGGCTGGGCCTGGGAGTTTCCTGAAAAGAGCTTTTAAAGCCAAGACCTGAAGTCAGATCAGCTGGGTTGGGATGAGGGGGAGGTGAGGTAGGCCCCCAGGCACACAGTGTAAGGAGGCGTCACTCCCATGTGCTGTCTTGCATTTGCACAACCCTGAGAGTGATGGCCGAGTAGCCAGGCAGGGCGGACCCCATGAGGGATCCGAGGAGTTCGTGGTCCTGCTCCCAACTGCTGCTCCACGCGGATCCTCTCACCAGGAGGGGCGGAGGGGGGCTTGCTTCCCAGGAAACTCTCTGGGCTCTGGGAAGAGCTGCGGCTTATAGGGTAGGGACCTAGATCACCCACACTAACCAGCTGCATTGCTCCCCTCTCTGCAGCCAGCCTGGTGGTGGTGGGAAGCGAGGGAGGAAGGCAGGCATGTACAGGATGAGCCCATCATCTCGCTGGGCACAGCCTGCATGTCATCTCACTTCGCAGCCTGCTCCTAGGGTGGGGCCCCCCTGCCAGGTCAGATGGCGTCAGTGCTCCTGGGCACTGGAATCGTCCCTTTAGTCTAGTGGACCAAGGAGGGCGGCATAGAGTGGCGGTTCAGGCAGACTGGCCTGCTTTGGCACCCGCTAGCTGTGTGACTGTGGGGAAGTCACCTGGCCTCTCTGTGCCTTATTTTCCTACCTATAAAGTAGGCATGATGGTAATACTAGCACCCATCCAACAGAGTTGTCAGGGCCTTGTAAGTTAATATGTGAAAAGTTCTTAGATTAAAGCCAGACAAGACCCACCCATGTGTTAGCTGCAATTGCTGTTTTGATCCAAAATAAAATTGAACGCTGACGACAATCATAATATCAAAACAGACAGGAATCACAGTGTTAGGACTGGAAGGTGCCTTGGAGAACATCTGCTCCAGGTCCCCTCTGCGTTCTATAGATAAAACTGCTTGACCTGCTAATCCAGAGACAGAAGGACTAGAACCCAAGGTGGGGAAGAGAAGGGACAAGTAAGAGCTGCTCCCTTTCTGCTCTCTAGGAAGGTGGTTCTCACCTGGAGGGCTGGTTAGATAAGATCCTGGGACCCCACCCAGGGTTTCTGACTGAGGGGGGTCTGGGCGGTGTCTGAGACTGCTTTTCTAACAGGTTCCCCGTGATGCTGCCACTGCTGGTCCAGCAGCCACACCTGGAGAGGCACTGCCATAGGGACAGTGAGGCCGAGGGCAGAACGCTTGCCCCCCGCCTTTGCTGATAGCACCCCGGTACCTGGGAAAGGGGAAGCAGGGGCCTTACTTACAGCGGATGCCGTACCTCGGGCAGCGCCCTCTGTAGGGGGATGCGGGCGCTGAGCGTCTCCTCCAGGCTGAGCTTGGTCAGCTCATCTTCTTCAGATGCCTCCTCGTCCTCCTCCTCCGCCCCCCAGTCCTTCTCTGCGGCCTCCTGGTCCAGCCTCCTGCTCGGCTGCTTGATGAACCGGTAGCTGCCACCTCTCCTGCCCTGGCTCTGGTTCCTTCGGACCCTGGGTGAGGCCACGGCCATGAGGAGCTGATCCTCCCGCAGCGAGATCAAGGGCGGCAGGCCCTCCAAGGGCCCGTACTCTTGGTCCTCATCCTCGGACTCCAGCACCCATTCCTGGGATTCCCCAAAGTCCAGGCGGTACGCAGCTTCAGGGCTGTGCTGGGCGACCTGGGCTGTGTTGGCCTGGTGCAGGGCCTGTGGGGGAGGGTGCAGCACAGCCACCATCAGCAGCACGCATCCCAGCATCAGGAAGAGCAGCAGGAACGGCAGTCTGCATGGTCCGTGCCTGCATCGCTTCCTTAGGAGCATGTTGCTGGAACTTGCCAAATGCAACAGGTCATGTTCAAGTTTGCTGTCTCCTCCTGCTCCAGGATCCGTGGAGCTTGCAGCAGAACTGGGTTCCTGGTTCCACCTGGAAGTTTTTGGACAATCACTTCACCTGCTCCTTTGATGCTGTCTGCCATTTACCAACAGGGTGTGTAAGGCCAGCTCCCACTTACAGTCTGAAAGCCACAGGACCCAAGGCCCACCCCAGGTCCTCTCTGCGTGGATTTCTTTAATTGCCTTCGAAAAGCCCATTCATGGGGACTTCAAATTAAATTGTTTGGCCCCTTTGACACCCCATTTCTCCTTGGGAAAAAGCCATAATTCCATTCTGCTCAGGTGTCTAATCCCGTGTGTTTCGTTTCCCCCCTTGCACGAGTGGTCAGGTCGCTATGCGATGTCTGGAGGAGCTGGTGGGTCCTCAGTCCAGCAGTGCTGACAGCCGTCGTGCTGGATGCTTCAGGTCAGGCCAGATCAACAGATGAGAAGCCGGCAGGCAGTGCCTGATTTCCTTTCACACATAGCTCCGCGCGCAGCCAGCCGAGAGCCCTCTGCCAGACACAGCCCGAGCCAGGCGTGCGCCTCGCTCCTGGTCCTAATGCCCTCACTGTTCCCAGGCTCTGCACACCCCATGGAACACAGCTCCAGAGGAAAATTAAAGTCGTCACTGCTAGGATCAGACCCAAATAGAAACATGCCAGGGGCTCGGATTTGAATCTTGTTCCTGGGAAGACTTCTTGCCCCACCCACAGGGGCAGGAAAGAGTATTCCCTCCTGATTTCAGAAAGGCTGTACATGCAAAGAGCTAGCTGACTATTTGCACCCTCAGCCTCCCACAGGTGATCTGTGAAGCTAGACTGGACTCTTCCTCCCTTCCCAGACACAGCTGTTACCTGTTCCTTCTGAAAAAGAGGAAAGCAGGGCGGCGGGGGGGTGGGGGGTGGGGTGGGGGTGTGGGGGAGAGGATGCTCCCTTGCCCACAAGAGCCTCTGAATGCCTACTATGTGCTGGCCACTGAGGGGGAATGCTACTGGAAGCAGAGTGGCATGCTCCTTCATTTGTAAAACTTCATTCAACCAACAAATGTTAATGTGCCCAGACTATTCTGGGGACTGGGAGTACAGCAATGAATAGAACAGACCAAAATGTGTGCCTTGTGGAGCTTACATTCTAGTGGGAGAGACGGATAGATAATTCATTAAAATCTACAGTGGGTTAAATGATGATAAGTGCTAAGGAAAAAATATATGTAGCAGGGAAAGGGCTTAGGAATCATGGGCCAGGGGTTGGAATTTGACATTAAGTGGCAAGGAGGGTTTCAAAAAACAGTTAGCATTTGTGTAAGGAGGAGGGCTAGGCAGCTACCTGGGGATGAGCATTTGGGCCGAGAGAATAACACATGTGAAGGTCCTGGGGTGACAGTGTGCCTGGCCTGTGTGAGGACAGCAGAGAGCCAGTGTGGCTGGAACAGAGTGGGCAAGGTGGACCGTGATGGGAATGGAATGAGGGAGATAAGAGAGGTAAGAGGTTAGGGGTTGGGCTCATTGTAGGGATCTCAGCTTTACCTCTGAGGAAGATAGGAGCCCTTGGAGGATTGTGAGCAGAGGACAGCACAATCCACTTGGATTTTAATGAATCGCTCTGGCCGCCATGTTGGGATTAGACGGTAGGGAAGCAAAGGGCAGAAGAGGGGGACCAACTAAGGCATTTTGCTGTGAGCATGATAAGGGTGTGGACCAAAGAGGCATCAGTGCAGGTGATGAGACGTGGTCAGCTTCTGTTAGAACAAGCAGGGTTGGCTGATGAATTGATATCCAGTGTGAGAGAAAGGTAAGAATCAAGGATGACTCCAAGTTTTTGGTCTGAGTAGTTGGAGGAATAGAGTTGCCATCAGCTGAGATGGAGAGGCCAGGAGTAGCTAGGAAGTGAACAGCAGGGGCTCAGTTTAGGACATGTGAATTTGGAGATGTCTTTTAGACGCCAAGGGGAGATGAAGGGTAGGCAGCAGGATAGATGGTAGCTGGAGGTCAGGGGAGAGGTCAGGCTTTCAGACAAAGTTGGACACCAGCAGCACATGGGAGGTGTTTGAAGCCATGAGCCCCCAGGTCAGAGAGGGAGTGATGTAGAGAGGAGAGGGAATCCAGCATGCTCAGAGTTCAAATTCTGACTGGAGCAGGTTGATTAAGGGGCTCTAAACATCACGGTGAGGTGGGTTTCTCTGATGGCTGTGAAGCCCAAGGCTGTCCTGTAGCCAGGAACTGAATAGGAAAACTCCATTGGGGAATTCCTGAAGCGAATTGCTCATTGTTTCTGTTTTGATTTTGATCTTAGAATGTGAGCTTAAACAGGTCATGAGAAAAAATGTTTTTTCTTTTGACTCAGTTACTTCTTCTAATGTGTGTGTGTGTGTGTGTGCGCGCGTGCTTGCATGCATGCGTGTGTGTGTGTGTGTGTGTGTGTGTGTGTTTGTGTGTTTTCCCTGAAGCCATTCAGAAAGGTAGAGGTCACATAGTGGGTTATGTGTGGTTGTTCTCCTACACTGAGTGGCCAGATTATTATGATCTCTGAACACATAATAATCTGGCCACTCAGAGTATATCCTATATAATAAAAGGCTAATCTGCAAATTGTCCCCTCGACCAGGAGTTTGACCAGCAGGCAGGCTGGCCAACCACCCATGTCCCCTCCCCCTGGCCAGGTTGGCCGGACCCCACCCATGCATGAATTCATGCACCGGGCCTCTAATATATATACTGAGTGGCCAGATTATTATGCGTTCAGAGATCATAATAATCTGGCCACTCAGTGTATATCTGAACAGTGCCCTGATGGACAGCACTTGGAAACTGCTGGATTGGCCCATTTTTTCCAAGTCCCACATCACGGTGTATTTGGGAGTAGGATGGTGTGACTTCCAGGTTCTGGGGGTGGGCACCCTGGGAGATGTAGTTTAGAATTTCTGGGAGAGATATATATATATGTAATTTTTATTTATTGATTGATTTCAGAGAGGAAGGGAGAGTGAGAGAGAGATAGAAGCATCAATGATGAGAGAGAATCATTGAACAGTTGCCTCCTGCATGCCCCCTACTGGGGATCGAGCCCCCAACCTGGGCATGTGCCCTTGACCGGAATCAAACCTGGGACCTTTCAGTCTGCTTTATCCACTGAGCCAAACCAGCTAGGGCTCTGGGACATTTTCAGGTTAATGAGGATGATGGGGCAGAGAGTTTCCATTCTAGGAGGCTTTCAGAGAACTGAGTGTGCGCAGTCTACATCCTGGGACAGAGGGCCCTCCCCACCCTCTCCAGCAGCACTGCCCTCACACTCACCAGGCACATCCCACCTCAGGGCCTGTACCTGGCCAACCCTCTACCTGATCGCTCTTTCCCCAGAAACCCAGCCATATGGCTTATTTCTTCACTATCCTGTTTACTAGAATGTCACTACTCAGTGATGCCTCTCTTAAACACCTTTTCATATCAAAGCTCCTCCATCTACATGTGGCTTTCTCTGTCCTCCTCTCCTGCTTTCTTTGAGAATCTTCATGGCTCTTCTCAACACTTGAGAAGTAAGATACTCAGTTATTTATTGTCTGTTCCCATCTAATCCCCATAAAAGGTAAGCTCTACAAGGGAAGGGCTTCCATCTGCTTACTGCTATTTCCCCAGAGACTGGACCTGTGCCTGACATACTCTAGGCATTCAATATCTGTCAAATGAACACAGGGACAAGTCGGTGGCTCTTTTGATTCAAATCAAGCAAGGTCTGTGTGTATTCTGAGACTTTGCATCAGCCCTTAAAGAACTCCACCCAGCACATAATCATGGGATGGCAGTTTAAAGCTGCCCTAAAGGAAAGGAAATTCCCAGGTGGTCCCATATACCAGTCAGGTTCCAGGGGCAGGCCCAAAGGACCTGCAATTAGAAGCCACACTCTAATAAAGCCTCTCACTTACTAGTAGCTTACTCTTTTCCTCTCTGAATTCCATTTTCGATTCCCAGTTTCTGTTGCTATGTCTTCAAGTCAACAAATCTCTTCTTCTGTAGTATCTAATCTGCTATTCTTCCCATCCCATGCATTTTTCATTTTTCATCTCATACACTCTAATTTTATCTCTGGAAGTTCTTTTTGGGTCTTTTTTATATCTCCCATGACTCTACTTAAAATGTTCAATCTTTCCCCTGCTTTCTCAAGCATAAGGATTGTAGTTATAACAATGGTTTCAACGTCCTTGTCTGCTAATACTATCATCAGTGTCATTTCTTGATCTGTTTCTATTAATTTTTTCCTGATTATGGGTCACTTTTTACTGTTTCTTTGCAAGCCTCCCAATTTTTAATTTGGTGCCAAATGTTGTGAATTTTCTCTTGTTGGATATTGGATATTGGGTATTTTTGTATTTCTATAAATATTGTTTAGCTTTTTTTTCTGGAAGATAATTCACTTACTTAGACACAGCTTTATTTATATTTTTGTTATTTTTTTCAATCTTCACCTGAGGCTATTTTTCCATTGATATTTAGAGAGAGTGGAAGGGAGAGGGGGACAGAGAGAGAGAAACATTGATGTGGGAGAGACACATTGACTGGTTGCCTCCTTCATGCACACCATCCAGGGCCAGGAGTCTGCAACTGAGGTATGTGCCCTTGACCAGAATTGAACCCTGGACCCTTCAGTCCACAGGCCCATTATCTATCCACTGAGCAAAACCGGGTAGGGCAGCTTGATCTTTTGAGCGGTTTTTAGTTGAGGGCCAATTTTCCCCTCCTACTGAGGTAAGAACCTCCTGAGGACTCTGCCTGATTTCCCATGAGGTTTTCTACTCTGGCTGGTGGAACACTATTCCCATCCCTGTGTGAACTCTGACTCTTCCCTTCGCTCCTTTAGGTAGTTATTTCCCTAGCCTTGGGCTGTTTACTCATATGCATGCTGTGATCAGAACTCATATGAAGGCTAGGAGAGATCCTTGCAAATCTCTGGAGCTCTCTCTACGCACAAGTCTTAGCTCTCTAGTACTCTGCCTTGCAAATTCCAACCACTGTGGCCTCCCCAGTCTCCCAGCTCTGTCTCCTCAACTCAGGGCTACCCCACACTCCACCTGCGTTTCTCCTTCCTACACTGCAGCCTGGAAACATCTCTAGGCCATGCACTAGGGAAATCAGAGGACGCACCTTGTTAGTTTCCCCTGTCCTGGGGATCACTATCCCATGCTACCTGATGGCCAATTCCTGAAAACCATTGTTTTATATTTCTTCTTGGGTTTTTAGTTGTTGCTCAATTACTTGAGGAGGAAAGCACTTCTATAATGTTTTCTTCATTTGGGGTTCCCTAACAGCAGACGCTGGGATATCATTGATCCTCCTGAATTCTGTATTTGTGAATTTGCCTACTTGCTACAATTTATTTGTTACTCAAAATCAATATTTGTGTCACTTTCACAGTCACTTTTGGACAGGCACAGGGTGACAAAGAATTTGAGTTACCAGATGTGCACATTCCCAGCTGAGGTCCAACAAGGCAACACTCTGCTTCCTTGTTAAGTTCTTATGTTGTAAACAAAAGGTCCTTTTCGCCTTCTATTTAGTGCACGCTTCTTGCATTTTTGTGCTTTATGTTGGTAATTTTACTATTTAAAATGGCCATCAAGTGCATTGCTGAAGTGCTGTCTAGTGTTCCCAAGAGCAAGAAGTCTGTGATGTGCCTTATGGAGAAAATACGGTTGACCTTGAACAGCACAGTTTTGAATCACGTGGGTCCACTTATGTGTGGATTTAAATAATAATAACCTGTACTTAACATGTAAGTGGACCTGCACAGTTCAAACTCATGTTGTTCAAAGGCCAACTGTATTTTATTTTATTTTATTTTATTAATATATTTTATTGATATTTTACAGAGAGGAAGGGAGAGGGATAGAGAGCTAGAAACATCGATGAGAGAGAAACATCAATCAGCTGCCTCCTGCACACCTCCCGCTGGGGATGTGCCCGCAACCAAGGTACATGCCCTTGACCGGAATCGAACCCAGGACCCTTCAGTCCGCAGGTCGACGCTCTATCCACTGAGCCAAACCGGTTTCGGCCCAACTGTATTTTATATCTGCAATTGGGAATCCGAGTATGAGGAGGGCCGAGAATTTTCCACTGGGCAGATGGTTGGCACCCCATCCCCACATTGTTCAAGGACCAACTGCACATGTGTTAGATGAGCTTCATTCAGGCATGACTCATAGTGCTGTTAGCTGTGAGTTCGATGTTAATGAATCAATAATACATAGTAAATAAGGTGTCTTTGAGCATAAACACATAAAACAAGGTTATGTATTGATTGGCTGATGAAATGTTGTGACCAGAAGACAGGAACCTAACCTCCTATTTCCCCTGGGAACAATGGTTCAGTATTCCCTAATTCAGTGTTCACACCAATTGTATAGAATTGTTTTTGTACAATAAACTGTACAAATAATTTAGGTGGTGAAAAAAAAGGGGGCAAGGGGAAGAGATAGGGAGGGCAAGGCAGCCTTTAAAGGCCATGTCACCTTCCACTGTGGGTAACTAGAGCTTGTTATCACTGGGGACCTCTGGGATCAGGATACAGTGTATGCCTCAGAGTCACCCCAACCAAGGGGGGCAGGACAGCTGGAATATTTATGCACCAATTCCCATCAGTTGAAGGGGCACTCATGGTTAGCTGAGAAGCAGAGGGTCTGGCTGCCAAAGAAAGTCTTCAGGAGAAGCGGTATAGATGCTGGCTATTGAAGTCCAGCCTGGCTTTCTACTACAGTGGGAAAGTATATAGCATCTGCTACACCTGGGATGACCAGGGCTTGTACACATAGATGCCTCCAGAAGCCAGGCAGGTGACATAAGCAAGAGCAGCAGACTGGGTGGGACTGCCTGAGCCGCAGGGTTTCCTTCCCTGTCTAACAAGACCAGCTGCTACTCAGCTACGGCCAGCTTTTGCCATGCAGGAGAATAGGTCTGTACTTTCCAAATCTGATTTTTCAAGAAAGATGGGAGCCCTAACTGGTTCGGCTCAGTGGATAGAGTGTCAGCTTGTGGACTGAAGGGTCCCAGGTTCAATCCTGGTCAAGGGCATGTACCGTGGTTGCTGGCACATCCCCAGTAGGAGGTGTGCAGGAGGCAGCTGATCAATGTTCCTAACTCTATACCTCTCCCTTCCTCTCTGTAAAAAATCAATAAAAATATATTTTTAAAAATAAAACCCTTAAAAGGGTTTTTAAAAAAAGAAAAGAAAGATGGGAAATTCAGGGATTTTTTTAAATGTGAAATCCCCAATTTGTGAAAGTTGGCAATAAATTCAAAAAAATTTTTTTAAAAACTGTTAAGGCCAAACAAAACATGCCAATTTGTAACCTCTCTGATAGAAAGCACGCAAAACCCCACCTGCTGGGTATGAGCCTAAAGAAAATGTATCTTTATCCTGTGTCCTCTAAGGCATTCTGGGGAGCCAAGCGTTGCCTAGAAGTCTGTCCTGACATCCACATAGTGAGACACCTCTGTGTCCGTCTAGTGAGTTTACTTTACTCTCCTGCCTTGAGATTTATTAGGTGGACAAAGACCACTACTCATCGTAGCTGGTGAAGTTCTCCAGTGATTTATTGTCACTGTTTTGGCACTTCTCCTCTCATGAGAAAATAACCAAACCTACTGAGCTGTTCGTCTGATATCTGTTAGTCTGCACAGCTCATCAGCCCACTCCATAGCTGAGAACAGGGCTGCCTGCCCAGCCTTCCACCTGCACACAACATAGACTGTCAGAAGGAGCTTGCAAGTCGAGTGGCAGTATGTGTGGAAATGGAGCCTAGAGAATTGGCTACCATCTGGCATTTTCTGCAGAGGGTGGGAGAGAGGCCAAGGGCTGTGCTCCCAGGGGATGGCAGAGTACCTAAATCATTCACGGGTCAGGGGTCAACTAGAGAAGCAGAAACACTAGAAGATATATACTATAGTCCCCCCCTTATCTGTGGGGTATACATTCCAAGTCCCCCAGTGGATGCTTGAAGACATAGAGGAGAGAGCTAGAACTGCCAAGGGCAAGTCACAACATGACAGATTTGGCTCAATCAGGGGGTGAACTTTATTTTTTTTAAAATATATTTTATTGATTTTTTACAGAGAGGAAGGGAGAGGGATAGAGAGTTAGAAACATCGATGAGAGAGAAACATCGACCAGCTGCCTCCTGCACACCTCCTACTGGGGATGTGCCCGCAACCAAGGTACATGCCCTTGACCGGAATCGAACCTGGGACCTCTCAGTCTGCAGGCCGACACTCCAGCCACTGAGCCAAACCAGTCAGGGACGGGAGTGAACTTTATAACAATTAGAGTAAGGGTTCTATGGCTGAAGGGACTTCCTTGTGGGGAATTGAGTCCAGTTTTTGACTTGTTAGTTTTAAGCAAAGATTTAACAATATCCACCCATCTCTTCTTCCTCCCTTCCTTTCTTCCTTTTGTCCATGTACTGTCCATCCAGTTATTTGCTTATAAATGCAATTATTCAACCAACATTTACTGACTACCTAGTATATGCCAGGGGCTATGTTGGGTTCTGGAATTTATGTGCTAGGCACTGCATTAGGTGCTGAAATTTAAAGCCTAATAGGAAAGGAGGTTATTGACCATTTACTATGTGCCAGGCACTGTATTAAGTGCTAGAAATTAGAACCTAGGATAGATGACAATCTGGTACCATTGTTGAGATTCCTCAGTTCTAAGCCATTACTCTAAGTGGATCTCCCAATCTGTGAGTCCTAGCCTGGCCTATCCAGCCATGATTCCTTGACTCGCAGGAACCCATACGGCTTCTGCAACCACTAAGACTATGTTTTCTTGGCTGGATCCAGGCGGGATGGGATGTTCTGGGCTCTGACCTCATTGTTTATCATTTTAAAAGCTTCTGCCTCCCTTCTATAGGCTGGATCAGAGCCGGAGACAGCAGGGTGGATGTGTGAAATAAACTCCAGGCAGCGTTACTGTGGAGAGCGGCTACAGCTTTTGGACAGGTTCAAGCCTGGGACTAACGAGGGGACACGATCCTCTCCTGGCAAAGCCACGTGCAAGTCCCAGCACAATGATAGCCAAAGGCTATCGTTGTAAGCTTGACCTTATGGTCCGAACCTGTAGCCCCAGTGGCTGAGTGATATGGGCTGCAGGAGGTGCAGCAAGTAAACAAAGCTTGATCAGGTGCCTGTAATTGAGTAGATTCCAACCCTCGAGAACGTTGTAACCGCGCCCTTACTTTGCCCCGTGGAGTACGGCTATAAAATAAAGACTTGACTTGCAGGCTGTGGCACTGTCTCTCCATCAGAGAGGGCAGCATGCCACCTAGCGCCCAGCTTTATTCTCTTATCTGTCTTTTCTAAATCCTTCACCGCCCCCTCGCAGGTTCACCCATGGCTGTGCGGGCTCGGCACACGTTACTACAATCTTGAACACCCACACAGTGGGTCATATGCCTATAGCTCATGACTTCTTGGCAGCTTGACTGATCCCGGGCTCTTCCACTTTCATCTGCCATTTGAGATGGGAAGGCATTGGAAACAGCTCCTCTGTGAACGTTCGCAGTGTGAAAGCCAAGTGGGTAGGAAGAGATGAAATTATCAACAGTCCAATCTTAGCCCTCAGGGAAGGACTGGAAACCTACATTTAGCCTGACATTTAAAGAGCTCATGTGATCCCGATGCTCTCGTGCCAGCACCCAGTTCTCCCTAAGCTGTGCAGCATTTGGAAGGGGAAGGGTGGACATTCGAGTGTAGGAAGACCATGAGGACAACAGTGTAAATAAGTAAATTAATTAGCACCACTGAGTGTGGTTGCACTCCAACCCAGCAGCAAAGTCACTCATAGAGTACAGAGTTGAGCTTGTAAACCAGCCAAGAGAGTGGTGTCCTGATTGGGGAGGGTGAGTGGGCTGTCTGCTTAGCTGGAACTGTGTGGGGAGGCCAGAAGACAGTTTCAGAGAGAAGCTGAGGGCACTCTCTGGGGAGGGTCTTTGGGCAGTCATACTTTTTCTGCATGCGTCAGGGGGAAAGTGTGCATCCTGAAGAGGTTGCTTTGCATCAAAGACTGGGAGCTTTGCGTCATGAGAATCAGCACGATCTGCTCTGCAGAGTCCAGTGTTTTCGTGCTCTGCCTAATTCCTCATATTAGCAATTACCATTTGCATTTTATTTGTTCATCTATGAAGCCTTTCTTCTGAAAGGGTTTGTGATGGCTCGTGTGTACACTCAACTCAATAGGAACAGAATGAATAGCTAAGGACACTGGGTCAAAGGGGAAGTAAGCTTAGGGAGTGAGGTGAAACCAGAAGTAAAGTTAGCACATGCAATGTATATCATAAATATGCAATTGCTAAACCAGAGCCACTTTGAGCTTCCCAGCAGCCAAGGTAAAGATTCACAATATCCATAGAGTAATAACATTCCAATTGGACAATCAATAGGTCCTTCTGGCCACTGTCCATGACACCTGGAGTTCACGGGTATAGTTTTTAAATGACAAGAACCTGGAAATAAAGTGTCTACATTGATCAGTAAGGGCAGTGCCAAATGCTTTCACAATCAAGAAAATGTAATATAGGGCTGATACTCTTTTTGGTTAAAAAACGAACACCTCAAACCAGTACTTACCCTTGCGTGGAGACCCACTCCATACCTGCAGGGAGGTGTGCTCAAGGAGAACCTGAACAGAATCAAGGTCTTCCTCAAAAAACTGTCTTGGACAAAGTGGCAATCAAGGACCTCGTGTTCTAGGTCCTAGAGCTGTGGGTCTAAACCCTGGCAGTGCATCAGAATGACCTCGGAGCTTTGAACAACACTAAAGCCCAGCCCCCTCCCCTGGGAATTCTAACGTGTAGCCAAAGATGGGACCACTGCCCAGACTCCCAGAGCATGCGTGAGGTTATTGAAAAACCAAAAGCAGCTGTTACCAATCACTGACCACAGCCACAGTTAGTAGATGCCCTTACTATATCTGACTGTGAGTGATGGAAGATCCTGATTTTGACTGACCTTGGCCCATGGTCCTTGGCTGATCCCTTCAGATACACTGATGGAAGACTCCAAGGCAAACAATTACCCATCTCCTCCAGGGCCAAGCTGCTAGTCCATATGGCGTTTTTGTGAGAATGAAAAAACAATGCCCCTAAGCAAGTCTCACATTAGTAAAAAAAAAAAAAAAAAAAAAAAGTGCAGCAGGACTGGCTTCAGGCATGACTGGCTTCAGGCATGGCTGGATCTAGGGGCTCTCTCTACCTCTTTGATTTCCACTGTAAGTGCTCAGAGTTGCATCTTACCATGCCAAAGGAAAGGCATGAAGACTAACACTCCTTCCCCCATCATAGATAGCAGGAATCCGATTGGCATAGTCTGCCTCCTCGGGGGTCTCTTATTATCTGGCATTCACATCTGATGTTGACACCAGATAGTGGTGTGCTGGTAGGTGTTTAACAGCTGGCTCTCACCAGGCAAATGGGAGGATACCCTGACTTGTAGTATTTGCCAATTTCTGGAAGGTAATCCTATCATTGTGGCCTATTTCAAGCTACTAATACTGTATTTCTCAACACAATATTGGGAAGAGTGCACCATTATATAGTATAGGATAGTATAGTATATTCCATATATGTAAATATCCTCAGTACATAAATAATAGCAAAGTGTAGTAAAATAATTGGGAAGTGATGAATTGTGTGTATTTATTACCTTTTCTTTTAATATAATTCCTTCAAGTATACATTTATATAATTAATTTTAATAATGAGTATGTTTAAGACCCAGTTAGCAAGACTCCTGAAATTTAAAAATTGGCTCTCATGAGCTAGTAGCAGCCAGCTCCAGCCCATTGCTGATTCTGGAACTGGGCTCAATGATTAAAAGTGCTGGGATCAATTAGCAATGTCTGCTAAGGACACAGAATGGAAGACAGGTGGCACACATGCTACATATTTACATTTTCTAGAATGTCGGTGATTTTATGAAAACAACTTTAATTTTTAATGCAAAGAGCCTGGCATCACCAAAGGAAATGACTCACTTCTCCCTGGCAGGGAGCAGGCAGATTTTGCTCCCAGTTTACAATACTTCTGTGGTGGCATCTGACTGCACCTCGTTGGCATTGCCAAAGTCCTGGAAAGAAAGGAGTGGGAACCACCTGGGGGAGAACTTCTCATTTGTTCCCAAGGTGCTAACATCTCCATTACTGTGCACTACAGAAAAGCCGACTGCTGAAATGTGGGTGTCAATAGTCTCTCAGCTTCTTTTGCTTGAGTAGAGGGAGTCCTTAAGGCCAGAACTGCACAGTTTAATATCTCGCTAAGACTTTCTGCACCGGCTTTCTCGCTTCCCTTTTGCTTTTCCTGGTGCGTACCCTGTCAGCAGCTGAAGGGTTCTGTGGGCTGGCTGGTTCTCAGAGGGGCCAGGCACAGCTGCCTCAGTGGAAGCAAGAAGGAGGTAATGTGTCTTTTCAAGTGTCAAAAAGTCTCTTAATGAGCTGTTAGCATTTGGTACAATTTGGCTTAGTGGCTGTGACTTGAGGACTTCCAGATATTGCTTTTGGAGCTGAAAAAGGCTCCCTGAGAGCTAGGGACCCGGGTTCCTTTCCCCCTCTCTTTGCTATACCTGTGGTGAGTTCAAGAATCTGTCCACAGCGGATCAGATGAAGGGTGTGAGTCAGTGAAGAGACATTCTTACTAACAGATGTTTTCTCCACTTGTGTTATTCATTCTTTTTGTCTTTATTGACTTATAATTTACATCTAATTAAATGCATCTTCAGCATCAGCTCAATACATTTTTACATATACACCAATATTCATGTGACCACCTCTCTATTGAGGTGTTGAACATTTCTTTCACCCTAGAAAGTTCCCCGTGTCTTTTTCCAGTCGATGCCACCTTCCCCAGAGGTATCCACTGTTCTGAGGTATCCACTTGTTTTAGCTTGGGCTGCCATAATAAGATACCATACACTAGGTGGGTCAAACAACTGAAGTTTATTTTCTTCTGGTTCTGGACGTTAGAAGTCCAAGATCAAAGTTCTAGCCAGTTCAGTTCCTGATGTGAGGCCTCTTTCTGGTTCGTAGATGGCTGCCTTCTCACTGTGTTCTTATGACGTGTGTGTATGTGTGTGTGTGTGTGTGTGTGTGTGTGTGTGAGAGAGAGAGAGAGAGAGAGAGAGAGAGAGAGAGAGAGAGAGCAGCCCTCTGGTGTCTTTTCTCTTAAGGACACTATCTTATAGGATCAGAGCCCCTCCTTATGTGCTCATTTAACCTTAATTCCTTTTTTAGAGGTTCCATCTCCAAATACAGCCATACTGGGGATTAGGTCTCCAACATAGGAATTTTGAAGGGACATCATCTATCACATAGATGACCATTCTCAGCTCTAGAATGTCATGTGGCTGGAATCATACAGTATACAGTCTTTTGTGTCTGGCTTCTTTTGCTCAGTGTAATGTTTTTGAGATTCATCCACGTTGTCACATGTGCCAGTGGCCCATTCCTTTTTATTGCTGAGTAGTATTCCTTTAACAAATCAACTGTAATTTCTTTATCTGTTCTCCTGTTGAACATTTGGGTTGTTTCCAGTTTGCCAAGGGATACTTGTTCTGTGTAGGGCATTCTGTTACCTGCTTGGCTATAAAGAAATGTAAAGTATGGCCCGCCCATCAGGAGCTTACGCTTGGAATCTGTGCTTGACAAACAGCTAAGAATGCACCAACCTCCCACACAAAATATGATTCTGACTCACTGAATGGAGACGGAGTCAGGGACTCAGAAGGAGGGAGTTTTTGGAGGAATGTCAATAAAGTCTGTTTGTAAGCACAGGCACGTAGAAGATGAGGCAGCTTGAAAACATCAGCTGCCAGAGAACCAAAAGCAGCTACAAGTGAGGTCAGAGCTGGCAGGTCCTTGGGTCTGTTTTACTGCCTGGGTTCCGGGTCGAAGAGCTTCATGAAATAGGAGCCGGCTGACAACACTGCCCTTGGAACAAAGCTGGCTCCTGCCTTGTTTTTGTGGTGTCCTCCAAGAGGGCGGGGAGGGAAAGACCTGTCCTCAGAAGGACAGCTAGGCGCCACGTCCATGGTCAGGAAGGGCTCTCTGTGGCCCGGTGTGGATGCTCCAGGTGGTGGCAAAACAGCATGAGCAAAGCCCTGCCGGCATGGCTCAGTGGTTGAGCATTGATCTATGGACCAGGAGGTCAGGGTTCGATTCCTAGTCAGGGCACATGCGCCCCCAGTAGGTGGCGTGCAGAAGGCAACCAATCAATAATACTCTTTCATCATTGATGTTTCAATCTCTCTCTCCCTCTCGCTCTCTGAAAATCAATAAAAATATATTTTTAAAAAACACACAGTATGAGCAAAGGGATCTGAGTCCTGGGTCCTAGCTTCAGACCTAGAGGGTGCATATTCAGCTTCTCTAGTTCAAGGGTGTATGTGGGTGAGTTGGGTAGAGATTTTGGCACCAGGGACAGTACCATAGGGCAGGGATGGGTGGCTGAAACTTGACAGCAACCCCCACCCCCACCCCAAGGGGACCTGAGAGCCTGCCAGGGGTCTGTGGGCAGAGCTGTCACTGAGTCTGAGAGGTGAGGTCTTAAGTGTCCTCTTAAATCTTTGGAATCTCACCTCCCCAAGTCCTACTCCACCAAGCTCCATCCAATGTCTCAGGGTTTGCCTTTCCTTGCCCTGGTCATTTAGCACGACAGAGCTTAAAGTGACCTTGGAGCTCCTAAGCATTCGGAGGTGAAAGGCTGAAAGAATGGGTAAGTTTGGGGGGATTTCAGGAGTTATTCAATGAAATATCTTACTTTTAGTTTTATGACCACATTGGTGGTAAGTACAGGGTGTCCCAAAAAATGTACACACACTTTGAAAGATTGTAAAGTCAATATTTATCATACAGTTCATTTTCAAATTTAAGTGAGTTATCAGCTGTTAAAATGTGTATACACAATTATTTGGGACACCATATATCCACATAATACCAATAATATTACATAATGTTAATGTTCTGCTTGCTTAGGTTTTAAACTTTCTTTTTTACATTTTTTTAATTGAAAGGACAAACCCTATATTAAATAAAATTTGGAGGGGAAAAAACAAGAAAGCTTCCTAATCGTCTTACTTTCCAGTTACATACTTTTTCACATGTTCGTTTGAGTATTTTTCATGTTGCTCTAATAGTCTTGACAATGGTTACATGTAATAGCTGCATAATATTTAATGTGGATGTACCATAATTTTCTATTGCTGCACAGTGTAGTGTCCAGATTTTGCTATTACCTGTAACTCTGCAATTGAGTAATTTCTTTTAAAAGAATTTTTACCCAGAGGTGGCACTTAGCACAGCCCTGTGGGAAGCCCGGGGTGTCATCAGTTTTTGAGACTAGAGAGATGAAGAGGACTTGTGACTTAGAACTGCATTTTTGTGGCTCCAACAGGAACTAAAAATGGAGATGCAATGGGGGGAACTGCCCTAAGTATAATTTTTCAAATGTTAAAAAGCATAATTTCCATACAAATCCATAATGAGCACATGTCAAAGTTTTATTTTAATTAATTAATGAGATAATCAGGTGTATAAAAGAAACTGGTGTATAAAAGGTTACAAAAAAATGTGGAGTCAGATTGCTAAATTAGATACAAAACTGGTTATTTTTCTTCAAGGCAGTAAGGCTATCACCCTTGGTGTTGTCTTCTCTATCAAACAGAGCTCATTTTTACCTCCACAGGAAAAAAAATATTTGCTTCCCTGTTGGATAACAACCATGTGTAGCTTAATGGTTTTCAACAAATTAATAGCTAAGCTTAGAGAGTTGTAAAACATTGAGTCAAGAATAAGTAAAAGTTATATCTACTAAAGAGTTAAATGACCCTGGGGCGGGCTTGACAATAAAGGTCGTGCATCTTTTTGCTTTGCTTCTGACTGCCGGAAGCTAATTCCAGCATGTCATAAATGCAAGAAGTTTCATCAAAAGGTTGATGGAACTTGGAGATTCAGCAGGGCTGAATACATATTACCTGCTGCTGGAATGGCTAAGGGCATTTCCCCACACCTAGAGATTTGCATATATTATTGCCTGTTGCCAGACAGCTGAGGGTATTTTAATCTACATGTTATTGCCTCCTGCTAGCCAAACACCTGAACAGTTCCCCCAAAACTAACAATGCCTACTGTATACTAAACCTTACCTTTGATATGTAAATCTACTTTGCTTTAGGGCAATTTGTGTTAATAAAGAGCAAGGGGTCTGGAGAGTCAGAGAACTTGGTTACTGAAGCTAAGCCCTCCTCTGGCTCCCCCATGGATTATAAATTTATATTATATTCCTGGTCTCTTTATTAATTTATGCCACAGCACCTTCTCCAGATTCCTGAACCCTTCTAGATGCTGGATATCACCCTGGCATCTGACTTTGGACATTTTTAAATATATATATATTTTATTGATTTTTTACAGAGAGGAAAGAAGAGGGATATAGAGTTAGAAACATCAATGAGAGAGAAACATTGATCAGCTGCCTCCTGCACACCCCCTACTGGGGCTGTGCCCACAACCAAGGTACATGCCCTTGACCGGAATCGAATCTGGGACCTTTCAGTCCACAGGCTGACGCTCTATCCACTGAGCTAAACTGGACATTTTTTTTCTTAAAGAGAGAAGCGACCTGTAGAGGAGACTCCATGGTAACACTGACCTCCCACTCCACTTCTTTCACGTGCGGGCAGTACAGGGCGATTGTCCTCTTGGTTTGAAGTACTGTGGGTTACAGTGAGGACCAAAAAGGAAGCTTGGATCATGAATGCCCCACCTCCGGGGATGGGCGGAGAGGGAGGGCCCAGAGCCTGTGAGAGGAGCAGGAGTGGAACTGTGAGATTTGGCTTGAGGCCCAGACCACTCACCTCCTAAGGACTCTCAGTGGAAGGCTGCCTGGGAGGGACCTTACAAGCTCAGGTGGAACCTGTTCATTTGACAAAGTTAAGTGATCCCTTCCTCATGGAGTGGAGATCAGCCTCCACTCTCTGAACAGTACTGTTCACCTTCACCTCCACCACATCCTTATCCCAAACATCCCACGGTACCCCCCAACCTAGCTGTCCCTCTGGCTCTGCTTTTTCCCTTCCAGGCCCTGGCCTGGGATCAGCTTTGCCTCCTCCCCCTGTTCCAGAGTAGAACCTGGTTTTTTGCAGGTGAGCAGTAGAGGCAGTGTCTGATTGAGGAAGAGAACACCAGCCAGCCGGTGTGGCTCAAATGGTTGAGCATCGACCTATGAACCAGGAGGTCACGGGTTCAATTCCCAGTCAGGGCACATGCCTGGGTTGTAGGCTGGGTTCCCAGTAGGGGGCATGCAGGAGGCAGCCAATCAATGATTCTCTCTCATCATTAATGTTTCTACCTCTCTCTCCCTCTCCCTTCCTCTCCGAAATGATTAAAAAATATTTTTGAAAAAAGAAAGAGAACTCCAGTTAGGATTATGAACTCATCTGGTATTCCTGGGACTTCCTAGATTGAAAAGACCCATCTCAGGGACCCCCTTCAATCCTGGACAAACTGGGACGATTGATCACCCTAAGTTCAGTCCCATCTGTATTCTGAGCGGCGACTGGAGCTGCTGTTCCCACCACAGTGGATTTTTCAGCTCTTTTCCCTTAGTTCTCCTCGTCATAACTCTCTGCTGTCTCCTCTTAAATACCCTCTTAATTTAGGAATCTCAGGGCACCCCAGGACTCATCCAAGTTTCCTGTGTATTTCAGTCTGGAACCCAAGTGGATACAAGTTTTGCATTTTTGTTTTCCAGCAAGGAGATATTTGTGGAAGCTTCCAAGAAGATAAATGAAGCGGAATGGGATGTTTGCTTTCACCGATCAGGGATGAATCACACTGCTTTTTTCTCAGTAGTGACTCAGAGTTGTAGAATCTTAGGAAAGACAATGTTTTCTGGTGGAGCTCTGTGGAAGGAATGAGGCTCCTGAATGGACACTTAGGAGAGAGATGGACTGTGGTGAGACCCTTGAAGGATAATAGACTTGCCAGGCTTATTTACACCTGTTTCCAAATGCTCTCCCTAGGCATTCACGCTGCCACAGGGGCTTCAGAAAAGCAGATTAATAGCTGGCAGAAAGGAAAGGAGGAAAAGGGGGACTGTGTCCATGTGGAATGGTCCATGGGTGAACTCTCCTTAGGGTAGGAGGCAAATAAGGGGGTATCAGGCACGGGTCTGAAAATAAAATGTTATTGACTCAAGTCTGAAATTGTCACTTTCCACTGAGATGGAATTTATTACTCAGAAAAGAGAAGCAGCAAATATTATGCAGTCTGCCTTTGGGAAAAGAGAAAAACACCCACTTCTTATAAAAACACTTTTTTGAGGATGAAGGATTTGATTTCAACTGATGAGTCATCGGTGTGTTTTTGTACCACTTAGCCAAAAAAGTGAGGTTTTTAAAAAAGCATTTCTTGAAGCAAATTCTTCCATCGCTTGGGTTTCTCTCATCTGAGAGGGAAGGTAACCTATGCACTTATGGCCACAATGCCAGAAGCTGCCCCAGTTTGTATGAAAAATTGTATGGGACAAGGTTTGTAACTATCAAGGTCTAGATTCTTTATGAAAAGGCAACCTCAAGACAATATATATGCTCTACAAGTAAATTATCAAGAAATAGAAAATAAAGTTTAAAACACAAACTTTTGATGAATAAAGAGTATGTTTTTAAATGACACAATTAATGTCAGAAAGGCAAAGGGATTTTAAGAGCGCTTGGTGAACCTTGTAATAGGGGCAACCATATGTCTTCACTCTTGAAAGTGTCTTGCTTTGGACAGTGAGTTACATGGTCACCCTAGGTGTGGTGGTTTAAAAACATGTCTGTTTTATCCCGGCCAGCATGGCTCAGTGGTTGAGCATTGACCTATGAGCCAGGAGGTCATGGTTCAATTTCTGATCAGGGCACATGCCTGGGTTTCAGGCTAGATCTCCAGTAGGTAGCATGCAGGAGACAGCCAGTCAATGATTCTCTCTCAGCATTGATGTTTCTCTCTCTCCCTCTCCCTCTCCCTTCCTCTCTGAAATCAATAAAAATATATTTTAAAAAATAAACAAACATGTCTGTTTTAAAGAACCTTTAAAACAAGATTCTTTGCCAAAACCGGTTTGGCTCAGTGGATAGAGCGTCAGTCTGCAGACTGAAAGGTCCCAGGTTCGATTCCGGTCAAGGGCACGTAACTTGGTTGCGGGCACATCCCCAGTAGGAGGTGTGCAGGAGGCAGCTGATCGATGTTTCTCTCTCATCGATGTTTCTAACTCTCTATCCCTCTTCCTTCCTCTCTGTAAAAAAATCAATAAAATATATTAAAAAACACACACACACACAAAAAAACAAGATTCTTTGCCACCAAGAAGTTCGTGTTCTTTCCCCTTGAAAAACGGGTGTCTTTTTGTGACTGCCTAATGAACAGTGTGTGACAGCACAGACACTGCCTGACTCTAGGTTAGAAAAGTCCATGCAACTTCTCCTGGTTTGTCTTGGACACCTGCTCTAGGGACCACCAGCCACCCTGTAAAGTCTGGGTACCTAAGAGCTGCTCCACTGGAGGGACCAGATGGAAAGACCAGAAAGCAAGAGTGAGAGAGCAAGAGATGCGTGAGGAGCCCGAGCTGTGCTGGCCCCAGTGTCTTCCAAGTCCAGGCACCAAACACGTGAGTGAGGGAGGCGTTAGATGCCTCCAGCCCCAGTTGTCATCTGACTCTAGCCACAGGGGAGACCCCTAGCAAGCGTCCCAGATGAGCCCAGGCCACCCTCAGAACCATGAGAGAAAATAATGAGAAATGATGTTGCTCTTTTATGTCAATGAGTTTGAGATGGTTTGTTATGCCCCAACAGAAAACCCAGACACTAAGTACAGGCTAAGTACTTTAAGGCCCCTACGGAGGACTTTTATGTCATTGTGAGTTTTTGTTTTGTTTTGTTCTGTTTTGTTTTGCTTCGCTCATTGTCCTGCAAGATGCGCTAGCCTCCTTTCAGTTCTCCCTCTAGCCAGGCTCCTTCTAAGCCAGGACCCACTGTTCTTTGCTCCATCTTTCCTTCCCCATCCCCCACATCTTAGTTTAAACCCCTTCTAATATGGTCTTAGCTCACTCATAGCCACTTGTGGGAGATTGCATTTTCCAAAAATCACCACCGCCATAGTTCTGATTCTACATGTTGTTTCAAAACCTTGTCATTTCCTTATTGAGAAGTGTGATCTATATCCCCTCCCTCTGAAATTGTGCTGGACTCCATGATTGCTTTGATTATATGGTTCTACTCCACTCTCTCTTCTCGGGTATTTGACTGCAGGGAACCCAGCCACCATACTGTAGGGAAGCCCAAACCAGGTGTATGTGTTCCATCTGTTAGCTCCAGATGAGGACCCAGCAGACAGCCATCATTAACTGCCAGACAGGTGAGTTTCCCTTCAAATGAGTCCAGAGTCCAGCTTTTGCACCGCCACAGCTGATGACAACAGAGTAGGAGTAAGTGCTCATCAATATTTGCAGTCTATTGTCATTGTTTTAAGACAACGGTTTGGGGTGGTTTGTTATGTGGCAATAGATAATAGGAACACCACTGTATTTTTATTTCTTAAAATAGTTCCAATTGTGGTTATATAAACAATTTTAAATGATTTGCTGAATGTTTGTTTCTCTTCCTAAATTGTAAAATTCATGAGATCCAGGACCCTGAGTACCTTGTCTATCATTGTATTTCCAGCACCTAACTGTGGCTGTTTTACAACAAGCATACTGAAATATATGCATAGAATGAATGACTGACTGACTGAATGAATGAATGAATATACAGCCTGAAAAATACATGAAAATGCCATCAAAGTGAAAATGAAAATCAGAACAGTTCCTGAGGATACAAAAAATATTTTGGTTATTAGAAAAGTGAGGAAGGGTATGTTGCTTAAGCAAGACATCTGTGGAGCTTGGATGCTATTTTGTAATTTTGCATTTATCAACTATCCAATCATATTTGGGTGCACACTAACACACACGATCCCAGCAAGGGCCTTTTATAATCTTTTGTCACCTTTAAGAGCTAGGTTCAGAGTAGATTCTTGGTTCATGAGCTTCATTAATGCCTTTGTAAATAATTTAACTATATCTCATACCAAAATAACTATTAACTCTGGTATGTGGAGAGGTGTGTGTCAAATTAAACTCCATAGAGGAAAAGTTGTTTGAAAATGGGTACATGCAAACCAGCAGTGTGAGATAAGGCGTTGACAAGTGTTACTGCAAAACACTTAGCTATTATTTTTGAGAACATGTGAACATGTGAGACTGAGGTCTCAGAAGGGAGGAAAAAGCTACCGCAGCGCCCATATTTTCAAAAGGAAATAACTTCTTAAGAAAGGAGAAAAACAGAACAAAACACCAATTTATCAAATTTCAAATTCCGTGAGGAACTTGAGCTCCTGAGCACCCAGCTTGGCTAGAAGAAGATGGAATCAGGGCCAGGGCCAGCTAACGAGTGACAATCTGGGTAAACAATTGCCAGTGAGAGTGACAATCTGGGTAAACAATTGCCAGTGAGAGTGACAATCTGGGTAAACAATTGCAGAGTAATGAATGACCATAGTTGGGCTTCTCGGGTATTTGACTGCAGGTGGACAAATCAAATGCCTCTTCACAGAACTGTATGTATGTGAAGGAATTCACCCTCCCTCCTATATATCTCCTATTATACTAGAGGCTGGTGGGGCTCTCGCTAGATCCCTGTTAGCTGGTTACATACTTCCAGTTCTGGGCAAGGAAGATTACAGAAGTATGTAAGAGGTTAGGCACCCTCCATCTGGGGAGCAGCCTGTAGCCAATGACTGACTGATAAGGAGTACAAAAGTGGCCCTCCTTGACTCAAAGAGGGACAACCCTGGTGCAGTTCACACTCCCTTGGGATCAGACTAAGATTGGACTTTAGCTGAAACCACATCTTTGCCTCGCTGCTCCCCCTGCTCTATGCTTCCCTCATTTCTTAACGGGTTTCTTCTGATTTCCCTCAGTAAATCACTTGTCTAAGATTTCCCCTCTTCAGGCTCTGCTTCAGGGGAACCCAACCCAAGCAATGTTGTCTCTTCTGGAGACTTTCCCTGACCATTTCCCACACAAACTGAATTAAGGATCCTCTTTTCATGCACACACCTCTGTCACTAAGCTTCTCACTAAGTATTGGACTCATAGACTTACTTGTCAGTCTCCCCATTAGACTACTTGAGAGCAGAAACCCTGACCTATTGATCTCTTCCTCCCCAGCTCCCAGGACACTTGGTCTGGCTTATAGCTCATACTCAGTAACAGTTTGATGAATTGAATTCTTGGGGACCTTTTGAAAGAGAATATGCTGGTCAAATCTACAGAGGTAAATAGACAAATATTATTTTGGCCTTCCATGTTGGAAGCGGGTTGAGAAAAAAAATCACAATGAGGTTTATAGAAATAGGATATGGGCCCCAGAATGTTGTCTAGCACCATTGAAAATAGAATGTAGTCTGGAATGTGGGTCAATGAATGATTTATTAAGTTAGTTACTGATAAGGTATAATGGAATATTATTTTTTAAAGCACACAGGACCTTTCTTCAAACAACTTAAATATCCAGTTTAGGAAAGATTGATTATAAATATATGAAGAGCCATTCCAAGTAGAACATGGACCAACTTCCAGCCACAGTAAAGAACAGGAAGAATGGGTTTAAACTATCGTGAGAAATCTGGGGAAATATCTGAATGAACTTCATCAGGACTGACAAAAGCTCTGTCTATGACCAAACTGAGCCCTCCTCTCAACTAGGCCTCAGCCTTGGCCTCTGAGTCTTAGTACAAATGATTTTTCCCACCCTCCACATCAAGAGACTTGAACAACCTAAGCATAGCTTCTAAGAGCTCAAGGGCACATCTTTAAAATGATAGCCTCAGTTCCCTTAAGTTGTTGCCTGACAAAGCTCAATAAAGCCAAAAGAATTTACTCTTTGTTCCAAAACCTGAATATAGGCTCCTGATCTCCATTTTCTTAGAATTTATTTAAAAAAAAAAAAGCCACCTTGAAATTGTAAATCTTTTTAAAATTGATTTTTAGATAGAGAGAGAGAGGAAGAGAGAGATAAACACATCAATGAGAGAGAAACATGCATCAGCTACATCCTGCATGCCCCCTACTGGGGATCAAACCTGCAAGCTGGGCATGTGTCCTGACCAGGAATGGAACCATGACCTCCTGGTTCATAGGCCAATGCGCAACCACTGAGCCACACTGGCCTGGCTGAAATTGTAAATCTTTTATTTGTCCTTTTATTATATATCTTGTACAAGCCAGGAATGTTTTTCAAAGGCCTGGAAGCCATCACTTTGAAATGTAATCATCAAGGAAGGAAGGGCTCTGTCTCCCTGTATCTGTGGGAGGGTAGGAGCCTAGCTTCAAACACAGGTGGCCTAGTCACAGCAATCCCCCCTGCCTCACTCCAAAGTCTTTCAGAAGGTTTTCTTTAGCACATCCAGCCTTTAAACAGCCTCCTGCCTTTTGAGTCAGTGTAGTTCAGCTGAGGTCTCTCCCCTACTGCAGTAGTACTGAATAAAATCTCTCTTACTACCTTTAAGTAGTATCTGGCTTTGTTTCTTTTTGACCGCACCCAAGGCAAGCTGTGACTTCAACATTAGTAGGAAGCTTTGAAGAGAAGAGCAATGAAGTTCCACTTCAGAGGGTCCCGGTTTTGTCCTGCAATGAAGCAGGAGGTGGATAAAGTCCCTTCAAGCCCCTCTCCTGACCAGTTTGTTAGATCAGTGGTAAAATATCCTTTAGGAGCTCCATGAGTATAAGGAAAGAATCGGGCAATGGATTAGGGCCCCAAAATAAATAGAGAAATTGTCTCTATAGTAAATGACAATGAGACTGATCCTGACTCTGCTTCTCCCTTGCTGGGTGATTTTAGACAGATTGCATAACCTCTCTGATCTTGTTCCCCCATTCTGTAAAAAAAAAAAAAAAAAAAAAAAAAAAGAGGCTGCACTAGATGTTCAAGCTCTCTGATACGTTC
Organism: Plecotus auritus; assembly: GCF_963455305.1. Lineage (NCBI taxonomy): Eukaryota > Metazoa > Chordata > Mammalia > Chiroptera > Vespertilionidae > Plecotus > Plecotus auritus. Next base: position 153,868,886 of record NC_137773.1, on the reverse strand, counting down.
TGACTTCCAGAGCCCCTGCATTATCAGTAAAGTCTCTCTGCTCATCCCTCTTGATGGTTATGTTGAAATGCCTGTCCTCTGTTAAGCTGGAAGTGGAGGTCTCTCCTGTGTGCCAAGAAAGAGCTCTCACACCTCTTCCAGGCCCATATGTGGCCAGGATCACCTGGGATACCGAAAGCACACATGCTTGCCAGAAAATCTAACTTTGTGACTCAGAAATTGCCATCTGCTAAACAGCTTTTAATTGAAGCTCCAAGAGGCAGAAGCTGGCTGGAAAAATCTTGCAAGTTGATCCAATAGGATTATCTTCTCTAAAAGAGGTTTTTCTATGTTTAATTAGTTGGAAGCCATTTTGTCACAGATGGGATTAGTCATGTTCTGCCCTGTCTCTTCCCCTCCATAGGGGAAGTCCCACAGATTCTTTTTTTTTTTTCTTCTTAAATCTTTTTTCTTCAGTATTATATTACTGACGTTTCAGGTGTACACCATAGTGATTCAACACTATATACCTTACAAAGTGACCACTACAATAAGTCTAATAACCATCTGTTACCATACATAACTATTATGATGTTATTGACTCTATTCCCTATGCTGTATATTACATCCCCAAGACTTATTATTTATTTATCTATTTATTGTTGATAGTATCACAGATGTACCCCATTTTTCCTCCCTTTGCCTTCCCCCAAGATTCTTTAGTTAGCACAGGCTTTTTATTTATTTACTTATTTATTTTTGGGGGCGGGAGGTTGGCTACACTGCCCATCCTTTGAAGCAGCCAGTGTTGCAGAAGCCTTTTCTCCACCAGAGTTATTTCAACCTGGATGGAGAAGTCAGATGTAATCAGTTCTCCCGGAGGGGTAATGTGAGTCAGTTACCATATACTCAGGAACCAGAAACTCACCGTCACATTGGCCTGCACAGAGTCATCAAGAAGGCAAGAGCCTGAATGGCAACACTGACCAAATGGAAACCCAGTCATTTCAGGGACGGAGTGTTAACCTTGTGTACTAAGGGCTAGAACGGACTTTCAGAGGCCAGGACCCGCTCATCTGCTGCTGGCAAAAGGGTGAGTGAAAGAACCCAGTCAGGGGCTTCTTCCAATCTGGGATTTGGGCCGCTGCAATTCCTCATCTGTCCTCAGGGGGCGCAGTGTGAGATTCTGGTTTAGCAAAATGGGTAGAGTTAGGGAGTGGAGACTCAGTATTGGAACCAAGGTCAGATATGGCTGCAAACAGGAAGAAGCTGTTCAAAGTGCTTCTAGATTTGGAACTGGGTAAAATAATTTTAACCCACCGGTATGTAATGTTACCTTCATTTTAACCCTTTTATTGTGGAAAATTTCAAAACATACAAAAGTGGAGAGAACATTTAAAGAATCTTCATGCACCAGTCACCCAGTTTCAATAATTATCAACTCAAGGCTAATCTTGTTTCATCTATACCCCCACCAATCCCTCCACCCCCAGCTCACTCTCCATATTATGCCTTCACATTTCATAGTTGAGGAAACCAAGGCTCAAACATTAATGAGGAAGAATGAATTGGGTCATTTATTCTCAATGAATGGGTGGAGGCAGTATCTCACATTCTTTGGTGTGGGATGTGTGTGTTTTGGAAAAAGAAAGGTCAATAATATACTGTTGTTATATAATTTTTATTTGTAACATAAAAAAAATACCTATTGTTCTCACAATATAAATTACATAAAGAAAAGCTGGACAAAAGATTTCTCCAAGTAGAGGGTAGGGATGATATCAAACACTCTTAGTCCGTGAGTTGCTTATGTCTATCAGAAAGAGGTCATGGCTTGGAATAGGTCATAAAATACAGGATTAGATTCCACCCAAGATCCCTTTCCTCTTTGACCTCCCAAGCTCACACAGCAGGGTAGTGGAATTGCTGGGACCAGAGCCTTGTACCCCAGGGTCTATGAGAAGGTGGCATGGTTGTTGAGTTGGGAGCCACAGAAAGTGCCAAGAAGGGGGGAAACCCTTTGGAATGACAGCACTGTCCACACAAATTCTCCTGCTCTCCCAACCCAGGCTCAGCAAGCCACTTTCCAGCTGCTCTGTCATGGCTCCAATGAGTGAGAGGCACTGCCATCCAAGAAAAACATTCTAGAGCACCAGTGGGCTGCTGAGCTGTAGAACCCTTGAACCATGGCCTTCATGGTATCCTGTTCGTTTAGCTGAGTTCATCCCAGAGGTTTCGAATGAGTGGTCAGTAGGCTGAACACTACCCCAGATATGTTTTGTTTAGTTTACATAGTATTTGAATATTTTTTTTAGTAAGTCATCAACATTTTAAAATTTGAAGATTGGAAATTTTAGATTCCTTGGTGTCTCTTCAAAAAAAAGAGAGAAGGATTTGGCAACAGAGGGCAACATGAACAACACATTCTTGTCACAGTCAGCTGGAAGCTGGAGCTTTAAACTGAGCATATATTCTCTCATTTGCTTTAGTCTCCACCGCTCCCTACTGCCTTACACCCAGCCTGCTTCACTTGTTTATTTTACCTCCTGGGTCCTGTAGCAATCTGGGTTGGTAACCTAACGCTCTGACAAAGGGCTTCAAATAATGATTCTCATATATTGGCATCAGAATCCTCCATGGTGCTTGCCTGAGGCTCTGGCCCAGAGATCCCATTCCTGTGCATAAATGAGGCTCCGGATGTGCATTTTGAGCCAGCAGCCCAGAGGGTTCTTTTATGACCATAGTTTTAAAAAGGCTTCCCTAGAATGGAGGTTCTCAGTAATGGCTGCACATTGAAATCACCAGGGGGAGATCTTACAATATATTCATCTTTCTTCACCCCAAACTAATGAACTCATAAGACACTAGAGCAGTGGCCCAGCCTGGTTAATACTTCTGCATTTATTTTTTTTAATTCCAAAAATACAGAAAATTTGAAATAAGAGTACATGGGACTCCTTTAACCTCCTATCATAATTTACCATCTATTAACATCTTTCCATAGCTACTCCATTTCTATTTTACACACACACACACACACACACACACACACACACACACACTTCCCTTTAGCCAAACCAATCAAAAGTCATCTGCAGACATTTCACCCCTAAGTATTTTAGCATGCCTCCTTAAGAAAAAGGACATTTTCCTACATGACCACATCGCATTACCAAACCTGAGAAAAACCACTGTTTCCTCCTGATTAGATTCAGTTCAAATTAGATTCTGGCAAGAACCTCACATAGGTGACTTTGTACAATGTTCTATACCTCCCATCACATCACATCACATCAGGAGGCAAAAACTGCAGTAGTTCTCAAACGTGAGTGTGGAGCGCTGCTGGGCCCAACCAACCCTGTGGTGCTTGGTCTGGGGTGAGGCCTGAGCATTTTATTTGCATTTCTCATAAATTCCCAGGCGATGCCGATACTGCCAGTCTAGGTACCAAACTCAGAGAACGCCTGGCCTGAGGGCAGGCCATCCCACCATCGGCAGTAGGTACTGGCACTTTTAAAAGTTCCACCATATGATTATAAGATGCAGCTAGCATTGGGAACACCACTAATCTAGCCCCTCATTGCTCAGATGTAGTGCCTGGACCAGTAGCATCAATATCACCAAGGACCTTGTAAGAAATGTGAAATCTCAGACCCCACCCCAGACCCTGAAGCCAGAATTTGCATTTTAACAAAATTCCCCGATGCACATTAAAGTTTGAGCCGCACTACTCTAGAGCAGCTGGGAGCTTTTTCCGTGCCTTACCTGGTCCCTGCACACATGGGACCAGGTTACATGAAGGAGGCAGCATTGAGGGAGAAGCTGTTGACATCTCCAGGGTCAGATAAAAGAATCAGGTGGCTTGCTTTTTCTCTGAAACAGGCCCAGGAGTTGCTCTCATTCAGGCCATGTGTACTGCAACCCCACTTCCATGCCCTGGGCACCAAGGAGAAGGCAATATATTTGCTCATAAAGCATTTTACAAGCCTGGGCAATGGGGTGTGGATTGTAAAGGATTCTAACTAGTTCACTGCTGCAGTGGAAATAGCTTCAGCATGTGGGAGGAGAAGAACCAAGGAGGTAATGTGACAACTGGGGATTGGAAACAGCCATCAGAAGAATTGATCATCACTTTCCACTCCTGGCAAAGAGCAGGTCTATCAGAAATATAAGCAGATGGTTGGGCCAGGGAGTCTCTAAAGCAAATGTGGGGCTGGGTAAATTGTTGTCCTGTGTGAAACTGAGCTCAGGGATAATCAGGAGAAGAGGACAGAGGAAGAATCAGAAAGAGAGTAGGAAAGGAACTGACTTCCCCATCTCAGAGCATTGGGCAAGGTGGAACCATGATTCATTAGTTTGATCATTCTCAGTTCAGGAGGAGGAGTCTGCCTTTGCTGGGGGTGGTCAGGGATGGTTTCCAGGGGAGGGAAATTTTACAACTTGAGTTGGAACTTTCCATGTAGATGAGGGCTTGTGGGAAAGTAGAGAACACCATACAGGAAGCACAGAGATGTGAGCACATGTATTGTGACCTAGGAGCAATGAGACCATGACAGGCCACCATGGCTGCCTTTGTGTTGGTCCAGTCCTCACATCATGCAGGTCCTCAAGGTGAATTGCATTAATGGCCCAGCTTCTTCACAACTCCTGTATCCACACTGTTTGCTATGAAACTGTGTGCCCTACCACACTGACAGGCTCAGCCGTGTGACTCGCTTTGGCCAAGAGGATGAGACGGAAGAAACAGTGTGCAATAAAGGACTACCTCAGCAAGTCGAGTGGTCCAAGCTCTGCACATCCCAAAGAAAGTTTTGAACCTAGGCTGGCTCCTGGTTCCTGGGAGGTAATCGCTAAGCCCTCAGAAAATCCTGACTCACAAGAGTATCTTTGTTTACCTGGAGTCCTTGGGTCAGGCCAGATAGTGATGCTAACAATGTCATTTATGTGGGAGCCATGGGATTCACAGCATCAGCTAGCTAGACCCTTGGAGAGGCTGGAAACCAAAAATCAGTCATACAGCGAAGTCAGCCATGCCTATGTGACCAATCCCCAGTAAGAAACCTGCAGGCTCCCCAGGTGACAATCTTGGATCAAATCATGTCTTTCCTCAGGCTTCGCTCTTCTTGGATACAGCATTGACTTTTGGACTTCACCACACTGACTCTCTGTCCCCTCCCTCAGACAAGGTTTGCTTTATTCTTTGAATCTATCCACCTCCAACTTCCCTGGGGTCCCACCCCTATTTGATGGAACCCTAGCTGCCAGCATACTGCCTAGGCTAATGCCTTCCATCCCAGGACTGCCCTGACAACCTGTAGTAGATTAGGTTATTTCAGAGCAAATATTCACTCCCTTTAGCCCAGCCTCTAGTCCCTGACCCCCACAGACTTATGAGAAATAATATAGGCTTGTTTTAAGCCACTGATCAGTCTAACCCCAGCTGGCTATACCCTTGGAGGGAGGACCCCCCCACACACATTAATGTTGAGCTTGGCCATGTGACTTGCTATTTGTCAATGAAATGTGAGTGGAAGTAAAATTTACTCATTCCAAGTCTATGTCTTAAAAGGCATCATGTTTCTGCCTGCTCCTCTGGAAGATTCTGCCATCTACCATGAGAGATAATGCCCCAGGTCACCACTGTTCCTTCATCTCAGTCATCTCAGTTCCAGAATGAGACATGAAGGGCAAATGTGAACTTGATACTCACGTTGAAGTTACCTTAGTCAACTCACAGACATTAAAAACAGTTTATTACGCAGCATATTATAATGCTTGCTGACTAATGCATCACCCATGGAGAGTCAACATCTTGCTGAAGTGGGATCACCATTATCACCTTAGCTGTCATAAACCACTAATTAAGGAAAATACTTTTTATTCAGAGACACTTCCAAAAACCCGTTCTCATTATCAACTTTTTAGAGCAACAATGAATTTGTTCATAACAGTTGGGAAAACAATGCTAAAACATGAATACTCTGGAAAAAAATCAAGTGAGATCTGGTCTACCATCACCAGTCCAAATGAAGATGAAGGATGCAAAGTGTTATTATTGTCTCAGTGAAAGACACTTACACACAAAGAAGTTGAACCCCTTGCTTCCCTTCCATTTGGCTACCTTGATGATAGAAGGGATGCAAGTTTTGGGTAGAAGAGAAGTCGCTTGGTTCTTTGCTTCAGGATGTGCTTATTAAAAAAAAAATGTTGCAGACCTGAGAAGATAGGTATCTTGAAGTATATGAAGGGTTGCCATGGAAAAAACAGATTAGACTAGTTTTCTTTCTTTTTTTAGACTAGTTTTCTAAGTGGGGTGGAAGACACAGGAGTCAGATCAACATAGGAAGAATTTTATAACTAGAGACAGCATGTGCTGCCAAAGGAGAGAAGGAGTTTCCTGTGTTGACTGGATGACCTAGTTCTGTGTTGACTGGATGACCTTTTCAGCAAGGATATTTCTTCCATTCAATAATATTCTGTAGACCCTACCATGTGCCAGGTGCTGTGCTAGGTGCAGCGTGGTGAACAAAGCAGGTATAGTATCTTCTCTCCTGGAGCTTGCAGTCTAATCGTGGAATTAGGTATTATACAAGCAAACTCATAAACAAACATGCAATGGCAAATGCAGGAAGTGCTTGGAGAGTATAACAAGGGCCTACTTTACACTGGATGGCCAGGGAGTGTGTGTAACAGACATTTGCTACTAATTAGATTGATTCTCTCAGGTACTTGGAAATCCTTTCCTCTCTGGTATATAGACCTGAACATGCCAGGAGAAGGACTGGTACCTGTGGACATATTAGAATTCAGAGGAAGAAAAGGCTTCCTGACATGGGCTTCCTGACAGGAGCTGTGACTTGTTGAGGGACAGTCAGCCCACAGAGACTCTGCATGAGGAGAACTAGTAGAATCCACCCTGACCTCCCCTTTGCCCCCCAACCACACACTCCCACCTTCTCCTGGTGATCCTCATTGGGGTAGTTTGTTATGTAGCATGTTAGACTGATCAGTTAAATCCAAATCCAACTGGAAGTCAGGAGCATGGGAGAAGATCCCATTGGCTTTTCAGACCAACAAGGCACTGTGGGAACTGTGGCTATTCATCCCCAGGCTCCCTGAACCATAATGAGAACCCGTAATGAGCAGAGACAGCTGAAACCCAGACTTGTGCCCAGTGGATTGAGGTGGGCACCTTGTCCTCAGTCACTATGACTTGGCATTCACTCAGGGAAACAATGAAGTAAAGGAAAATAAAGTTCCCATGTGGCTGATGGCAGAAAACATTCACATGCTCACCATGAGCCTGTAACCACAGTCCTTCCCCTTCCCCTTTAAAAGGTGGTGGGACTGCCCATCCTAAATGTTCACTGCACCCTGGTGTGGCTGCACACAGGTGGCTTGCTCTGGACCTTGCACTGTTTAGAGAAGGCCCAATACACCTGAGCTGGAGGAGGAACAGTAAAGACAAGACAAGATTAGCACCAAAGAAATCCCACACGTGCTCAGAGCACTGTGTCCTCTTTCCATTGCAAAATCAGGGGCTGGTGAATGTGGGCATCACTTCCATGCGTGGGTCTTGCTGTCATCCCAAGCCTCCTGCCCATCGCGGTACAGCATGTCTCCATTTGCCGCCCACCAAGTCTGGAGTTTCAATATGGCCCCCATACTATTCCCTAACATTGGAAGAACACATTCTCTCCAGGAGTTGCCAACCCATTCCGGCACATACTAGCAGATCTGCCCCAGCAAACTTCACATCTGTGGCTTCATAACTCCAAGGTACATGATTTCTGCAGAAGAAAATCAATATTTAGTCGCCATGGTGGAGATGTATTGTATTTGCCATTACAGTTTAATGGTTAAAATATGTGAATGGCCTGAAAGCATAATTGTCATTGATTGGTGGGCAGATGAGTTCCTGGAAACAAGGAGTGGGTGCATGAGAGGTTAAGGTATAGTTGGTTCTACCCCCCTATTCCTTTTCACACACACACCCCTTTGAGAAAGAACTCCTTTTATACCAGTCATCAACACAGGGGACCCCCCTGAGGGGTTTTGTTTGGGGAGTTTGAGGGGGTGGGTTTCTTTGTTTATCGAAATTAAATGAGCTTAATGCATCATTCACAATCCACTTGTTCTTCTTAGAATCCCAGAAGCTCTACAAAGGGGAGGAGCTTGTGCTCACTCTGTCAGCCTATGTTTCTAAGCATTCTAATTCCCTTGCCTAAATGGGAACCCCATTTACCTTTTCATTCTGAAGGCCAAGTAATATGGGCCACAGATATTCCCCTGGTCTGCCTCACAAAGCCAGGGAGAATGGTGCTGGCTGGGCCCATTAAGGTCAAACGTGGCCTCATATGTCCACACATATGTCCATCTATCTCTTTAAGGTTGTCAGCAGCTTGCCTAGATGTACATTTTGATGACATTCTGAAAAAAATCATTAATAAAAAAATTACAATTGAAAAGTTTGGAATCCTGAAGACATAGCATGTTGTGGGGAGAAAGGGCAGGATGGAAAGATGGGGTTGAAGATTTAAGTTCTCATGAGCAATATACAGTTGAGCCTCATTATTCATGGATTCTATTTGCAAATAGCACCTACTTGCTAAAACTTATTTGTAACCTTGCATGGTTTTCACAGTCATTTGCTGATATGTACAGAAAAGTGAAAACTTTGTGTTGCCCAAGCTCACATTGCTGGCGGAGTTTGATGGAACTGGTAGGGGGCCGCACAGTGTAATGCAAGAAACTTAGACTCTGGGGCCCAAGGAACAGGGTTCAAATTGCAACTTTGGCAACAATTGGTGGGGCGGCCTCAGGCAAGTCACTAAACACTTCTGAATCTCATTTTCTTTTCTTTTTTTGTAAAATAAAGAAAAGAAAATCTACCTGGATTACTTTTTTGGGGTTTAGAATAATAATTTATGTGAGGTAGTGATGTATGTTTGTGTGTGTGTGTGTGTGTTTCAGGAGCAGTGTTTCAGCGCTCACCAGTTAAGTGTGCCTGATAACTTTACAGAACACAACTGCCATGAATAACAAGAATCAACTGCATGGTGGTCCCAACCAATGGTAGGCGTGCTGCTCTGTCCAGCCACCCCAAAAAATGACACTATTTTTCAATTGAGCAAAGTACCCAATTGAACATTATTTTTCAATTGAAGCAGAGCAGTCATCGGAGCAGTTGAGCTATCCAGCCTGGAATCAGACCAATAAGAGAAGTCATGCAGAGCCTGCCTCAAGCAAATCCAAGGGGAGTCCATTCAAGTCAACAAATATCATTTTATTATATGTGCTTAGCCCCTGCTGGATACAAAGACTAGCTCTGTGGTCCTCAACACCTGCCAGAGGCACAATGGTGTTTTTATCCATGTAAAAAATATACACTTCTTACCCTAGTCGCTTTGGCTCCATGGCTAGAACATCAGCCTGCAGACTGAAGGGTCCCAGGTTCGATTCCGGTCAAGGGCATGTACAGCGGTTGCAGGCTCCTCCTGGCCTGGGCCCTGGTCAGGACGCATGCAGGAGGCAACCAATCGATGTGTTTATCGCACATCAGCATTTCTCTCTGTCTTTCCCTCTCTCTTCTGCTCTCTCTAAAAATCAATGGGAAAATATCCTCCAGTGAGGATTAAAAAATAAAAAAATAAATTTAAAAAAAATATATATATACTTCTTATGTTTCTATGGGTATATCTACTGTTCCAGTGAAAACTGTCGGAATGTGCAGTTGGTGATTTGTGTGATATGCTGTACCTCAGGATGCAGCTGGTTAGGAGAGATGAGTTGGTTCCCAACAAGCAAACCAAACAATAAGCACCCTGTGTGTTGACCAGTATGCCTCCTGATTTTCTGAAAGAGCACTAAAAGGAGATGATGCTAAAAACAAGTAAATAACGCAATAACTTGATACAATCTGATCCCTTCGAGTGTCACCAAAACTTCTTATATTTGAAAGTATGGAATTGCTGAGTCATGGGATATATAAGCATGTTTACCTTTAGTAGACACTGTCTAACAGCTTTCCAAGGTTTAGGTATGCATTTACATCCCCCTCAGCATTGTAAGATAATTCTAGTTGCCCACCTCTTCACCAACACTTGGTATTGGCAGTCTTTGTAATGGGATTTTGAATCTTGAGTGGAGCATCTCAAGGGCAGAGAAAGTAGTCAGAGTTTGTTCATTCCAATGGGCTCACCCTGCCAAGGTGGTTAAGTAGTTCCTGATATTTGGTTCCAGAAGCACCATTTCTGTGCTCAGTTCTTCTGCCTTCCCAAGAGTTCTCTGAGCTCCCTGATAGTCTTCCTATAAATTCCATTTTGGCTTAAGCTCATTTGAATCAGTTTCTGCTACCTGTAACCATAGAATCCAACTGACGCATTAGTCAAAGTTACTGGGGACTCTAGACTGGGCCCCTGGCCTCCCCTGATCTGGGCAGCAAGATACAACATCATGGCCACACACTCTAGCCACACTAAAATACTTTCTGCCTCCAAGCTCACCAGGATGGCCCCGCTTCCCTGTCTTTTTAAGGTAGCTTTGCTCTGCCCAGAATTCACTCCCCACTCCCTATTTACTTAAAAACATACTTTAGGACTAAGCTTAGTCATCACAACTGTATCTGGGAAACCCATTCTGACTACCCCATGCAGTTGCTCCTATTCCACTGAGAATTCTGGTTACAACCTGTCAAGGACTCTTCCCCATATGAATTCATGTTAAAGTCCTATCCCTCAGTATCTCAGAATGTGACTGTATTGGAGATGGGACTTTTCAGAGGTAATTAAGGTTAAATGAGATCCTATGAGTGGGCCCTAACCCAATCTGACTGGTGACCTTATAAAAAGAGAACACACACACACAGACACACACACACACACACACACACACACACACACACACACACACACGCGCGAAGAGAATACAACACAAAAATAGACACTGGGGATGTACATGCACAGACCAAAGAAACAAAACCGAAAACATGTGAAGAAGACTCAATGAGAAGGCATTCATCTGCAAGCCAAGGGCAGAGGCCTCAGGAGAAATTAACCCTGCTGACATCTTAATCTTGGACTTCCAACCTCCAGAACTGTGAGAAAATAAATTTCTGTTGTTTAGACCATCCAATCTGTGGTATTTTGTTACAGCAGCCCTAGCTGACTAATACACACCTCTGCCAGGCTAATTCTCCGTGTTACCTGCAATCATTTGTCTACCTTGGAGATCCCTGTCTCCAAGAAGACTCTAATCTGTATTCTTTGAGCCTGTCACAGTCCCAGGCACATTGCAGGTGTTCAGTAAATGATAGGTGGACAGAGGAGACTAAGGACAAAGGGGAAAAGGAACGAACAGCTTCCCTTCTGCACCCTCTTCCAGGCCTCCTCCTTGAAGATCCGATGTAGTCCACAGAAGCAATGGGTTCAAAAATCAGCAGAGAATGGTCCCACAAAGACACCTTAGAGCTTCATTAGGCTCTTCAGCTTGGAGCCACCTTTCAGGCATGTGGACCCAGAGCATGGGCAAGCTCCATCAGTGACTTCAGCCTCTGAATTAGGTTTATAGAAAACACATCCTTCACTGAGCTCAGCTGTCTGCAGCTTCAGGGCCTATTCCTAGAGAGATTTGGGCTGGTGTTTCTCAGACTTTGGCATGCATCAAAATCACCTGGCAGGCCTACTGAAGCACAAGTGGCTGGGCCATCCCCATCATTTCTCATTCAATAGGTCTGGGGTCAGAATTTACATTTCTAACAAGTTGCTAAGTGATTCTGATGCTGCCTGTCCAAACACTAATCCAGGCAAAGAAATAGTCATTCCAGGGAAAGATGACAGAAACGATTCAAAGAATGTTAGAGGAAACCCAGGCAAAAAGAGATAAAAGGTGACAGGAATGTATGCCTTCATCAGCTATAGAAGCCATTGCGGGTGAGTGATGCTGATGGATGCACATGAAGTTCTAAGACCATTTTAATAAAACGCAGGTTCAGGTGGACAAAACATGGCCATGAAAACATGGAAGGTCTCAGTTCATTTTCAGATCTGCAAATATTTCTGGGGAGTCTACAATTTATATGTTAAACACTGAGCTCGGGGCAGCAAGCTGTGATGGGAAGAAATAGGATCTGAGCCCTGGTTTGGTTGTCACTGTCCCTTAACCTCTCCCTCCAGGCCTTGGTTACTTTCTTTTCAACAGCCTCTGAGGGTTACTTCAAGGATCGAGTGAGATTTGGACCAAGAAGCATTTTGTAAATTGTGGAATTCCATAGAAGCACAAACTATTTAGATACTGCAGGGGATGGAGGTAAAAGCAGGGCTCCCTCTATGCCCACAGGCAGTCGCAATCAGGAGCAGGAAGTTCTGCATATAAATAGTACCTATTAATCCTAATAGGACTTTGCTTCTCTGAATCTTTTTTGTTGCCATCTAGCCTGACAGCACCTTCCAGAACACCCGATAAATTCCCCATCTCTTGCCCTCTGAGCCAACTCTTTATACAGCAGCCAGAGAAATTGTTTTAAAATCTAATTAGATCACGTTACTCACAGACTTAAAATGTTCCAATCGTTTTTTCTACTGTCTTGAAATCAAATTTAAGTTCTCTCTATAACCTACCAGACTGTGCATGACCGGGCCCACGCCCTTCTCTCCAGCCTCAGCTCACGCTACTCCTCCCAAAGACACCAGCACCCATCCCTTCCTGGAATGCAACCATTTCCCTGCACAGGGCCTTTGTTCTCTGTCCTCTGCCAGAAAGGCTCTTTCTCCACCCTCCTCCTCTCTCTATGCCTGCTCAGTTAGTGGCCCCATAATCTTAATTAGATCATCCCATTATTCTCTGTCATAGCACCCTGTTCATTTTTTTTTCACAACTATTTGTAATGCATATTTTATTGTGTGTTTACTGTACTCTTCCTGACTACATTGATGGGTTCTGAAAGCTGAGATTAGGTCTGTCTCATTCATTTCTTATACATTTAGGGTGTTTTGGGTGAAAGCAACAGAAATTGGTCTGGTTAATCTTAAGAAAAAGGAAGTTTGTGGGAAGGACAACTGGAGTTAACAGGCAGGCGAGAACAGGGCTTGGAAACAAGCAGGAACAAGGCAACTCTAAAAAGTAGAAAGCTAAAAGGGCAGGAAATGTTCTGGTAAACACAGCCTGATTGGGGTGTGTAATCCCCAAATGCCAACTTGTTTTTGGTCTCTTTATTAATCTGCTTTGATTTAAAATCCAGAGTGAGAACATTAATTGGCCTGCCTTGAATCATCAGCCTTGGTTTGGGGGAGGAGAGAAGCCTCATCAAACTAAAGAAAGAAGTAATCTTCCATTCTCAAAAAAAAAAAAAAAAAAAAAAAAAGTTGCTTGGTTTGCTCTTGCAAAGGGGAGAAAGCATACTGATGCCTCGCCTCAAACAAAGTCAAGGTATCCACAAGGCCGCTGTATTGATTCCTGCTGGATATCCAGACGGGGGAGACACACAGTAAGACATTGGTTAAATGAATGAATGAAAACTTGCTTCTGGACAAAGTTCAGAGCTTGCTCAGTTACATGTGTTCAAAGAGAAGAAATGGTCGATGCTGGTTTTGGTGCTTTGGAATACAAATGTCTTGGTGCATTTAATAATATTTGGAACCATATATCCTGAATTAGTGTCATGGAATCAATTGGGGATACAAGGAAGTCACATGCTTTGAGACAGGGACAAACCAAGAATACACCTGAGATATCATACCCAGTACTTTTTGTTTTGTTGTTAATACTCACCCGAGGACATTTTTCCATTGATTTTTAGAGAGAGTGGCAGGGAGAGGGAGAGACAGAGAGAAACATGGATGTGAAAGAGGCACATTGATTAGTTGCCTCCTTACAGGCCCTCTGGGGATTGAACCTGCAATTGAGGTATGTGCCCTTGACCAGAATCAAACCCAGGACCCTTCAGTCCACAGGCTAACACTCTATCCACAGAGCCATACTGGCCAGGGTCCCAGTACTTTTTTTAATGATCTCAGAAGATGGTGGTTTTTACCTTTCTGGGTATCTTTCTCTGGCATTTACCAGGAAAATTTTGTCTTCAGTCTTTAAGAACATACAACCCATCACACATTAGTCCATGTCACAGGAGATTGGGCAAAAGAACAGGAAGCATTAGAAGAGAGCTTTCTTTCTTGGTGTCTTCAAAAGACAAAAAAAACTCCATGGCCTTGCCTTAAAGTTAAGGTGTTTATTGAGAAGGAAATAAGACATTTAAGAGAGGAGTGTGGAGCACTGTGTGAGAGCCCTGGTCTTATCTAACTACGGTAGTTAGTGGAACATTCATATTCCTCATGACTTAAGGATTTCCTTTTCTTCTCAGGATTTTTGTGGGTAATATTCTTACCTTTCAGGAGAACAGGAGAGAACAAAGACGTCTTCAGATTTCATTTCCATGGCCCTTTGGCTACATTCCCAGTGCCAGAAATTTTTCTCAAAGGGTCCTGGGCTAGATGCCTGTATTTCCAGATTAGTTTGTAGCCAAGGAAATTTTAGAGAAGGCACACGTTTTAGTTATCTTTTGCAGCCTTATAATCACCCCAAAACAGTCACTTAACACAACAGCAATTTAATATTTATTATGATTCTGGGGAATGACTGGTATTAGTTGAGCGGTTCTTCTGTTTCACATGCTATAGCTGAGGCCATTCATGGGCTGTATTCAGCTGGGAGCATGTCTGGTTCTGAGACATCAAAGATGACCTCTAATCCTCCAAGACGTCTCGCCATTCAGTAGTTTAGCCCAAACGGTTGCTTCCAAGAAAGAGCATTTCAAAAGGAAAAGCCCCAGTGCGAATTCCTTTATCAAACCTGTTTTGTTATCACTTTGCTAATGTCTCAATGGCCAAAACAAGTCCCACAGTCAAGTCCAGAATCAGTGTGGGAGGGGAGTTTACAAGGGTGTAAAACACTAGAAGGTGTGGTTCATTGGAGGCCACCAATGTAACAATCTCCCCACAAGAGATCAGGGCAGCAATGCAGGCTGAGTCTCCCCAGTTGTCAGTGCTTAGGTAAGAATGGATGGCACAATACCTTGTCTATGACTTAGCAGTTCCAAAAATTCAGTGCAATTAGGGACGCATCTAGCCCTGTTCTTTTCTTTGAAATTGCCTCTCCTCCACAGACCCTGCCAAATAAATGAGTTTAGGTTGTCATTTTTTTCCCCCAAGAACTTGTCTCCTTGGCCAAAGATGATTGGACCAGAGTAAACACCTGACCTAAGGAAAATCATGCCATTCACCGAGTTAGCCCAATCAGATTCTCTCCTGCAGAAAATAAAATAAATACTATAAAGTATTCAGTCATAGATATCACATGTCTCTGCTCATTCTCTTTTGCTCCAATCATCTGCCAGAGGAGACTATGCCCTCAGTAGCCACTGGTCCAATGTGGATAAGAGACATGTGGAGTAGAGCTTGGAGTGGCACCCAGCCTAGATCAACCAAATCATAGGGGATCAGCAGAACCATGGTCATAAGAATAAATATTTTTAATGCAAGACTGACATTTTGAAGTTGTTTTCTATGTGACATTATTATGCCAATAGCTGACTAATACAAATCTCACTGTTAAAGGTCCTGGTTGGCTAATTCTCTGCTCCACTGATCGTTCAGGTCCTCCTTCATCTGATGGATCCACCAAGCCTTAAGGTATGGTCCTCATCTGTGTTCTTGGAGCCTCGTCATAGGCTTGTTCAGGTTCCAGCTTTGGGGAGAAAAAATGCATGGAGAAGCACATAGGCAATATGTAAAGGCCAAAACTTGGAAATTGAGTGCCTCATTTCCACTTACATTCAGCTGGCAAGAATATAGTCAGATGACCACACCTGCAAAAAGAGGCTGGGGAATGTACTCTCTAGCCATGTATTCAACTACCAGGGAAGAAGAGGAAACCGGCTTTTTGGTGAGCAATTCGCTATTTCCACTTACAGATTGGAAAAAATGGTTTGAAAATCTATGAAGACTGACATCAATAGCAAGATACTATGAGTTATCATAGTGACATAGTTTCTGAAAACACTCTAGAAAGTGAAACAAATTTTATGCCCACTTGCATCAATAACAATGAGAAAATGTGACAGTCCTGTTTTGTTCAACACTCCTCCACAGTGTAGTGTCCAATCCATGATCATCTCTTAGGAGGGACAGAGACAAACACAAGTACACTCAGAGGGAGTAAACAGAGTGATGAAGGCCTCAAAAGCAGGTCATGAGCAGAATGGTTGAAGACCTTGGGCAATTTTGTATTAAAGAGACTGTTTGGAAAACAAAATGGCTACCTTTCAATGTTTTAAAGTATGTCATGATCAAAAGAGATAAGGTTTATTCTGTAAAGTCTCCAGGAATCGGTATGTGGTAATAAGAGGAAACTGCAGAGAAATATATTTATGTTCACTGTAAGTGGATTCCAGCAGAGATTTACACCTCAAATTCATTTTGGACTAGAAGAGACAGAGAAAATGCTAGCATTTGTTGAGAACTTATGATGTGCCAGATACTACTCAGGCACTTTCACATACCTTGTTCCTTCCAACTCTTCAAGTCTATACAACTCTGCAAAGCTATATCCTTCTGAAGTTTTCTGAAAAGGCCACTTTCCTTCACTTATATTAATTTATACTAGTTCTTGTCTGAGAGTTTTGTCTTTTCATGACTTTGTCTCCAAATTCTGGAGGCAACTTATTGCATCTTTACATACTTTCTTCAAACCCTATGTTTTTTGGGGACTCGTTGACAATCCTACAGAGAACATATATGAGTTAATTTTGTGGGTAGAAACTCCTAGGGAGAAAATCCTGGGAAAATACCAAGTTGTGGGTTCTGTGTGGATGGAGAAGTTGGCCAGGTCAGGGAAAAAAAGGAATCCCATCACTGTAATTTTCCAATTCCCAGCAGAAAACCTGGGATCTTTGAGAGAGGGGTTATACTCCTGACCAGCATAGCTTTGTGGTGACTCTCATGTCTAGTCATTTACCACAGGGGGGAGTCTGGAGAATACGGCCAACAAGGGTGAGTGGGCTGATCTGAAAGCATTGTCCAAGGCACAGATGCCCAATGTCTTCTACTTACCTCTCCTGGGAATTGAGTTTAGAATAAATACTCATTCATCATACATGAAGCTCCCACTCCAGGATTATGCCAGCCTCATTACATACCTAATACACTCGCCAAACCCTTGACATGAACTCAACACATTAATTGGCAACATTTTGTTAGTGAAGGAAATAAAGGAGAGGGTTTCTTCTCTCAACAAGAAAAAAGTATCCCTAGGGAATCTCAGGTTGCTTCCTACAGATAATTTGTTATGTCTAGTCTCTTGTTGGGGAACAGATGAAGGAAGACAATAAGAAGGGAGAAAAGAGAGATCTCCATTAAATTGCCCCTAGTTTGGGCTATGTCATTAATTTGGAGGCTGATTTGACCATAGGTAAGAGAAAAACCAACTCAAAAAAATACTTTATGATCTCATACAACACGAAGTCCAGAATCAGAACAGCCACAAGTCAGTTACTAGGATGGTCCAACGATGTCTTCAAGAACACTGCCTCTTATCTTGTACTCTGCCATTCTCAATGTATTGGCAGCATTGTCACCACACTAGCTCTCCGCATAGTCACAACTGTGGCCATGTATTACTGCCATCACCTCAGAAAGTCAACTTCATACATGTTAAGTGTAAGATACTTATTAGACATCCAAGTGTAGATGTTGAGAAGGCATGTGTGTTTATGTCTCTGGAGTTTGGGAGAGAGATCTGGTCTGGGTATATAACTTTGTGAGTCACTGGCATCTAGGTGGTTTTTAAAGCCATGAGACTCAATGAGATCACCAACAGAGTGACTGTAGATAGAGGAAAGGATCAAAGATGGATCCCTAAGGCATTCCAATGTTAAAAGGTTAGAAAGAAACTTGAGTTTTGAAGGAGCAAAGGAACATGAAAAAGAGCAAATAGAGGGATGGAAAGAAAATCAGAAGAGTGCAGTGGTTTGGAATCCAACTATAGGAAGGGTACTGAGGAGGAGGAGGGAATTTTCAACTGCACCAAAAGCTGCTGATGGGTCAAGAAAGAGGACTGAGAATCAAGTACTGAATTTAGCAACTTGGTGGTGATTGTTGTCTTTGATGATCACAGGTTTAGTTTAGTGGTTGGGGCAAAATCCTGGTTGGAGTGGTATAAGAGAGATTGGATAGAGAGGAATTACATACTATGATTTTAGAAACTCTATCAAATTTTGATGCAAAGAGAAGCAAATATAATTAAAAGAAAAAAATTGTAAAGGGGAGAATATTTGTATGAATGGGAATGATCCATAGATAGTGAAAATTTAATGATATAGAGGAGAAGAGACCAATGGTTGGGGTGAAGGCCTTCAGGAGAGGAAAATGATTGGGAATTCTTATACAAACAGAGATATTTCTTTATAGAGGAACACAGATAATCTATTTATATTATTGGGTGTGATGGCAGGTGATGGCAGGTGGGTAATTAGATGTAGTGGTGGGAGTTCATAGAAATTCTTCTCTGTATCATGTTGGAAAAAAGTCATCAGCTAAGGTGAAGAAGAGGGGGTGGAATTGGAAATTGGAGGAGAAAGTAAAGGATGTGAAGTATGTAGAAAAGTAAATGGACTAGAAAATATAGTGTGGTTGGCAGTAACAATAAAGGCACATTTGAAGTTCATGGCTATAAAGTGGGGAAAATAAAAATACTACATCAGGCTGTTGTGAATATTAAATGAGTCAACTTATGTAAGTAAACAGAACAATACTTACGATGTAAAACTATGGAAGTCTTAACCATTATTAGTAGTAGTAGAGGGAGACAGATTTGTGAATCCAGCAGAACTTGAGCAGTGAGTAAGATTCCAGTTGAGTTATATTGCTTATCATCAGATGGAAGTCTAATAGTAAATATATAATTAATAGTGAGCGCAATGAATAGTGGCAAGAGTAGGATGAGATGACTTTGAACATTCACCATCTACTTAATGGCTGCCCTTAATTAATCTAGATGTTAGAGGTCAGGATACACATTAGTCTTGTGGGATAGTGAGTGGAAAAGGGGGTGGGTGGGGCTTCTGAGATGCTGGCAATAATTCTGTTTTTTGATCTGCTGCTGGTTACATAAGTGGGTTTAGTTTGTAAAAAGTCATCAAGTTATACACTTAAGAATGTACATTTTTCTGGTAATAAAAACTTTAATAAAAAGTTTTAAGCACATAAAAATTTAATGTAAAATTGTTTTACTAAGTACAGAAACAGAGAGATCAATGTCCACTGTTAGTAGCCTTCCTTAGAGGATGACAAACTTTATCCTTATTTAAATTTTTTAACTTGAGCTATCTTGAATGGGTTTCTTCAGCCTGGGGGATCAATCACTGATTCCCAAGCCTCCTCTATTGGAAGGTAGCCTCCACAATGACAGAGCGTTGAGGCCCCAAATTCCTTTCCCTTCCCTCAAACCTGGCCCATCTCCAAACGTAGGTGGATCTGTTCTCTGCAGAAAATTAAGTAACCTTCAAATTGTCTATCTCCAGTGTTCTATCGAGATCAAACCTCAACATTTATCTAATTCTACTAAGAGACTTGAGTTCTTTGAGGAGAAGTTGCCCTGAAAGTTTAAATCACTAGTGACTTTCTCATCTGACAAGTAACTCCAAAATAGAGGCAGGGTCAAATTTTGCAGACATTGTTGTCTCAATTTGCCCACCAAGTCCTCTGCCTCTGTAGAGAGGAAGCTTCATCTCTCATCTGCCTGCCTGGGATATGAGATGGGAATGCTGGTGGCCAGATCATCAGTAGTCTCAGGACTCACAATCTGAGATGTCTCATAGTCAGCCCAGACTATTTGGGCTGTGGTTAATGCTGCACTTCAGAAGTTTGGTGATTTATCCTCCCCCTCACCCAGCTCAGTTCCTTGGAGGGTTTCATGAGAAAATAAAAACTAACTCAGAGTTCAGTTTCTCCCACAAAACTTCAAGAGGACAAACATCCAGCCCATGAAGCAGAGGACTGAGCAATGAGGCACTAATAGCCAAAGAGATATCAGACCCTTGGCACCGAAAACTCAGCTGCCCAAATCTGATTTGAACCTAGACAACAAAAGTAGCATCTTCTCTAGTCAGGCATGGATTTATCCAACCTCATTCAATACAGAAAAAAAAAATCATTGTAAAGCCATAACTCTGGAAACTCCACTCCTGATACCTGTTCTTTATGAATGCTGTATGACTATTTACCCTCTGACCTTTCTCTTGGATGGAATAGATGACTTCCCTTGCCTCCAACCACAATGACTAAGACTCAAAGACTGTGTTTGCTTAGAAATAAAATTGGGCTTCAGTAGCATCATTCTGCCTCCATGTGGACCACATGCCTCCAGATCTCTGTGTCTAGAAGACACAAAGAGGCCCAGAGCCTGGGTGCTCTGGAAAGTCCACTTAATGTCATGGCAGCGTGAGAACTTGATCCACTTACTCAGCAAATGTTTATTGAACACTTAGTCTGGACCGTGAACCACTCTATGTACTAAGAATATGTCATAAGCAGATAAAGTCCCTTTTCTCATAGAGTTCACATTCTGGGGGGAGGGGGGGTGGTGAACAAATAAACAGATACATTTTTACAGATAATTTCAGATAGTGGTAAGAGCCATGAATAAAAATGAAGCAGTGTGATAAGAGAAAGCGTGGCTAGGTGGGAGTGAGCGTCTGTGGCGGGGTGGTAGGAGGAACAACACATTTAAGCTCAAACTTGAATGATGAGAAGGTGCATCTAGGCGGAGATTTGGGGGAGGGTGGTTGCGGGGGGAAGGGCGGAGGAAGAACAAGTGCAAGGCTTGAAGGCAGGGACAAGCTTGGTATGTTCAGGAACCCAAAGAAGGCCAGTGTGCTGTGTATCATTTCAGGCTCTGACTTTTTCATTTAGCACCATGTCAGACGCTTTATATGCCGCTACACGGTTGTCAAATTTCTGCCTGCCTAGCATATTTTATTGATTTTATCGAGATAGAGAAATGGGGAGGTGAAAATAGAGAGAGAGACAGATACACTCTCATTGGTTTTGCTTCCCTGACTAATACAGCAAGGAAAGGGTTGGTGTCTGGCACAACAGGGAGCCTTTAGGACCTTCCTCTGCCAACATGGCAGAGTCGTTGGGATTAGTTAGTGCCAATGATCCCTCAGTTAATTAAACACTTTGCCCCCCACCCCCACCCCCTGGCCCAATGTGGGCCTCCCGCTGCGCCTGGCCCAGCATCCAGGGAGGGCTGGAGCAGAGCGGGGGAGTCACCATTCTGACCTTCTCCCACACTGTGCCAGGTCCATCCATCCAGCTCCAAGATGAGGCTGCTTTCTCTGCCAGCCCAACATCAGGGCCTGCTTGACAGGCCTGAGCCAAAATGTTTCAATAAGTCATTGCCATCTGTGAGTGAAATCCACTGAGGGGGAAATGAGGCCCTAGAGAGAGGGCGGGGTGTGGTGGTTACCATGAGAGGCATATTCCATAGGTGTCTGGCTTGCTAGAGAGTTGAGTTCAAGATCCAGATCCCAGTACCTATAAAACCCTGTGCCAGGAGCCCACACGAAAGGAAAGCTAAACTTCATCTTCATTCTTCCCGGACTCATTACACACAGGCTTCCGTGAGAAGAAACTATGATCTTTTCCACTCAGCATATAGGTTCCACTATAATCAGATGTGGGAGAAAAAGGTATTTAGACAAATAAGGAAGTTAGTTTGTCACAGAAACTCCTGCGGGAGGGGAAAGGACTCAGACACATCCCAGGAAAGCAGACTAACTCCCAGTTCGGAGGGAGATGAGGCTCGGATGTTCCTTCCCTTGCGGCCCATCTCAAAACATAGTGTGATCAGAGTTTTTTCAAGACCTCTCCCACACCCATCACCCAAGGGTGGGCCTGTGGTCAGCAGGGGTCAGGAATCAGGACTTGGCCAACAGGAAGCCTCCAACCCAGCTACTCAGACTGCAGTCTGTGCTTCACAGTAAAATAATCTCGACGTTGGGACTTTAAAAAATCACCAGTTCCTGCCTTGTTAACATGAGCTTAGCTGCAGTCTTGAGGCCTCTGCCTCCCGTCGTTCTGGGTATGAGATGTGTGAAAAGAGTGAATGTGTGTGCCTGTGCATGTGCTGGATAAACGAGAGAGGAATGGTGGGAAATACAGAAAATAGGATTAAAGCAGCATTTGAGACAGACAGAGGGAAGGCAGACTAGGGAATTTTCTTTCTTGGTTTCACTGAGGCGATGGATCAGAGCTGAGCTTTAGCTCTGGAAGATGACTGCATAAGGGGGTCCCACGAGGGGGCACTGGGTGTTCCTCAGGGAGCTATAGCAATCCACCGGGGGCGAGGGCCGAGTCCCAGAGCCTCCTGGGTTGGCCGCTCTATGTCCTCTTTCACCTCGAGGTTAGACAAAATGACCAGCGACTAGTACCTGACCTTCCTTGACAAGCTAGTGGAGCCTGCCCTTGCTTTTTAGCTTTTAAATGTTTCACCTTTACCTTTCTGACCTGGTTCTGCACTCACCGGGGACCCAAGCAATCCTGTTGGTGGCAAGATGTTGAGCAAATTCCAGATCCAGGGCTGTTGGCTGGCAGGTGAAGGCCATAGGATTCCAGGAGCGCCCCAGAGGAGAGCAGACTCCTGGGGGCCCCAAAGACCAAGATCACCAAACTGGGAACAATGGTAGCGTAGGCTCCTTCTGTCTCGCCTGATAATCGCCTAGGATAGTGGTCAGCAAACTCATTAGTCAACAGAGCCAAATATCAACAGTACAACGATTGAAATTTCTTTTGAGAGCCAAATTTTTTAAATTTAAACTTCTTCTAACGCCACTTCTTCAAAATAGACTCACCCAGGCCGTGGTATTTTGTGGAAGAGCCACACTCAAGGGGCCAAAGAGCCACACGTGGCTCGTGAGCCGCAGTTTGCCAACCACTGGCCTAGGATATGTGCTGCCGTGGTGATAGGAAGAGTGGGAAATGAAAAGGGAGAAGGGTTTCATTAGCTTAAAGCTTTCAGCTGGGTTTGTGATGCCTCCTTGATACAGTAAAATGTCAGAAAGTCATTCACGTTTCCAAGGTTCTCGGTAAACCAGCCTGAGCTCTGACCCACTCAAAGGATTTTTCCAATACCCATAACATTAATATGAAGGAATTACCTCCCCCTCTGAGCAGAGGGTGAACTGTGGCAGATTGTATCTTTCAAAAACTGCTGCAACATCCCTCATTGTATGTGTTCTCCCATATTTTTTATTGAATTTATTGTGCTAACATTGGTTAGTGAAATTTTATAGGTATCAGATGTATAATTTTATAATAGTACATCATTTGTTATTGTACTGTGTGTTCACCACCCCAAAGTCAAGTCTCCTTCCATCACCATTTATCCCTCCTCTACCCTATACCCTCTTCTGCCTTCCCCATCCCCTTCTGTCTGTTAATCACAACACTGTTGTCTACGTCTATGAGGTGTGTGTGGTTTTTTTGCTTACTCCTTTCTTTTTCACTCAGCCCTCCAACCCCCCTCCCTTCTGATAGCTGTCAGTCTGTCATATCTATGAGTCTGTTTCTATTTTGTTCATTAGACTTCTCATATAAGTGAAATCATATGGCCCTTGTCTTTCTCTGACTGGCTTGTTTCACTTAGCATAATAATCTCCAGGTCCATCCATGCTGTCAAAAAAGATAAGATTTCCTTCCTTTTTATGGCTGAGCAGTAATCCATTGTGTAAATGTACCCCAGTTTTTTTATCCACTGATGGGAACTTGGGCTGCTTCCAAATCTTGCCTATTTTTGCCAAACAACAGTGCCACGCACTCCTAGAGAAGTGAGATGTTTATTTTAACCCTCTAGATTTCTTGGCCTCTACCTTTCCCCAGCCCCACTCAGCCATGGGAAGTAGGGCCAAGGCTCACCCCTGTGGAGTCACCCAACCAGGAGGACCAGGATGTCACAGCTTCCCAACTGTCTCCAGGTGAGCTCCGGCAGAGTCTTGCTGCCCGCTACCCAGGCTTGGTGTGAGTCCTTAAAAATCTAAGAGCCACTCAGCCCACTTTCCCTCTCTGGGCTTCCTCCCCAAAGGTGATGGGCTTCAGCCTCAGATCTTGGTCTCCTTTCCAGCTCCTCCTGACCCCACCCCAGTTGTCTGGGGCCATCTGCCTAGCCTTCCCAGTTCCTCTTCTCCCTTTCTCACTCCCTCTGGCTAGAATGCAGATGTGGTGGTGTGCCCTACAGTTAAAATGAAACAAAGATAAGGAGGAAAGGTGGAAAACCCTGAATGTGCCCTGAGAATGAGGGTATAATTAAAAGATGCCTTTTTTTTTAATGGGAGGACTCATAGGGTTTCCCCCACCGGACAGCTTTTGATAGAAATTACTTCCAACCCACAGCAAGACATGCCTTTATTCAAGATGGATCGGTTTTCAGAAAGGCCTATGGCAAGGTCTGTGCAGCTAAAGAATTGAACTGTCTTGGGGAGCCAAATGGACAGCCAGAGCATCTGGAGATGTGCCCTTAGTGATGGACACGCTGTGACAAGGCAATGACATGCCACATCCACCCCCAAGAATTATGAAGAATTCCAAACGAATTGCCTACAAATTCATCTGAAGTGGTAGTCAGGGCACAGTTGGCAAAAACAGCCACTTGATTTTATGACTTAGCTGTTTCAGCTGGTTTAAGTTGTGTGTTTTTTCCAGCAATCAACAATTAACCCCTTCTTAGAATATTCTGGAAAATGAATATCTTATGGGGTCCATTGAGCATTCAGCTCAGATCCAGCCTGTTGTCTACATGCTTCCTAGCAACAAATAAGAATCTCCAACAGGTAATGGCATTTGTGTAAACAGCTTCTGTAAAATTCATTGATTCATCCAACACCCTTTTAGGGAGTTTTTCCTAGGTACAAGGTTTGGTTACTTCCTTTAAAGAACTAATTGTACTTGGCTTTATCATTATTAAAAGTGAAGAGGTAGGAAGACAATGAGCTGAAGACCTCAGACCTTGCCCTGTAACTGCAGAGATTTACCATTCTTTTCTATTCTGCTCTGGGCATGCACTGGCCCATCCTAATCTTCTATGCCACCCTTCCACTGGGCTCCTTGGAGTTCACCTTCTGCCATCACTGAAAGCTTGTAGAGCCTTGCCATCTTCCCTGAGCCTTCCTTTAACTTCTTGCCCTAACTCTGGAACCTGGGCCTGCCCTGAAGACACCACCTCTCCTTCAGCCCCACAAACTGAAGGCTGTTTTGTTCTTTCACAATTATCCTCCTTGCTTCCCATTACCACTTCCAAGGCAATTTTTAACCTTCTACCTTCAAAAACTCCCAGCTCCTTTGAAGTTCATGCTTCCAAACTAGACCACCTCAACCCTCCTCTGATCTATCACCTAACAATTCCTCTTACTCATGGAAGTTTCTAGCACCTGGCTCCCTAACTTTCTCTACACCCTGGAGACTTTCTAGTGGACTTCTACCACTAGCTCTTTGAGTGTCTACAGGAAAGAGAAAACAGAGAGGAGTACAGTAGTGTAACCCTTCTGGGCATTTTCAACACGTATACAGATGACTCATCTAACTCTTGGCATAGCTACTCTTTGACTTCTTCACCTCCATTTATCTTTTCCTTCAATGCTACTCTCTCCCAGAGTCATTCTCCTGACCTTGTCACCACCAATAAAAGTACCACCTCGGAAACCTTCCTGGTCATTTACCTATTCACAGACATGCCATTCCAAGCCACCTCCTGCTTCTGCCTGGAGATTTTCAGTCCAGAAGCCACTGTTTCCTTATCCAGTAACCCTCTCAAGTTACTATCTTCCTCTTTCCCCAAATTACATTCTGTAATCCATCATTAGAGTCACTTCCTGAAAACCTCCCTCGCTTCCTTTTCCCTCTCCCCTCCCATGTGATCACCTGATTAAACCCCAACTCAGGTTAAATCCACTCATCCACCTATTCCATGCCTTTACCTAAATAGCAGATTCCTACTGGTGCAAAATGCACAACTTTGCCAACAGGTCTCACACTAAATTCCTGAAAACCACAAGACTTAGTGAGCCTTACCTGGACAGCCCACTACACTCCCAAGGTATGCTCCACCACTCTTGAATACAACCATCAGGGACTTTCTTTTGCTAGTATGTCCTCAAACTGCCCACAGCCCTTCTCTTGCTTCATTCCCAGATGAGTATCTGGTCTGATATTTTACTGAGAAAATAGGAGCAATCAGAAACTCTACCATTTTCCTACCACCAGTTCTCTCAATTTACCTGTATGTTGCCAAACCCTTGCCTTCCCTCCCACTAAAGTAGATGAAGTACCTCTACTCCCAACTAGAGCCAACATTTCCCTCTTGCCTTCTCAAGGTTGTCACCACTGCACTTATTCCTTCTCTCTAACTATGAAGACAACCCCAAAGGCATATGCTTACACCCAAGAACCTCCCTGATCTCACTGCACCTCTCTTGGCAAGGCCAAGGGAGCAAGAGAGGCACCGAGGGCACCTGTGAGTGTGCCCTTAAATGTCAAGCCCCCAGGGCCTCTCCTGCCTCCTGCCAGTCCTGGTGCTGTCTCTGTGTTCTTCCAAGACATTCTCTGGCCTCTTTTCATATCTTTTCCCCAGACGAGACAAACTTCCATGTCTTCTACATCCATCACAATTATAATTAAATAATTATGTAATCATTTGCTTGATGTCCATCTCCCCTACTATAATATAAGCTCCTCAACGTCAGGGAGTAGATATACCACATTCACTACTGTAACACCTCTCTGTTTCTCAGTTTCCCTATCTGTACAATGGAGATAATTATGCACCCAATAAATGTTTCATTTTATGATAATAGTATCCCTAGCATCTAGCAATTTCCCAACACATAGGAAGTACTTCATCAAAAATTGTTGAATAAATAAATGAAAGAATAATTCCAGAGCTAATGTTATGGGTGGAGATTCAACAGAGTTGAGTGCTTTTCTGAATGTAGTAAAATATGAAAAAGTGAGCCCAGCCAACTCAGTGGTTGAGTGTTGACCTATGAACCAGGAGGTCCCAGTCAGTCCACATGCCTGGGTTGCAGGCTCAATCCCCAGGGCGAGGTGTGCAGGAGGCAGCCAATCAATGATTCTCACCACTGATGTTTCCACTGATGTTTCTCTCTCTCTCCCTCCCTCTCTCTCTCTCTCTCTCTTTCTCTCTCTCTCTCTCTCTCTCTCTCTCTCTCTTTCTCTCTCTCTCTCTCTCCCCTCCTCCTTTACCTCCTCCTCCTCTCTCTCCTCTCCCTTCCTCTCCAAAATCAATAAAAATATATTTTAAAACATAACATAAAAAAAAGAAAAGGTGATAGTAAAATGACCTAAGGATACAAGTCTTCCCCTTTTTGGTGAAATGTACTCCATACCTTCCTCTCCCTTATTTGTAGGTACCTTCATTCTGGTGCTCCTGGTGTCTATCATCAAGTCAGGTCAAACTGGCCCTTTCCTTCCCAGCCCAAGGGGGCCATGCAGTGGTAAAACAAGTCATTAGTGCAGCTTTCTACTGGCACAGTGGGAAAGGCTTACCAAAGCTCTTTAGGGAAAATGAAAGGCCTGGAGACTGTTCTGCATGTTGCTACAACAGAGTGGTTACTAAAGAAACAGCCCCACCCCTCTCTGCCCTTGAGGACCTTCAGGCTCCTCCCAGGCCCACACCACTTTTTTTTTTTTAACAGATCCTGCCTCAGGTTTATTATTACAAATAGTACAGGACACCAGCTCCATGGAGACAGCAGCCCAGGGGTCATACCAGTCCTTCCATCCTCACATTGGCAGACAGAGACCTCTAGTGTGGAGCTTTCGTGGGGGCTGGGGCACTTTAGGGAGCCTGAAAATGAGCCTGAGCCTGAGCCTGAGCCTGAGCTGGAGCTGAAGCTGCAGCCAAAGCTGGGGCTTGGTGTAAGTCTTGGCCTTGGGCTTTGGCCAGCAGAGCCTGAGATCCTAGGTGATGCAGGGACTAGCATGTTTCCCTAGCTTGGGTGAGCGATGTAGGCAAGTGGACTGAGTCTGTGGCTGCCACACTTTGGGATGCTGGGCTTGACCTCCTTGGGCTTGACAAGGGCCTTAATAGCCTCAGCACATGTGCTCATGGCCTTGGCGTTGTTGGCTTGCATCTTCAAGCCCTTCTTGTTGTGCTTCTTGGCAAAGTGCACGTTTCTCAGGAACTTGGGGTCTACACCCTTAAGCGATTTATATTTTTGTGATCAGGGTTTCTTGATGTCATTTCTGTACTATTTTCAGGAATGGTTGTGCGTGATGTGGGTCTTAGACTTGGCAACTCTTCAGGTTTCCCTTGGGGTTGAGCTGTCTAATATTTGGTTTTACCCTAAAGGTGCTATGGCCTTCCTTGTTCCCCTCTCTTGGAGTATGACCCAAACTCAAATGGCTGCTGAGATAGGAGTGGGAAAAAAAGCCCCAAGTTTCCCAGCTTTCTAAAACTGACCCATTGTCTGTCTCACTCTACCCATCAGTCTTTGCTTCAAAGTGACCTTGTTGCAGACCATGGGTCTTGGCAGATGTCTCCTTTCCTCAGCTCCCCAAGGAAGACCTGTGTCTTTGTTCTGAAAGGAAGTTCTTTGAGCCAAACATGTTCCAAATAGAAAGCTCTTTAAATATTTGTTTTAAGATAGGAATTAATAGAAAAACATAGACTCCTTCCAAATAGCCTTTCCTTTCTATTATTATTCTGAAGGGTCCCTCCTGATCAAAAGGATTAGCTTTTCATTGGGAGCAATTCCTAAATGACTTGATTTCCAGTTATAGAAGTATCTCTTTTTTTTTCTTGTCAGAAATTCAATGTTGGCTTTAACTAGACATTGAAAACTCATCGTAATAATGGTGCTCCTTGTCATTCTGTCTTTTACAAGGGGCACCAGCTGGTATGCTGGGCTTTGGGGCAGAAAAAATATCCATTACTGCTCCAAGCAACCTGGCTGGGTTGCAGACATCCTTGTTGAATGTTTCATTCTGTGATGGAGTGAACTGCAGCAATGACTGAGGCACAGTAGTATGTGAGGTGCCTTGCCCACTTCTTAGCTGTGTGATCTCAGATATGTTACTGCTCCTCTCTGAGCCACAGTGTCCTCATCTTTACAATGAGGATAATACTGCCTTCCTTACACCATTACTGTTAAGAATCACATTGAGATAATTTATGTGCGGTGCCTCATATGGTGAATGGGAGTTACAACCAAAGATTCAGGAAAGGTGGCCTGCATACAGGTTTAATCTGGGGGTGTGGAGGGAGGTTGGGGGAGGAAACTGCTTGCCACTCAGGGCACCAGACTCCTTACTGCCTAATTGTCCACAAGGTCCATCCTGCTCAGACCTCCTATCTTTAATATCTTAAGAGGGTCACTTACCAGGGACTTTATTAGGACATGTACAGGTCTCACGAGGGATGTCTGAACCCATAAGAAGGAATGGAAACTGTATGTAATGTAATGTGGTAACTAAAAATTGTGGTTAACTAAATATGGGTAGTGGGGTGGCCCACCTGGGATGTTTCTCCCTCTTCTTCAGTAAAAGAAGCTGTCAAATCACAGTTGAGCAAGTCTTCAGGGCCACTCCTTGCTATGAGGATGTACTCCAGGGATGCCCCTGCCCTGGGGAAAACACCTTTCATTTGACTAGGGAAATTGCTGCTTTTGTGGCATGCAAAGGTCTAAGGAAGATTTGCACCATTTATACAAGAATCCCAGTGGGTCCTCTGGGAGAACAAGAACTGATTGTATCTCACCACCAACAATCATGGCCAACATCAGCACCAGTCATCACCACCACCAATACTCCCTTTTCTACCACCACCCCACCACCTCTGCCTCTACCACCATCACCACCTTCACTTCCATCACACAGCCTACCACCACTACCACCAAGATACCACATCCTAACCCAGCCATCATAACCACCACCAGCACTACCACACCACTAATCATCACCACCCCCACCATCACCACCTCCATTACACAGTTCATCACCATCATCATCACCATCTCATAAAATTCAGATCTTTAATTTTGAAAAAGGGGATCTTGGCCTAAGCCCATTGTCCCAAAACCCTAAAATAAAGGAGAGAGACAGAGACAGAGACAGAGAGCTATAGACTGACTCTGACCCTAAAAGTGGAGAGAGGAAGGAAAATTGTAGTTTTGTCCTTTTGAGACCGTGGGTCTTGGGATCTATTTACACTCTGCTAATGAGCAGAGTATATGTGTGGGAGAAAAACAACAACTGGCCTTTGGGAGCTCAGACCCTTTAAGGCTTGGGGAGCCCTTCTGACCAAGAAAATGGAGTGTTGTTCTTTCTTAAGGAACAGCTGGGTCCATCAGTCTTAAGCCAACCAGCTCATTAGGCAAACAGACTCCAAAAACAGTTCCAACTCCACCCTCTTGGGACAGTCTGTCACCAAAGGCAATGATAGGATGAGATAATCCAGTAGGCAAATGGCCCCAGTGAGGGCGAGCCGCCTTGCAGGTGGTTACACACAAGGTCTTGGCTTTTTAATATTTCTAGTAAATGGAAGAGGCACAAGGGGTTTCTTTCAAGGGCCTAAGGAGACATGTTAATCCTATCTCAAATAATAAAAAGAGAGACAGGTCCTGGTCAGTTGATCAGTGGTTAGAGCATTGATTACTGGTCAAGGGCACATACCTGGTTGCAGGTTGGATCCCTGGTCCCTGTTGGGGTACGTGCAGAAGGCAACCAATGTCTCTCTTTCTCTCTCCCTCACTGCCCCCCCCCTCCCCCGCAACTCCTCCCTCCCTCATTTCCATTCTTTCTAAAAATCAATGGGAAAAATATCCTCGGGTGAAGATTAGCAAAAAAAAAAAAAAAAAAAAAGACAGATAGAAAGAATCAGGGACAGAAAAATGCAAATCAGAAGCAATTTCTATACCATGTGATTCTGGTATGAATTTCCAACCTCTACTAAGTGATAAGAAAAGGACTCCCCTTTAGACAGTGGGCAAGTATGTTTGTGTCCTGGTCCAATCTTTGTTCTTCTTTCACCAGCTGGTTCTATAATCCTCACAGATCCCCCTTTGGGTGACATCCACATCTCCAGTTTTTAGGGTCCAGGAAGGGCATTTTCTGGAATAAAAGTCCCCTGTGTATTTGGCTTTCTCACTGAGATTACACAGGATTGCCACTCTCTCCAACTTCAGTTGCTTATGGTTCTGACCTAAAGATATAGAGCTTTATGAGTTGTACTCGTAGCTTTAATTCCACCTTTACTATTGGATCATTAAGCGAGTTGGCCCTCCTTTCCCACGTGGGCTGGGAAATGCCTGCTCCTTGGTTTACTGGGGATGGCCTTGGGCTGCCAGGGCTGCTTGGCAGTCTGCCTCTCTGCCATGGGTAGTCTCTATCTGCCTCACAGGAGTATAAGGAGATTTTGAAGCCTTCCCTATTTATTGGGTGGCAAGAGATATACTGGTAAACAGCCTGCAAAGGCCTCTCCTGAGTTAACATCAGCTCTGGCAGAAGTTTAGTTGATGCACTGATAGCCGCCCCTCCTTCCTGCCCCCCAGCTATAGCTGTCTGAGGATTTTATTTTTATGTTTTGTTATTTAACTCTTTCCTGTCCACTTCTATGCAAACTCCCTAGGGCCCACACACTGCCCAGCTCAGTTGGGACCCAAGAACTCAACCTGGAACCCTGAATTTAATTCAAAACACCACCAGGGCAGCTGCCACTGTGAGCACAATTAGTGACAACGGAGGTCCCATATAGACCTGTAACCCCAAGGCCTCCAACTGCCTGCATCTAAACGTGTTAGGCCAAAGCTTGAAAAGTTTTTAGTTTATGAAATACTCAGCTCCTAATATCAAAACTACCATTTCAGAGACCCTGTTTAAAACATAAGAAGTCTATACACGGAAAGAGAGTCGAATAATGAACATTGTAGTTTTGGACTGATTATCAGTTTACTTTCTTTTTTAATATTATCAGCCTTGGCAAGAATCTCTGTTGTGTTCCTGCAATTTTATGTGCAATATGCATATGTGTGCCACAATTTCAAAATTTTTATTTTGCAACCAAAAGCCCTGAGGATCTTTTGAAGAAAAAACACAAATAAGCACAAGAGAAATAATGCAGCAATAAGATCCGTGAAGAGCCCACGCAGTGAAACGAAAGAAAATGACTTCTAATGTGTCCCATTCTAATTCCAGCTAAGTTCTCTTCAGAGAACTGAGATCAAGCGTGTGTATGTATGTATGTGTGAGTATCTCAATGTGGGGGGGGGGGTGTAAATGTGTATGTAAGTGTAAGTCATGGGAGTGTAAATGTAAGTGAAAGTGTGGTTGTGTGAGTGTGGATGTGAATATACGAGTGTGTGTGAGTAAAAATGTAATTGTGTGGTGCACTTGTATAATAGTGTGGTTTATGTAATGTGAATGTGTGTGTGCACACTTGTATGTGTGCGAGCATAAGTGTGTACACCTAGAAGTTGCCTGAGTGTGAATGTGAGTGCATGGGTGTAAGTTGGGTGTGTGGATCTGAGTGTGTGTGAGTTCTATGAGTGTGAATGTGAATGTGTGAGTGTAAGCTGAGGGTAAATATGAGTGTGTGTGTAAATTGTGTGTGAATTAAGTTGTGTGTACTAATGTGAGTGCGTGTGAGTGTAAGTTGTATGAGAACGTGCATTTATCATGAAAGAGGATCCACAGATGCAACTTGACGGAATCTTGACTTTGAAAGTCAATCATTTGAGCTCAAACACCAGCTTGTCCAGTCTGGTGAATCTGGCTTGGGAATGGGTAATGGCTACAAAGACCATATGTCCTAATTGGCCCAAGACAGAACTCATTTATGCCTGTGATTCTGGCATGATTATCAAAATTTTGCAATCATATTGATATTGTGGTTGAGGTATAACTTACATCAGTACACACCTTGAGAGTACAGTACAATGAATTTTTACATATGCACACACCCGTGCAACTATTTTCCAGATGAAGATATAGAACATTTCTAGTACACACCGCCCCTCTTCACTCTCAAAAATATCTTGGTTTGGAAGATAAACTCTTCAATCACCCCAGGAAAGTCTTGCCAGGATTTCTCCTCAGTCCACCTGAAGGAGAGTGGATTTCATTGCCCATCAACATCATACCATCTTCTGGTCTTTGCATAATATTTTATACATTCTGGAGAGCCACAGTAAATGTGTTGCAGCTGTTTGGAAATGAGGGAGGGTTAAATTACATCAGCTTGACTTGATGGGCTGTGAGGATGTGTGGATTCTGGAAGGTGGAAATTATTAGAACAAACACCTTCATGGAAATTACCATTAATCCAAGCATCTGAACTTCCCTTTACCTCGTCTCCACCACTCAAATCTTCCCCTGCCAACCTTTCCTTTCATTAAAGAAATGAGTCACCCTGCTGGGAATCATATAGGAACTGTGGGAAAGAGTATGGGATCTGGAGTCGGCCAGGCTTGGCCTTATAACTCAAATGTACCATTAGCTAGCTCTGTGTTAAGTTCTCTAGGCCTCAGTTTCCTAGTCAGTAAAAGCAACATGATTTGCTTTGCAGAGTTGGGCTCAAAATTAGATTTAATGGATGTAAGGTACCTGGCACATGGGCATCAAATATATGATAACTAATATTAAGTGAGATTTAAGGACCAGAATAAAAGCAAGAGTTGGCAGCTTAGCTTTTCCAAAAATGACCACAGCAATATTTCCAGTCCCATTCATTCTTCCAGAACCTTGCCACTACCCATCTAGCCCCCAACCACCACCTTGAACTTGGAAGGACTTGTAACTGCCTCTGTGAATAAAATATGGTAGAGAAGCAATGCTACATGACTTCCAAGGACTTGAAATATAAC
Organism: Plecotus auritus; assembly: GCF_963455305.1. Lineage (NCBI taxonomy): Eukaryota > Metazoa > Chordata > Mammalia > Chiroptera > Vespertilionidae > Plecotus > Plecotus auritus. The sequence goes on along the minus strand of NC_137773.1, from coordinate 153,834,985 downwards.
AACACAAATTTTGCTTAGCTCTCTGTCTCTCAAGATGCACCCCAACCTCTTCCCTAGGAACCTAGCCACTATGCTGGGAGAAAGCCCAAACTCACCTACATAGAGAGACTATATGGAGAGACCCATGTGAAGAGGAACTGAGACCCCCAGGCGATAGCCATTATCAACCACCAGACTTATGATTGAACAAGCGTTAAGACGATCCTAACCCTCAGTCACTGAGTCTTCCAACTGAGGCCCCAGAAACTGTGAAACAAATGTAAGTCATCCCTGCTGTGCCCTGTTCGAATTCCTGGCCCATGAATCTGTGAGTGTAATAAATGGTTATTTAAGCTTCTAAGTTTGGGGATAATTTGTTATACAGCCATGGTAACTGGACCTCAGTGTAATCAGGGTTTTATGGATGAAGCAGGCAGCTCTTAAATACATCTGCATCAGACAGAGTGAATGTGAGCACAGCTCTCTGCTTTGGTCCCTCTAAACCTCAAAGTAGACAGTTTGTTATATACATTTGTCCTGTTGCTTGTGATTGAAACCTGCTGTCCATGTTCATACTCACAAAATGAATTGATTCTTCTACTCAAACCCAAAGTGGTCTCCTATAGCCACACTCCTAGAGCCCTGTCTGTTCTTTAACCATTTACTAGTCTGTGGGAAATAGAACCATAAAATAATGCAACCTTATTATAACCAAGATGCCTGAAGTTATATGTGCAAATTGGCTGCTATTCTCTTCAAATAGCAGTTTTGAAAGCTCTAATCTTATTTATTTTCTGTGTCACAAAGATGGAAACTTTACCCGGTGCCATGAATGCATCTGGAAGGAGAGAGTTTTGGCAGACTAGCAAGGCCTCCAGTGACAGCCAAGGGCCATCGGGGAATCAGGCCAGAAAGTGGGGCAGCAGGAAGACCAGCTTTCCAGACCAGCCCAAACCAACCAAAATGGGTCCAATGGGCAGACTATGTGCAAAGAACCCAACCATGGCCTGGAGCTGTCACACAGTCATGACAAGAAAGTTCGTGTAGCATAATGCAAGAGATTAAATAAACCTGGATTCAAATCTGGTTTCTCTACATACTGACAATGTGACCCTGGGTAAGTTCCTTCACTCCTCAATTTTGTTCCTTGTAAATATAGTACCTAACTGTGGCAGAGAAGCTAGTAGTCCACCCAAGATATGTATTCCTCTTGCATAGTACAATTATGGCTGGGAAGCAGCGGCCCAGGATCTATTGGACCATGTGACTAGGTGGGCCAATGGAATGTGAGCAGAGGTCATATGTGTCACTAGAGTAAATCTGGATCCCTGTGTCACCGCTTGGAAGAGAGTCACTCAGCTAGGAACATGCATGTTGGACTTTATGTGAGTGAGAAATAAAACTTCTACTAGGTTAAGATAGTGAAAATTGGGGCTGTTTGTTACTGTAGCTAGCCCACTCTGACTCATACACTGTCCTAGAGAATCATGAGATACATAATTGTAGATAATTATAAAGAGTTGTTTACCATCTGTCTTCTCCATTTGACTAATGCTCCTTGAGGGCAAGGACCAGGCCCTATTGACCCACAGTGCCTTACACTGTGTAGGGTACATACCAAGCAGTGAGTACATTTGAATTAATTATCTACAGCTTGATTAAGAGAAAAGAATTATTCAGAGATAGAGAAGCATCGAGTAGACTGTCAAACTTCAGAGGGAAGGCAGGGAATGGGTGCGTGTGTGTAAGAGATCAACCAAAGGACTTGTATGCATGCATATAAGCATAACCAATGGACACAGACACTAGGGGGGTGAGGGCATGTGCTGGGGGTTGGGGGTAGCCGGGGAGAGGTCAATGGGGGGAAAAGGAGACATATGAAATACTTTAAATAACAAGGAATTTTTTTTAAAAGAGAAAAGAATTAGAATCTGGACTCTTTAGCAACAGAAGAAAGAAATGGTTAATATTTTTTTAAAAAGAGCATTATGTCAATACTTCATTACCAAATATAGTTATATAAACACTTTTCAAAAGTACCAAAAACAAGAAACAAACAAACAAGCAAGCAAACAGAAAACCCACCTAGAAGTAGTCATTATTTGACAATTTGGAATTTTTATGCCAAAAGGGACCAAAGAAATGAGTTTTCCCATTAGAAAGCTTTGGAAGCCAAAGTTTACTATTAGATTTTCTTTGAAGTTCACAAAGTTCGTACAAGTTAATTAAATGGTTGGGTTAATCACTGGTTCATGTTTCTAGCAGATGAGGTAGAAAAATCTCGGAGAGAAAATAACTGCATAGATGCAAACTTGGTAGCAAGAATTGTACCTGAGCCCTAGCTGGTTTGGCTCAGTGGATAGCGTCAGCTTGCGGACTGAAGGGTCCCAGGTTCGATTCTGGACAAGGGCACATGCCTGGGTTGCAGGTTCGATCCCCAGTACAGGTTGTGCAGGAGGCAGCTGATCCATGATTCTCTCTCATCATTGATGTTTCTCTCTCTCCCTCTCCCATCCTCTCTGAAATCAATAAAAATATATAAAAATAAATAAATGAACATAAGCTGAACAAAATTTTAAAAAAAAGGATTGTACCTGAAAAGAATATTTATCAATAACATCTGAGTTTTATCTTTGAATATCAATGTGAACAACCATAACTTGCATCTATAGGACACTTTTCTTTTTATTGCTTCCAGTGTGTTCTCACAACAATTCTAAGAGTAAGGGCATATTTTTCTGTCATCATTTCACAGACGGAAAATCCATAAAATAAAGAGAGTTGCAATTTGGCCAACATCTCATGGCTGATGCAAGAATCAGAAGCCAGGTCCTCTGCTCTCAGCACAGGACTTTTTCTCCACCAGACCTCCCAGGTTGATTTGTGTACAACATGGATGTTAGCCCAGTAGGCACCAAATCAAACAAATCATTTTTGAGCCCAGTCTGGGTATACAGTCCCATGCTTGGGCATCTTCTGGAATGAAAAGTAAACTAATACATAGTCCTACAATTCAACAATAGCTCAGCTAGGGAGAAAGTAATCTGAATAGGTGAACAGTTTAAAAATAAATCAAATGTTAAAGTAAGAATTTCTCTTAATAACAGAAGAGACAAGGTAAGACAGATTGGGGCAAAATGACAAATCAGCAGCATGTCCAAGAAGTGTGGTGGCTGTTCAGAAGAGGGAAAGAGTGCATGTGGCTAGAATACCAGAAAAGACTGGATGGGTGAATTGGGACTTCAGAAAGAGGTAAAATTCTGTAATTAAAACTGTCTTATCTGCTCAGCACCTCTCCCTTGTTCTTCAGGAAACATACCCCTCTTTCTTTGGGGAATTACTCCTTTTCTTAGTGCAATCATTTGAGTTTGATTCTAGATGAGGCTGCCAATGGTAGCATCCTGTATTTTGCCCATTGGAGTGGGTATAGGACCCAATTCTAGTCTGTTAGAATCCTTTTAAACAAACTGGAACTGAGAAGAAAACAGTTCTGCTTGCATGAGATGTGAGGGGGAGCTGGTGGCCATGGGTCCTGTTAGATGGAAGAGATTGGACTGAGAAAGGCAGCTGAGATTAGAGATGGGATAAGAGAGTACAGATGGCATTGGGACCATGGCTCAGTAGTCCCCGAAGCTCCGCAGAACCCTGTCTGTCCTGCAGGTTATTGTTACATTGTGTCCATCATTTTCTCCTTTTCCCAGAGATGGTCAAGTGGGGCTCAAGTCACTTGCAAACATGGTCTTGGCTATGGGAATAGGTGGAGGGGAGTGGGGGAGCTGCCCTCTCTTAGGCAGAAGCTACTAAATGAGCCCACATGGGAAGTGGGAAGGCACAAGACTTCCATGGGGACAGTGAAGAAACCAGTGTTTCTAGAGCTGAGGATCAGCATAAAAGAAGAGTTGGATACCAGCTCTGAGCATGATGAATTTGAAACTGCCGCAGGACATATCCATGGAGAGAGTGAGCAGGCAGCCAGGATGTGGAAGTGGATCTCCAGAGAGGAATTATGGCTGATGCAACTGCAGTGAAAAAAACACTACACTTAGAGTCAAAAAGAACCAATGAGAAGGAGTTTTCTATGGATGATTCAGTTTATGAATTAAAGAGAATATTATGAATTTGGGAGCCATCTACATGGAGATAACAGTTAAAGTCATGGATGTAGAAAATTCTCAAGGGAAAGAAGCGAAAAGAGTCTTGGACAATAAGAGCATTAGGAATTAAGAGAACTCAGGGTCACAAAAGCCAGGCAAGCAAGTTGATTAGAGATGGGGAGGTTGACCCCTAACTGGTTTGGCTCAGTGGCTAGAACATTGGCCTGTGGACTGAAGGGTCCCAGGTTTGATTCTGGTCAAGGGCACATACCTAGGTTGTGAGCTCAATCCCCAGTGAGGGGCATGCAGGAGGCAGCCAATCAATGATTCTCTCTCATCATTGAAGTTTCTATCTCTCTCTCTCCCTCTCCCTTCCTCTCTGAAATCAATAAAAATATTTAAAATAATAATAAATAAAGAGGGGGAGGTTGAGCAGTAATGAAGAGAAACAAAGAAGCCAGTAAAAAGGTTAATGAGAAAGTCTATGGAATTGAATTTGAGGAGCAGGAAGTCATTGGTGAATGAACTTGGATGTGGCAGAATGCCAGCCAAACGATAGAAGTTCCAGGTAAGGTGATGTATGCTATTGGTGGCCACTCACGTGCCTTGAACTTTCCAATGGACTCCTGCTGACTTTTCAGTGTGGAATCTGCATCTCTGTTTCTGTGGGATTCCCCCTGCCCCGTGGGTTTTCTCCCCCAGAACCACAGAAGGCCACTCTGCCCATGAGGCAAGCCAGAAATAGCAGGGAATTAATAGTCCCCAGGAGCAGTCCTTTGATTTATGAGTTGGTGTATGAATTCCCCAGCTCTCTTGCTGTATCCCTGAGGTGGGGTAATTCTAAAGCATGTATTTTGCACCATTTCTGAGTTCCTCTCCCTGCCCCCACCCCACCCCACCCCACCCCACCTAGATTAAGCTCTCACTGCCCATTGTGGTAGCTGGCTTAATAGTACATGAATGAAGCTAAGTTCCTTTTCTTGACTTACTTCTCTACTCTCCTAGCAGTTCCCAAATAAACTACGTATTACATGAACCCTTGTCTCCTTGTGTGCTTCTGAGGGAAACCAGACTGACAGGTGACTGTGTAATTTATGGGCCAAACTAGGACACTTGTGAGAGTGAAAAGGGGAGGGAACACTGTTAATAAGTATGCGAGGACAAATGGCACAAAGCAGGGCTTTGCATATGGAGGTACGGCCTCCATAGTTACATGAATCTCCTTTGAGAAGATGGTCTGGGACCAGAGAAGAGAGATGCAGGATTTCAATACCAATTCCCTTTAATCCCAGAGAGTGCAGATGTGTGGAGAGCAAAAATGCCTCTTATTTAGAAGGTGCCCTAGGCCCCATTACCTGGAGGGCTCTGGCAAGGAATATATCAGCTCAAGAGTGGGAAATATCTCAGGAGAACAGACCATACAAAATAGGTCAGTGCCCAGCCCCCAGGAAAGCGAGGCTTGTGCATGCGTATGATTCAAGGCTCCGAGGCTGCAAGCAGTTTTGTCAACCGCAGTCAATATTACGCTCATCTTAGCAGCATGATGGGCACCCCCTTCTTGCTTCCTCTTGCCTTTCACTAGTGATGTCAGTGTGGGCCTCTCTGTAGCTGCACAAACAGACACACCTCCTGTGACAACACCTTCGCCTCCTCTCTGCTGGTCCCCGCAGCCTTAAGGACATCGTCTGGCAACCTGGGTCCTTGAATACCCAAGGCCTTTCCACTTCAGATGCTTCCACATCTATTATTTTATCGCCTCTCCTCTAAAAAGAGATTTTTCTCTGCAAGAAAATCTTTCAGGAAAGCTACTCCACGTCCTCACATGGTTGAAGAGGAGCAGCTGCTCTGGCTGTGATGGTGCTGAGAAAGGACAGACACTAATGTTTTTTCCTTCCTTGTGTGCATATGAATCCCCTTTCGGGATTCAAGATGGGAGTTTCTGTGTGAGCTCCGTGGTGTGGCTAAAATGCCTCTGATGGGGAAGGGACCTCGGCTCTCCAGGTCGGGTGGTGAGCTGGCCTCTGGTGCTGGCTGTCAGGGCGCCCCATTCCTGGGACGTGTGCCTCATCCTTCTGACTGCCTGCTCTTGACAATCTGGCTCATAGCTGCCTCACTTGAATTGGGAATTGATAGATAAATCCATCAATGCGTGCTGTGCTAAGCACCTTCTATGTATTAACTCGTTTCATCTTCACAAATTCTATGTAGTAAATCCTGTTATCGAGAACTGAGTGAGAACTGAGATTCAGACGCTAAGTAGTTTGCCCGCGTTCTCTCAGATGGTATAGTTCGCAGGCAAAGCCTGTGGGACACACCCTTGGACGTAGAGGTAAAGCCAAGCTAGCTGGCTGTATTAGACGAGGAACTGTTCTGATGGGCCTCAGTACTACAGAGTGCTCATTAGCTTAATGGATGAAAATTCGGTTCCGTAGCTACACTCTTCCCCAGACCTCGAGGCCTGGGGGTATGCTCTCCCACAGATGCGCAGAGGAGTTTATCAGGACAGCAAGTTGTACTGGTTAGTCTCACAAACCAGCTCCTTCCTCAGCTCTCAGCTTTGCTGTGGATTTCATCTCCTGTTCCAAGCCACCCCTAATCTTCCCCTTGCATCACAGGCCAAATTCATTATCTCCTCAGGAAAGACCTTCCACCCTCCCACTGTCCCAAGATCTTACACTCTGGTGTCTCTGACTGCCTGGCTTTCGCACAGAACTTTTCTTGTCCTCCATCATGGCAAGTGGACATGGGTATCTCTCAGCTAGACCAGCAATGGATGAGCAGGGGCCTCTCACATACAGGAGAGCCACATCTGGCTACTCGCCAAGCCAAGCTACTTGATGTTCCCCAAACACACTCATAAAATTCCATGCCTCTATGTCTTTGCTCATGGTGTTCTCTTCACCATGAATGACCCTTCTCTGAATATCTAAGCTCCATCCATTTTTTAAGGTACAATACCATGTAGTCACTGTCTGGTGCCTTCACTGAGCCCCAACTAGAAGTGCGCTGAACCTCTGCAGGTACAGTAGCCCACTTAGGTCATGCATGTGCTGCAATCTTTTGAGATACGTATATCTCAAATATGTATATTTATGTTCACATTTCCTTTTCTAGTCTTTTATTAAAGGCTGAGTCACAGTAATTCAACTGTGCATCTTCAAGTTTGCTTAGCAGGGAGCCTGTAGGGCATTTTTTTTTTAATCTTGAAATTTTTATTTCAATGATCAAAAGAATGCAGTAAATGGAATCTATACTGATTGATTAACATTAGGCATGCACCTCTACCTGAAACTGTTGTTAGTTTTTGACAGGCCTAAATCTTTACAACTTATTTAGTCCCATCTTTGAATTTCTTTGACCCTGATATACAGGGTAATTCGTCACGTTAGTAATGAGAATTATGGTCACTGGCTAGATTCCTTTATAACTAAAGGCCTCTAGATACTCAGGTTGCCTGTAGTACCTCGAGACCATACTCTATATAGATACTTAAGTAAATCACAGTATAAGGAAGGGAGATAATTTAGAAAGCTGAACTGTATTGTGTGAATATTCCATAGATTTTTTTTTCCCAGCACTGATGGTCAAAACACTAGTTCAGTGGTTGGCAAACTGCGGCTTGCGAGCCACATGGGGCTCTTTGGCCCCTTGAGTGTGGCTCTTCCACAAAATACCATGGCCTGGGCGAGTCTATTTTGTTTTTGTTTGTTTGTTTGTTTGTTTTTTTTAAAATATATTTTATTGTTTTTTTACAGAGAGGAAAGGAGAGGGATAGAGAGTTAGAAACATCGATGAGAGAAAAACAATCGATCAGCTGCCTCCTGCACACTCCCTACTGGGTATGTGCCCGCAACTAAGGTACATGGCCTTGACCGGAATCGAATGCGGGACCCTTGAATCCACAGACCAACATTCTATCCACTGAGCCAAACCAGTTAGGGCTTTTTTTTTTTTTTTTAATATGCGAGTTTATTTTGAAGAAGTGGCGTTAGAAGAAGTTTAAGTTTAAAAAATTTGGCTCTCAAAAGAAATTTCAATCTTTGTACTGTTGATATTTGGCTCTGTTGACTAATAAGTTTGCCGACCACTGCACTAGTTAAGTACTAAATAAGTCTTCCCCCATTGCCACCCTTTCTCAGAGACACCAGGATGTGTATCAGTGTCCCTAGGCATCTGAAATGAATCCACAAAAATGACAGATTTTACCCAGGTGGTCCCACTATCAAATTACAAGACGCACAGTTCCACTATCCAAATTATAGGAAGCAGTTAATGGGACGTTCAGAAAAACATATTCCCATCTACAATAATATGCATCTAGGAAAGTTTTCCATTTATGTGTCAACTGTTTTCACAAGATTAACATTTAAAAAAACCACACAACCAAATACACATATGACCCCCAAGCCCCAAACACACAAACATATTGATCTTTGTTCATTCTCAGATGACCAGATGCTCCAAGAGTGCCAAGGGTGGGAGTCAATCTCCCCATAGCCTTTTCTTCAACCATCCTTGAACTACCTTCCTTTTCCAAAAAGGTAATGCTGAAGTCAGTCAGAAATGTTTTCTGAGAAGACTGACTTGGATTTCTGTTCCAGTCGATTCAAGATGAATTGGCTTGTATCAATGAAGCGCTCAACGCAGTTCACAAAACAGGCCTCAGACCGACTGTCCAACTTTGGCCCAGGCTTGTTCATGCACTTCTCCCAACAAAGTTCCGTCATCTGGTGCACCAGCTGCTGGAAGTGCTGCTTCTGAGTCTCTGCCTCCATGAAATGCTGCAGCTGCGGGTCCACTGAGCCCAAACCAGCAGAGGAGGAACTCAAAGAGGAATCCATCCCAGCGGGGCCACGTGCGCTACGAGATGAACTCCACACCAACTCCTGGACCTTCACGGGTCTCCACCTGTAGGGTATTTTTGAATGAAAGAGAAGGGCATACTTACACAGACAGGAGAAAAGTGATATCTGGTTAGGAAACCTTGGGGAATTGCAAATAACATGTTCGTGAACTAGATGATGTACTTACTCTTTAGAAGCCCGTGTATCTTCTCAGTTGATTTGGGGACAGTGGCTAATAACAACAACAGTAGTAGTAGTATAGTAATAGCTACCAAACCCTTTACAGAATGCCTTAGGGCATGTTGATCACAAGCAACAGAAACTAACTCTGGCTAATTAAAATAGAATAGGAAGACATTGGGAACTGTGATAGGTGCTGTTGGTGTTCTGTTCAGGTCCTTGTTATCTTTGGCACACCCATCCACCAGTCATGTGCATGTTGGTTACAAGCAGTGCATAGCTGTCCCTTCTCCAGGAAATTGCCCTGTGCCAACAGGAGCCTCCTGAGTGTGTGTATGTGTAGTGGGGGGAAGGGGGGAGGGGGGAGGGGCGGAACCCCGCCACCTCCCAGCAACCTATAGCCAATGACTGATCGATATGGGGGTCATAATGGGCCAACCATCTTGCCTCAAGGCAGGACTTGCTCTGGAGGGCAGTTCACACCATACCCACAGCCACTAGGCTGAGGCTAGATTCCAGCTGAGATGACATCTTAGCTCTTCCCCCTGCCCTAGCCTGCTTCCCTCTCTTCCTTGTAGATTCTTCTAAGAGCATCAATAATTTCTGTGCCAAGAACCCCAACCCTAGACTCGTTCTAAGACTCCAACCTAAAGCAAAAGGACACTATGAAATCCCTCAGGACCAAAAGAGGACAGGACGCACGGCAGCCATGGGGCGTCTCAGGAATGATCTTTCCAGTCTGCCTCCTTCAAAATGAATCAGCTCAGCTATTTTGACGTTTGTTTGTTACCTGTCTGTTGAAGATTCAGATTTTTAAAAAATATTTAACTGTCCTACCAAACTATCCAGTTTCCCTGAGGCAACAAATACCATCTCATTCAATCCTTAGGACTGGCTATAAGGTAAATGCTATATCTGTTATACAAATGAAAAATTAAGGCAAAATTCAGAAAAGGCCAAGGAGTTAGCCTGGTCCCCTAATTTCTTGTTTCCAAGACCCTACTTTATAGAGTTGATGCCCCAACATCCATTCTACCTCCAGGTGGTCAGTAACCCCATCATGGCCATCCCGAGGCACTTATTGGTTTAGGAACGGGCATGTGTTCATGTCCTGGCCAATGAGACATGGGGGGGGGGGCGCATTTTCCTGGGCCTTCTGGGAAATATCTCTTCGCTCCTCAAAAAGAGACCCAAGAAGAGACAACCCCCAGCTCTTCCTCTGGACATTGCTAAGTCTGTGTCCAACAAACAAAACTTCCTCAGGCATCTCACTCACCCCTGTGGTTCATGCCAGCACAGCAGGTGGCAGAATCAAAAGAATTACAGAGAAAAGGGGCCAGCCGGGAGCCTGCCAAATCTCTGGGGTCTTTGTTATAGGATAAAATGAAGTCCCTCATTGATTAAGATACAGCTCAAGCAGAGGATTCCTGTGACTTTTAGCACAAAGCATTCTAACCGAAGCACTCACTACCCTGGGTTGGAAAAGATGCCAATGGAATGAGGACATTTGCAAGGATTAGTCCCAGGAAAACTCGTAATGAGAATTGCCACTCACTAGCTGTGTAACCTTGGACAAGTTATCTAACGTCTCTGAATCACAGTTTCCTCGTACATAAAATAGAGATAATTCTTGCATCCACACCATTAAACGGAATCAAGCATTTAAAATAAACACCCACCAGCTGGCACCTAGTAAGTGCCCACTGATGGTTGGCTGTTAGATATACCTTTAGAAGAACAGTTGAAATAGAATTAGAAAGTGAATAGCTATTGCTTTTAAGCAGCTGGTAAATATTTAACAAGTTTTTCTGCACTCCCTCCCCCACGTTTTTCTGATATTTATCCACATCTGCACCTAAGTCAGCCATCACATCATCTGTTAGATGGCATAATTCTGTCAGTGCATCCACTTACACGTTTGCCCATATTTAAATTGCAAAATTCTAAAAGGTAAAGATTCCTCCTGTTCCCTTTGCTTTAATAGCCCCCAGCAGATTCCAGGAACATATGGACACTTAATATATTCTTAGCTCAGTGGTTTATAACTATGGGTCAAAATCAAATTCAACTATAGTGGTTCTTAAATATTTTTTGGGTCATCAACCCTTTTTGAGAATCGAATGAATGTTGTGGACCAGCTCCCAGACAAAAGCCCAGCCAAGCAAAATGACCATACACTGGATCCCTGACCCTCCCCAAGGCATAACACTCCTGCATTAAAATATTTAAAATAAACCAAACATTGCCCTAGCTTGTTTGGCTCAGTGGATAGAGCGTCGGCCTGCAGACTGAAGGGTCCAGGGTTCAATTCTGGTCAAGGGCACATGCAGGGGTTGTGGGCTCTATCCCCAGTAGGGGGAGTGCAGGAGGCAGTTGATTGATGATTCTCTCTCATCATTGATATTTCTGTCTCTCTCCCTCCCTTCCTCTCTGAAATTAAAAAAAAGTATATTTTAAATAAATAAATAAACAAATCAAACAGACAGTTAATAAACATTGCCCTGTGCCAGGGGCATCACAACTACATTAATTTAATCCTTAAAAAAACGCCAAAGTGAAGGGACTACTCTTACCTTTTGTATAAGTTCAGAAAGGTTAGGTATCATGTGTGAGGTCATGCAGCTGAGTAGTTACATTATCCTGGCTCCTAAGCCCTCCCTGTTGTCCTAGCTGGTTTGGCTCAGTGGATAGAGTGTCAGCCTGCAGACCGAAGAGGCCCGGGTTCGATTTCTGTCAAGGGCATGTACCTCGGATGCATGGGGCCTGGTAGGGGTGCATGCAGGAGGCAACCAATCCATGTGTTTCTCTCACATTGATATTTCTCTCTGTCTTTCCCTCTCTCTTCCACTCTCTCTAAAAATCAATGGAAAAATATCCTCACCTCCCTGTTCCCTCATGGGTCTGCAGACAGACTTGATCTATTGTTTGTTCTCAAATGAGATACCCTTGGAGAAAAAAAAAATAAAGTCCTGCCCAGAAGAGGGGCCCAGTAAAAAGGACAGAGCCAGGGGCCTGCTCTAACCCAGGGAACACTAACAACTTCTCTCCAGACCACTCAGCTGACACTCCTCTTTGTTTTCCTGTTGAAAGGGGTAAAATATTTTCCTGACAGTTGAAAGCAGAGTTTTTCCATTAATCTTCCCTTTGCATGTTGTTTCACCAAGATCCAAAGTGACACAAAACAAACCCCAGAATTTCACACCAAGGAGGGTGGAAAACTGCACCCTGCCAGGGATGGGCACAGTTGTCTCCAGGCAAAGAAGCAAGGGACCATTTCATCACGAGGAGTGTCAGCACCCACCCCCACAGCGGGACCCAAGACCACACGAAAGCAGCTCCCCACGTTGGAACGCAGTCCTGAAGGAGTGCTTTAGTAATTTCTGGACATCTGAATAGAAGTGACATTCCTAGGAAACGCAAAGACTGCCACAGGTGGCCAGCCAACCACGTGAGCTCTGGTCTTCTGCCCCAAAGCCTCCATCAGGGGCTAGACCTCAATTTTTATTCTGGGGTTCATCCTTTTTCTTCCAGCCATGATGGATGATCTGTAAAATAAATTCCTTCGATAGGCCTAGAATGATGTCCTGACCAGACATGGGCACTCAGATATGAAATGGATCCCCTCCACATGGATAGAGCAACATAAACAAGGAGAAGAGAATCAAGCTTGACCTGCTGGCCCAGAATCGAGTCAGGATTGACTAGAATGTGACTTGAACTATTCCCACTGTTTGGCAGAAAAGTAGCCTCTTTGATCAATGGGATGGTTGTTTTGTTGCTGAATAGCTAAGCTATTGAGTGTGCCAACTGGCCTTTTCTTTCACACCAGGGTGGGGCTTGGGGTGGGGAGGGTCAGTCCGTCATCTGGATGGGAGCATCTTGGCTCTGGACACTGTTCCTGCTGCTTTGAGGCTGCTGGGCCAGCAGAGGGAAGAGGAGAGGGAGGGAAATGCTCCCACCCTGTGCATTCTCCCCTCATGGGCATGTGGAGCTATGGGACTGGTTCCTCTCAGGGTGGGGGGGAGAGACAGCACCCCAGCCTCTCTCTCTAGTCCTTCTCTAAACCCCTCTCCCAACCCCTTCCAAAACAACTCATCCCTCTTCCTCCTTCAGCCAAAGAACAAAAGTCTTTGTGCATATTGACTCAGAGATAGGCCCCCCAAGAAGTCACAACCTATCAGACTTGGAATGCCAGTGTGAGCTCATCTGTGTAACCCTGTTGTCTTTGAACCCACAGAACCTACAGGCTGCCTAGCATGTTTGAGACCACAGCTAACGTTTGCCTCTTCATGTGCCTCTTCACTCCAATGCTAAGAGGATGGGGAGGAAACCCCAGCAGAAGGAGGTTGAGTAACACCTTCAAGGTCACCCAGTTGAATAGGAGGGAGCAGGCTTTGAACTCACCTCAGCTGAATGCTTCACCTCCCACTGGTTGGATGAGCAAATGGCCCTTCTGAGATGCAGTTTCTCATCTGTAAAATGGGTTGTTCTGATGTTTGCATGAGTCAGTGTTGGAAAAGGACCTCTCTATGTTTGGCACTTAGGGCCTTTTCCTCCGGTTACATAAATATGTGAGAAGTGATGGAAGATGCGTGTGGAGGAAGAAAATATTCAGGATATTCAAGTATCACTGGGATGTATAGTACAGCATAGGGAATATAGTAAATAATATTGTAATAAGTATGTATGGTGCCAGGTGGGTACTGGACTTACCAGGGGACCACTTCATATATTATATAAATGTGTTAAGCAGTGTGCTCTATACTGGAAACTAATATTGAATGTCACTGTCACTGAAAAAAAAATGTTTTTAATTAAAAAATTTATTTTCTCTGCCATATATACCTGTCCTTCTTGAACACAATTTTTAGTCCCTTTCACTCTTACCACCCTTTCCTGCCCAGATGCCCAATATCTTCCTGTATCCTACTCTCCCGTCAAAGAGGGAAACTCCTAAGATGTCAGTCCTACTACAGTGTTGGAGAATCAAGCTGTTTATGAGGTTTTGGGCATTTACATTTTTAAAGGCCATAAGAAAAGGAATACTTGGTCAAAAGGATATAATTACTTATGGTGGGATGGGAGGCTCTGAGGCACTTGGAGTTCTGCCATTGAGATGACCTGTTCATAAAGGCAGTCCTTAACCAGAGGCATCGCTGACCAAGAACCACCAATGGCCCATTTGTGAGCAGTGCAGGGCCAGATAGAAATAAGACCCAAAGAAGGTTGACTCTGTATTGCAAAGTCACCCCACTCCCTATCAGTAAAGATTCCAGTGAAAGAGAGTGAAGTGGGACCCATCCTGGGCTATGAAGCAGAGGACTTGAGCTCAAGTTCTCCCTGGTGAGTCCAGGCCTGGCCATGAGCCCGAGTCAAACTCTCCACACAATGTAGCACTAATGTCTCATATCCAACCCCACCTTACCCAAACCTGCCTCTCCTCTTTAATTTTAAGTTCCTCCCAACCCCACCCTCACCCCAAGGCAGACTGATCTGAAAGCCTCAGAGTCACCACTGGCTCCTCCTTTTGGCCTCCCCACTTTATATTCATAAGGTGCCTCTCAGACACCAGTCAGTCACCCATTCATTCAGCAAACATTCAATGAGATTTGACCACAATAGTGAGTGAGACCGGTGTGACCCTGCCTCATGACACCTGCATACCCTGGCCCTGTTTTGAGTCCTCTTCATTGAGGTCTCCTCACCTGAACTCTTTCTATCTTCTCATCTGTCCCATAGCTGCCAGAAGAATCTTTCTAAAAAACCACTTTGATCATATTACTTGCTCCCTTCCCATCATTCTCTGCTACCTCCCACTGGTTGGATGAGCAAATGGCCCCTCTGAGATGCAGTTTTTTCATCTGTAAAATGGGTTTTTCTGATGTTTGCATGAGTTAATGTTCTCAAAGGGCTACTACCCAGGCTAATAGCTACCAGGTACCATGACTCCCTAGATTTCAGGCACTGAGCCATGTAATTCACACACATCATCCTTTTTTATCTTCTCATCAACCCTATAAGGAAGATTCTCTTATTATATCCATTTTGTAGCTGAGAAAACCAGGGCCCAGAGAACTGGAGTATTCGGTCCAAGGTCTCTTGAAGAGGAAGAACAGAGGTGAGACTCAAATCCAGGTCCTTCTGGTTTCAAAGTCTAACCATGATGTCATAGAACCTCTCTCCATGGTTTCCTCTTTGTAAACATAATGTTGGGTGTCCTCCCCTCCTCACAGCAATGCAGGGAGAATCAAATGAATCATTAACCCAGGATGGTAGGCCTGGAAGGGGCCTCAGAGATCATCATGTTCAGCTTCTCCTTTTACAGATGAGGAAACTGAGGTCCAAAGGGGCAACGGACAGAACCTGGAACTACAGGTCTCTAAACACCCCCTTGTTTTATTATGAAAAATTGCATGCATACAGAAATTAAAGTGGCTTGATGAAATATCAAAAATAAACACCCTTATAACCACCAGCTAAGTCAAGAAATAGAACATGCTTGCATGTCAAAAAACCCTCTCATGCCATTTTCCCTATCACTATGCTGACTTCATTGGGAATCATTCATTTGCTTTTCATTATAGTATCATCACCGAAGTATGCAACCCTGAACACTAGAGTTTAGTTTTTCCCAACTTTGAACTTTATAATGTAATATCATAGTACACACTCTTCTGTGTCTAGCTTCTTTCACTAAATATTGTATTTGAGAGTTGCATCCATATTGTTGCATGTAGCTATATAGTTCACTCATTTTCATTGTTGTACAGTATTTTAGGTTGAATAGCACAAAATTCAACCCAAAACTTCATGTCCACCCAGATCCTCAGAATGTAGCCCGTTTTAGAAATAGGGTCTTTGCAGATGTAATAATTTATGATGAGGTTATACTGGAGTAGGCTGGACTCTAAATCCAGTGACTAGTGTCCTTTTTAAAAAGCCATAAAAAGACACAGAGAAGAGAACACCACGTGAAGACAGAGGCAGAGATTGGAGTGATGCGGCTACAAGCCAAGGAATGCCAAAGGCTGCAGGCAACCACCAGAAGCCATGGGAGAGACATAGAGCCAATTTTCACTTAGAGCCTCCAGAAGGCCCCAACCCTGCTGACATCTTGCTTTTGGTCTCCTGGCTCCTGAATTGTGAGACTATAGATTTCTGTGATTTGAAGCCAACCTGTTTGTGGTAATTTGCTATGGAAGCCCCAGGAAACCAATACAGTATTCCACTGCATAGGTTAGCCACAATTTGCTTATAAATATAGCACCATTTTTTTTTATCCATTCTATAGTTGAGGTAGTTTAGTTATTTCCAGGTTGGGAGCAGTTATGGATAATGCCTCTGTGAACGTTGTTCATGTTTCCTGGGGCAAAAGGATGACATTGCTCCAGGTTGCTTCCTGAGTGGTCACTCTTCTATGGCCAAGGCCACGAAACACACTTAGATGAAGGAAAAAAGGACAACAGGGCATCAGCAGAACCCTACTGATGATGCCCCCTCTGACCTGCCCCAGCTCCAGCCCGAGCTTCAGAATCAGAGGCCTTCCCCTCTCCTGCCTGAACTCTCCTCCAGGCCTCCATCCCTGGCCTTGCTGTGGCCCTGTCCCCAGCCATCACGTCCTGTTTGCAGGCCTCCCCCACTGACTTTGGCCTTGTGTCTGCCTCCAGGCAGAGTCTCTTTTTCTTTCACTGTTGACCGGGTTTGGGACTGGCCCCTCCTCTCTTCTTTGTTGGTCCCTGGACTCTGCCGATTCATCTCAGACCAATGGGCCTTTCTTGCAAGGAGCGACTTCCTAAAGTATTTTCTCTCCTACCAGGAAATTCGTTGATTTTAGAAAATGGCCTCTCCTAGGGGCAGTGAAAGGTTAAGGCAGAGATCACAAGGCATCAGGGGGCAGAAGAGGTGAATGGCACGTGTGGTGAAAGCAGAGATGCCTGTGCACATGGCTGCAACAGCACCTCCCCTGGCAAAGTCACAGGGTAAGAAGAATGTTTGTGTCAACCACTGAAGGGCTGCCTGCACTCAGTGCCCATTCCTCAAGATGAGTCACTTCCTAAACTTCCAAGGCTGTGACTACAATTGTTTATCTGACACCAATGTTGAGCTTGTTTTCATTGCTGCAATGCTATCCCAAAGCATGCTGGGTTGCCTTTTTTCCTAAGTAACAACATCCTCTTATTATGGATTCTGTGTTTCATTTGGACCTATCTTCATAGCATTTGTATTACTCTGTACAACTCGTTCTGGGAAATTGTGCAAATAGCAATATTGAGGTGAATAAAATTATTTCTTATTCTCTTATTTTTAGAAAAATTCCACTGCTTTGATAACAAATCTGTGGTTAACTCCACCCATCAGTGCTCTGAAACCTGGAGCTGAATATTTTTTCTATGAGGATTTCAGCAGCCAGTACTCACTCACTATTGCTCAAAACCCTCCTAACAGGAAAGTTCTGGGGAGTGGTGGGTGAATGCAGGGGGGTGGGGGGTGGGGGGGAAGAGAGGGGAGAAGGGAGGTAGGGAGTGTTGAGAGCCAAAATACTTAGAATTGTGGTAAATAAAATTTTTTTTTAAAGAACCATGAGTTTTCAATGATGTCAATGTCTTATCTCTCAACTCATAAGTTAATGGAGGGATAATGATAACCTTGAATACCAGTCAAGGTTTAATCAGGGACACAGAACCATGATGAGTAATAGAAAAACACAGACTTGTTATAGGGATGAGACCTTGAATAATGGTGGGAGCTGGGGAAGAAGTCTGTTGGTGGCCATCAATCCTGAAGTCACTATAGGTTAGCAGGCCTGGCAGTTTGGAAGGCAAACTGGACATCAGTTGGGGGAGGACAAGAACAAGGATAACTATAACCCACAAACAGTAATCCATTAGAACAAACTGAAATCCATGAGGACCAATTGTCCGTCTCCCACTATCTAAACTTCAACCACACGGAACCTGAGACCCTTCCTCGTGGAACTGCACACACACCTTGCCAGGACTTGGAGAAACCGCAGGAGGAGGTCCAAAGGGAGTGGAGGAGACACAGGCCCAGCTGCTGCCCCATACCAACAGGTGGCCCTGCAGAGCAGTGATGAGCTGCAACACACCCTGTGTCCTACACTGACCTTCAGAGCAAGAGAGCTGCTGCTTCACTTCTGACTCCAAATCCCATGCAAATCCAAGACCTCATAGGCAAAGGAATTGTGGGGAATGTAGTTCTGGTAGCTAAGTTAACACAACACAAAATCATCACAGTGGTAAAGTCAGAAATGCCAGGCAGATGTTAAGTACAGTGCTAAATTATGGAGGCAGCTCTATGCTAATATGTCTAACATGTATATACTCCTCACTATGTGCCAGACACTCTTGTAAGCACTTTACAAACACACACACACACACACACACACACACACACACATTCACTCATTTAATCTTCTCAACAATCCTATGAAGTAATTGTTTTCTTTATCCCTATTTCACAGACGAGGAAACTGAGGCATGAAGAAGAACCAACAGGCAAACCCTAGCACAATAGCAATATGCTGGGTAATCTTTCATTCATCCTTATTTTTTTATGGCCTATCATTCTTTAATCCTGACTCCTGTTTTCCTTTACTTTTTTTTCCCTCTCTTTTTTTTCTCCCTTTACTTTTCTGTTGGTAATATCCTTGTCCCTCTTTCTGTGAGACTTGAGGGGCTCTGACTGAATATTCTTATGAGTGCATTATTCTGGTACAATTGTAGTTCTCCTCTTCCCTGCAACCCATCTGAAAAAGAAACCTGTGCATTTTCTCATCTTCTCTTCATTCCAGGGTAAAACTCTTGCTTGGGAAGAACTCACCAGAGTACTACCTAGGTTTATTTCTCAAGGTCTTATTAGGAGGAGATGAAAAGCACAGAATTTAGAGCAAAGTGGAATTCCATCTGCACTGGGCACTAGCTGAGTGACCTTGGGCAAGTTACAGAAAAGTTGGGTCTATTGATCTAGACTGGTATCAGCAAGGTGACTCTGCATCAAGCTAAAAGTCCAATTGGGCCTGGTTCCTCATTGATTTGGGACTCCTGTATTCTCCATCTGTACTCATTGTTGCTAAGAGGCAGCAGCTACCCAGAGCAAGCTCTTCTCATGGTAATGCAAGAGGTGAAAGAAAAACAAGCAGAATCAGGCACTGCCCCTAAGACCTAGGCTCAAATCTGTCATACCATCACTTCTGCACACATTCCATTGGCCAAAGCACAAGTCAAGGTCAGGGAAGTACAAATATACATGGCAAATATAGATGGCAGAGACAGAGGGAGAGGGAAGAATTGGGGCCAATAACTCATAATATTTAACAACATCATTATTATTATGTAGAGAGCAGCTACAGCATTTGGACAGGTTCAAGCCTCGGACTAATGAAAGGGCTCGGTCCTCTTGTGGCAAAGCCACGTGCAAGTCCCAGCTTGGAGGGCAAAGCCCTCCCAGCACAATTATAGCCAAAGACTATAGTAGTTGTAAGCTTGACCTTATGGTTCGAACCTATGGTCCCAGGTGGCTAAGTGAGGTAGGCTGTGGGCGGTGTAGCAAGTGCTGCCAAAACAAAGCTTGATAGAGTTCAGGTGCATGTAAATGAGTAGATTCGAAACCTGCGAGAACATTGTAAACATCTTGACCATGCCCTTACTTTGCCTCGTGGAATCTGGCTATAGATAAAGACTTGGCTTGCAGGCTGTGGCACTGTCTCTCCATCTGAGAGCAGGGTCCCACCTAGCACCAGCTTTATTCTCTTGTCTGTCTTCTTTAATCCTTCACTACTGCCCCTCAGGTTCACCCTGGCCATGCTGAGCACAGCACATTATTAGATCTCAGAAGTTGAACTTTCAAAAGAAAAGCAGAAGCGAGTATATATTTCAAATGTGGACAGTTGACAAAGTGGACATCGTTCAGGAGAGAATTTTAGGCATCTTTCTCTGCTCTCCTTCCAATGCCTTTAGGTCAAGTTGGGCTCCAAGATATCCATCCTAAATTTCTATGATCCACAGACATAGGTCCACTGACTGATGTCATCTACATATTAGTTTGCTTCCATTCCTCTCAAACATGATTAGGTGAACTTGAAACTGTGCCTTAGAAGACAGAGGGCCCATTCTTCCATTTCCTTTTTAAACATTTCATCCAAGGCCATTTTATACGCGCGCGCGCGCGTGCGCGCGCGCACACACACACACACACACACACACACACACACACATAGAATTTGGACCATGATTCTCAAGGATTTCAGGGACAGATTTTGCCTCTAGGGAGAAAAGTCTGCTCCATTCTTGTGTCTCAGATATGTCAGAAGCATGCAGCTTAAATGTCCATGCTTCTAAGTGTCTGCCTCCTGTATCTTCTTATTTATTTGTTTAAAAAATGTTTTGTTCCCGTGGCAGAAGTGTCATCACATTTACTCTCTTGGGTGAGCTTTATGCATTTTTTTTTCTTCTGGGAAAAATTAAAAACATTTTTTGGAGCAGAATTAACATGGTCAGCTGAGTTCCCTGTAATGGGGGCAGCCCTCCCACAAAAGATGCTTTATTTATATAATTTTTTTTGCAGAAGTCTTAACAACAACAATAGGATCAAATCAAAACCAAATCTCATTACCAATTATCCACCAGAATACAAACTCCTTGAGGAAACATGTTGTCTTCATGTTTAAAGATGTACAAGGCCTGGCACATTTGGAATTCAAACTATCTTTTTTAATTAAATGAGTAAATTCCAAACCTCTGTAACACAGAGTCTGTTGTGGCAACGCTTCTGAAAACAAGAACACTGCCATGATGAGTTGCTATGAATGGGGGAGTTATTTTATAGGGAAGGATTAATTCTGGACAAAATTATGACATGAACATAAAATTCTCTTGGGAGTCTGAACTCTATAGAACCTCACTCTCAAAGTCCTGCTACCCTTTATTTCTCTGGCTCCTTTCCATCATACAAAAATGTAGATGGGGTTGAGGGCTACTTGTTTAGTTTTTCACAATAACTTATCCTGCAACTATTATCAGTCAGGCACTATGTAAGTTTTAGGAATTAAAAAGTCAAATACAACATGGCAACTGACCTTAGGAACTCACAGTTTAGTGGGGGATATATACACATAAATTAAGATCATTACACCGCACGACAAATTCCCAAATGCTATGGGAATCCAAAGGAGGTACCCTTCCTTCTTCCTGGAAGAGGTGACATCTGAGCTGATTCTTTTTTTCTTTTTTAATGTTTTTATTGATTTTTAGAGAGAGGGGAAAGGAGATGGCTAGAGAGAAGCATCAATGAAAGAGAAATATCATCCATCAGCTGCCTCCTGCATGCCCCCTAATGGGGACCAAGCCCGAAACCCAAACATGTGCCCTGACCGGGAATCAACCTGTGACCTCTTGGTTCCTGGATCAACGCTCAACCACTGAGCCACACCGGCTGGACCTGAGCTGATTCTCATTGGCAAATAAGGGTTGGGGGTAGGGTGCAACTCCAACAGAAAGAACGGTATGTGCAAGGACTGCTGCTGGAGAGCAATGAATGTTCTTGGAACATCATGGAGGTCGGCATGACTGGAGAGGAGGATGTGAGTTTGGGTGTGGCCAGAGCTGTGGCTAGAGAAGGAAGTGCCTTGAGAAGTGTTGATTTATCCTGAGGGCAATGGGAAGTCACCAAAATTTTAACAAGAAAATGACCTGATCAGATTGTGATTTTAAAAGATACAGACATAATTAGAGTGACCAGTTATAAAACCCATTGCAATTATCAAGCAAGAGATAAGCAGCCCCTTCTAGGGGACCCTACCCAGTGACAGGTTAGTGGTGACACAGGGTATCACCCTCTAATGACCTGCACAAGCTCTGGTCTATGTGCCCTCAACACATTACAAGCTCTGCCTACTTTATTTGCACTTAACTTAAATTTCCTTCTTTGGTGATCATTTCATCTTGCCAAATTTGAAGTTTATGGCCTAGCCTACAATGTCTGATAGCTTTTCAGCACATAGGTTTCAGACTTTTTTTAATGGAAAACTATGGGAATTTATCATGTTTGAAACCCAAGAGTTCATGAATGACTTAGTTCAAACTTCTTACAAAATATTGACTTTGGGTAAAGACCAAATATTCAAATTTTGGAGCTCAATGATGACTTGAACATCTTTGTCCTTCTCTTTAAAAAAAAAAAAAAAAAAGCAATAGCATGAGAAAAGGAAAGAGAAGCAGAAAATGGAAGAGAAAGCAAAAAAGGACTAGAAGTTTCTCATCTCATCATCTGAAGAATTAGCATCAAAATAATGAAATAATATCCATCAGTGAATTCCCTGATTCTATAGAAAATGACAGTATCGATTTCTGAACCCTCAGGTAAAAAATGTTGGACTCTGAGTTCCCCATCACACTTACTCCTTTCCTGCTGTTTTCCTCCCTTCCTGGCTGTCCCTGCAGTCTCTCCCTGAAATGCCATCACCAGGGTCCCAAGCAAGATTGTCCTGGGCTGCATACCCCTAGAATATAAAGAAGTTTTCTTCTAATGATTCTCCAAAGAGAAGCAATTATCAAGTAAAAAGAACAATTTTACTTTTTTGCTTTCCATTTTCTGGAACCTGGCTCCCTGTATCTGATTCTGAAGCGCTATAAGGCCCGTGTAACACAATGGCGTATGACCTATTTGCTGTCCCTTCACAACTCCCTTATACTGGGGATCTGGATGCTATGGAAATTTAGGAGCTGCTTTGGTTAACTATTACTGCACAAAACCATCATAAAACTTAGGGGCTTAGAACAAAACAGTTTGTTATTTGTCACAATTCTGTGGATTGATCAGGTGTTCCCATGTTTCACTCGGTGGGGTATTGGGATGCTTGAAAGATCCTCAGTGGCTTCACTTGCATGACTGGCCGTTGGTACCAGCTGTCAATGAGGAGCTCAGCCAGGGCTGCTGGCTGGAGACCTCAGTCCTCCAACCCCCACTCCTTGGACCTTTTATGTGGCTCATTGGGCTTCCTCAGAGTATGGCAGCTGGGTTCCAAGAAGGGATGTTCCATTAGATGACGATGGAAGCTGCTGTTCTCTTACATACAGTGCTTCTGCTGTTCTATTGATTAAAGCCAGTCACACAGCTAGCCCAGATTTGAGGGGGGGACATAGTGTCTACCTCTTGATGGAAAAATGGCAAGGAGACATTGCATAAGAACATGGGGCCTGGGAAATATAATTGTGATGATCTTCGGCAGAAAGAAGAGGAAAGCCAGCCAGAAGTGGCTATGTGGGACAGCTGACTTTGAAGTGCTTAGATCTGAATGGTAAAGGGTCAGAGTCAGTGGTCCCTGGGGAAGGGTAGCTAAGGGTGCCAACCTCACAAGCTTCCTTATACAATTAGTGGAGGCAGGCAGGAGGTTACTTACTGGGAAGGCTTTCAGAGGTGGGTCTTAAACCTCCATTTTTGTGGTGGACATACTTTTCCTTACAAAGTTATCAGTCGGAGATTCCCTGCCAGATATTAATTTCCTTCCTTCGGATCCGAGCTCCAGTATCCGGGCCTGTTGCAAAGCGTTTTCAATATGTGTTTAATATTATGCAGGCAATCGAAGAATGTGGGGATTTGTAACAAATCTAAAACAGCTTAAAAATCAAGCGTTGGTGTAAATAAAGAGCTTTGTAGTTGTCATGTTTTCGGTTTGTTTTCTTTTATAGACTGTCATTCCAGACCGTTCCAGAGTAAAGAGAAGTCATCCTATTTTTAGAGACCTCCAAAGTAGACTCCACTGTCTTCCTTCGCAGCCTGTCCTGGTGCCTCTGAGCTCTCGATGTTGGCGAGCTCTCCTGGGGATCGAACTAAATGCTGCCTGCAGGAGCTCAGGCCACCCAGCCGCGGGAGCCTGAGGAACCACCCACCAACTTTCATAGACTCTTCCTCGGGCCTTCAGGATGGCCAGTAAGCCTTTGCAGCCCGATAACCCTAATTCCCACAGCCTCCACTGGGGCTTAGAAAATCTGTTGTTCTAGCTCAGGGTTGAATTTACCCCTCATGGAAGAGGTCTCTTCATTCATGAGCCAAGCTTGGTTTCGAGGGTGAGTGGGTGAATGGGTGACCAGACTCCACGCCCACACAGGCCTGCCTGTTTTCCCAGCCGACGGCTCTCCCAGCACCTGTGCTCCAAGCCAAAGGCCTAACCCCCCTCCCCACCACCGAGAGTGTCCTCAGGCCTTCAAGGAATAGAGGCCTGAAGTGCCACGGAAGCATGGCCCCCCCTAAGAGGAAAAGGAAGCTCAAAAGCTGGGTCAGAGGTTGAGGTAGCTTGGGGACATAGGATGCATCTGGTGTTAACATTTCTGAGGAAGGAAGGGAGGAAAGGAAATGAGTTCCTGAAGGCCTTCAGAAGGCCCTTGGCCTCTGCATGCCTCTGGTTGCCCAGTGGAGGCTAAAAATGGTTTTGAGAATCTCTTCCAGCTTGTATCCTAATGCCAATATAAGGGCCACACAAGAAAAAAAGGAGGTGATAAACAGAAGTGTTGCCATGCCACCCA
This sequence comes from Plecotus auritus, assembly GCF_963455305.1. Taxonomy (NCBI): domain Eukaryota; kingdom Metazoa; phylum Chordata; class Mammalia; order Chiroptera; family Vespertilionidae; genus Plecotus; species Plecotus auritus. The sequence goes on along the minus strand of NC_137773.1, from coordinate 153,810,349 downwards.
ACTCCATGTGATAATATCCACACAGGACGGCAGGAACCTGAGGATTTCTGTGGGCGTGGCCTGCCTGTATTGGGAGAGGATCCCTGTATATGTGCACAGTTTAAGAGCTGGCGGACTCCCCAAGGCCTGGGTGCAGGATGTCCTTCAGCATGAAAGTGATACCGACATAGTTGTGGATGGAAAGAGCATTGGCCTGGTAAAGGCCTGGCTTCTACCCCAGTGTCTGGGGAGCCACTTGGGGGTTGGTGGGAGAGTCCTCAGGATTTTCAAGGCTAGATCAATCGTGTCCACAGAGGCTTCCTATTTTGTCCAACAGTTTCACAGACTTCCACAATTTTCATGTTGAGTTAGGTTCCAAAGATAAAATTTAAGACAAAACTATTGCCCGTTTTTAATTTCCCCTTTTAAACTCCTTAAATTACCCACAAACACAGAGATGCACTTACTTTGAGAGACATTTGTAATCTCGGAGACCCACTGAAGGGAGGTAGTCACATCTACCAACCAAATCCAAGGTCAGCCCGGGAATCCCCTATTGAGAGGAACAGCAGCCAAGTGGCCCATGTTATTAAATGCTTATGGGTTAACTTTTGTTTTGCTCCTTGTGAGTTGGCTTGCTAAGCTCATATGCACATAAAGTGTGTTTTTTAATATTTGTTGGTTTTAAAAACTACATTATGATGATGCCGTGGCCAGGTGGCTCAGTTGGTTGGAGTACTGTCCTGTACATCAAAAGGTTGCAGGTTTGATTCCAGGTCAGTTCATATACCTAGGTTTCAGGTTTAATCCGTGGTCAGGGTACTTACGGGAGGCAACCGATTAATGTTTCTCTCTCTCTCTCTCTCTCTCTCTCTCTCTCAAAATCAATAAAAAAAATATTCTCGGGTGAGGATTTAAAAAAATATTTTAAAAAACTACATTATGATGAATGTGACTAGAAACTCGGGGAAGTTTTTATGTGAATTTGTGTTTTAATTATTGCAACAGCATCTTTGCACATTTACAAAAAGAAATTTTTAAGAATGTGCATGTGTGGAGAGGTCTGTGAATTATCCAGGTATAGAGGATGCTAGATGCAGATGGACTAGCTGGCCCCTGACAATATGGCTGAGATGGTCAAGTGTGAGCCAAGTGAATGAGATGGTTTAAACCAGTAGTCGGCAAGCTCATTAGTCAACAGAGCGGCAAACCGCGGCTCACAAGCTACATGCAGTTTGTCGACCACTGGTTTAAACAATCCACAGCTTGAAATCTCGACACACCGATGCTCTCTAGTGAAGTCCATGCTGATTGACCCAGAAAGATACCTTGGCTTTCAACCACATTTGAAAAACTAATTTTGAACAAGGCTGGTTGGATTTATTTTTACTTAGTCCCTTGATTCTAATTACACTTCATATGCTGCCTTGTCAGTTTTAGGGTGTCTGTGTGCATTACCCGTGGACCTCAGAACATTTGTCAGATTCAGCAACTAAGGCCCCAGAATCCAAGGGTCTTATCTGAGATGTAAAATGCTAAATAAATCTTAGAGCTGGAACCAGAAGCCAAGTTTTTATTTATTTAAACACTGTGTAGGTTCCAAATATTAAAATATAATACAAACTTTATCACTGTGCTTACCTGGAAGGGTTTGTTAATTCATGTCAAAACAGAGGAATAGCCTGTGTGACCACTGAACTTCCCTTTTAGCCCAGGAATAATTCTTTAATTTCTCAGCCTGAAATCTTTTAGATGGGTGCTGTTCACTGGACCCTGTTCGTCTGCCCCCCTCTGGTGGCCGTTACGCAAATAACAGGTCATAGAGCAACTAGGGCAGCAGTTGCTTTCTCTTTTCATCAATCATTCATTCAGGGGAACAGCACCCACCACGTGGCTGGGTCTGCACTAGGAGCTGGGCATCCAAATATAAACAAGATAAAGCACTGCCCTCATAGGTGGTAGACAAACAAGTGAATACATGATTACAAAATAGTGTCATGGAGAAGTTTGCAGAAAATGTTGTGTAGGTGCAAAGGATACCTGGGCTGGCCTTGTGGGGGAAAGGGTAGGTAATTAGGAAAAGGAAGGCAGCACCTGAACTGAGTTCCAAAGGCCAAATGGGAATAGGAGGTGGGAGGAGGCATTAGAAATTCAAGGAGCTGCCAGGACCCAGTTCAAGCTGGCGGAATTCCGAGCACAGGTTGCAATGGAGGAGAGCCGGAGGTGGGTCAGAGAGATTGGTGAAGGCCAGATTATGAAAAGCATTTTATGTCACAACAGCATTTAAGCTAATATGCCCTAGGGTAGTGGTCTCTAAATTTTTTGGATCATGTTTGCCATCAGTAAAAATATTTGAGTATGCATCCCCAACATATGAGTATTTGTTCATTCATACATTTTATACCCAAGCAGAGTAGTGAACAGAGTAAGAGCATGGGGTCTGGAGCCAGACTGACTAGGTCTTGGCCTTGCTACTTATTAGCAATGTGACCTTTATTGCTACTTATTAGCAATAATCTCTCTGTGCCTCAGCGTCCTCATCTGTAAACCGAAGATAATAGCAGACCCATCTTGTAGGGCTGTGGGGAGGATTAAATGAATTCAAGAGGAAAATTTAGCACAATGCCTGGCACATATGGGGTGGGCAAAAGTAGGCTTACAGTTGTAATACAAATAGCACAATAATTAATACATAATAATATAAGATTTAACATTCTTGCAACTGTAAACCTACTTCTGCCCACCCCTGTGGTTCATGTTATATTAGCTTGTATTATATGTTTACAATTTGGTGCTTTTATAAAAGTGGAGTTAGAATTTACACCAAGTAGGGGCTCCATCTACTTCCAGAAAGTCTGTTTTAATCTAAACTACTTCAAAATGTCAAGAATTACTCTAGTCTCCAAAGTCTCCAATCTGAAAACAGACTGAAACATACCACTCGAAACCCGGCACCCGCCTGCCTACCTGAAGACCAAGTAGCTTTGTTGTCTCCTGCTCCTACTTATGTCAGAACTCATGGATACAGGTGATTCCTCCATTTAACTCAAAGCAATGAGGTGGGATAAGGGGCAGGACCTGAGGGTCTGCCTGTCTAACAAGCTCCCAGGTGACACTGATGCTGCTGGAATTTTAAAAGGGAAATATAAATATCAAATAAATTACCATTTAAAAATATTTCATTATAATTATTAGGATATAGTGTATTTTGCTTTCACTAAAAAAAGACTGTGTTTCAGCAAAGGTAAATAAGATAGATTTCTTGGACAATCTTGGTTTACCACTTTGTAATATAGCCATTTGAAGATCTAGTTCTAAACTCAAATTACTCCAGTACTTGCTCTTGAAATAACTGAAAAAAAAAAAATGAGCTTCAGCAATATGCATATGTGTATATCAAACAGAAGAAGTGCTTTATGGACTATATCTAATAAGTAGAGATATTCATTTGCACCAATTATGCAAAGGTATTTGTTGAAATTCAGCAGACAGTTTCCATTTGTCCATGAAGTCAATTGGTTATTCTTGCAAAAATGGTTGGAAGGCTTTACCTTTTCACGTTGTTAACAAATTAGTTTATTTAAAGAGTTGTGTATAAGGTTAGAATATCCTCTTTCCAAATTTTTAAAGTAAGCATATATGTGAGTTTTGATATGTAGCCCACCTACATTTTAGCCTCAAAATCACATAACTTCAGAGAAATTTCCACTACTCATTTTCAGTATAAACCCATCCTCTCCAAAGCATGAGTTATTTTAAAAAGCTATTATTCTCTCACAATTTGTTATAACTTTTGCCTCCAAAAACAACTGTATTTATTTTTTTGCAATGAAAAGGTCAGAAGATTTATAACATTGTCTATTTATAAAAGAAAATTTTATTCCATGTTTACGTTTGATATCTCTTTTAAGTATTTTGCCACAAAAACATTAATTTTTTTTTATCCTCACCTGAGGATATATTTTTATTGATTTTAGAGAGAGAGGAATGGAGGAGAAAGAGAAAGAAACATTGGTTGCCTCCTGTACACACCCTGACTAGGGATCGACCCAAAACCTAGGTATTTGCCCTGACTTGGAATCCAACCTTCAACCTTTTGGTATGGGACAAGGCTCCAACCAACCAACTGAGCCACCCAGCCAGGGCTGAAATTAAATATTTTTTAGGAAAAAAAATTAATCAAGTTCTGACAAAAATATTAGTAATCTCTTTGGAATTTACGTTATATTTATAGATTGGTTTGGGAATAATCGGAATCTTCTCAATATTGACTTCTATAAATGAGCTTCTCTTTCCACTTATTCAGGTCTTCTCTTTGTCTCTTAACAAAGTTAGAAGTTTTCCTCCTGCTGGTCCTTTTTAAGTGTGCTACTTGGTACTACATGATTCTGGCTGCCATGATTAATAGAAGGATTTTTTCCCCTGATATTTCCAAATTGGTTATTGATATTACATGTAAAAAACACTGATATTATACATAAAAGCCACCTCTTTTTATGTATTTACTAGAGGCCCGATGCACGAAATTCGTGCAAGGGCCTTGGCCCCAGCCCCTGCCCACTGCAGCTTTGTCAGGAAGGAAGGACGTCCAGAAGGACGTCTGGTCTAATTAGCATATTATGCTTTTATTATTATAGATTATTATAGATTATAGATTACACTAGAGGCCCGGTGCACGAAATTCATGCAGGGGAAGGGGGTCCCTCAGCCCGGCCTGCACCCTCTCCAATCCGGGACCCCTACACCTTTTTCTTATCTAGCTAACCTCTTCACATTTTAAAAAATTAACTGAAATACCACCTGCTCTAGGAAATCCTCTTTTAACAAATCTCTTTACAATCGATATTAAGTATTTTCATAGTATACCATTCTTTTTCTTTAGCAGCAAGTTAGAGCGGATGCAATCTGCTTCTCATTCTTGCCTCTGAATTCTTTCTTGTTGCTCTTTTAATAGCGAAGCTTATCCAATTTACATTTGCCCTTCAAGGGCTTATATTTGGTTCAGTTTCTAGTTGACTCCCTGCTTTTTTTTTAAGCAATAAATTTGGGTTGTGATAATAAACCTCACTTGTAATCAAGCCTGTAGGCCTCCCTATCTGAATATTTCCATAATACCTATCACTTCAGCATACCAGAGATTGTGTTCATTTATAGAAAATAACAATAAATGTCACCTGATCATTTGATCTTCTAGTAATTTAACTATTACAAAACTAAGGCATATAGAAGTAAATCACATTGAACAATAAAGAATGTCTCAAATATCAAAGCATAGTACACTTAGGGCCTCCCTTGTTCTGTGCCTCAAATATCATAGCACTAGAGGCCCAGTGCACGAAATTCGTGCACGGGGGTGTGTGTGTCCCTCAGCCCAGCCTGCACCCTCTCCAATCTGGGACCCCTCGAGGGATGTCTGAGTGCCCGTTTAGGCCCGATCCCACTGGGCCTCACAATCCAGGACTGCTGGCTCCCAACTGCTCGCCTGCATACCTTCCTGATTGCTCCTAACCACTTCTGCCTGCCAGCCTGATCACCCCCTAACCACTCCCCTGCCAGCCTGATTGATGCCTAACTGCTCCCCTGCCAGCCTGGTCACCCCTAACTGCCCTCCTCTGTCAGCCTGGTCACCCCTAACTGCCCTCCCCTGCAGGCCTGGTCACCCCTAACTGCTCTCCCCTGCAGGCCTGGGTCCCTCCTAACTGCCTTTCCCTGCAGGCCTGGTCGCCCCCAACTGCTCTCCCCTGCCAGCTTGGTCACCCCTAACTGCCCTCCCCTGCAGGCTTGATTGCCCCCAACTGCCCTCCCTTGCAGTCCTGGTCCCTCCCAACTGCCCTCCCCTGCTGGCCTGATCTCCCACAACTGCCCTCCCTTTAAGGCCTGGTCCCTCCTAACTGCCCTTCCTTGCTGGCCATCTTGTGGTGGCCATCTTGTGTCCACATGGGGGCAGGATCTTTGACCACATGTGGGCAGCCATCTTGTGTGTTGGAGTGATGGTCAATCTGCATATTACTCTTTTATTAGCTAGGATAGAGGCTTGGTGCATGGGTGGGGGCCAGCTGGTTTGCCCTGAAGGGTGTCCCGGATCAGGGTGGGGGTTCCCTTGGGGCGTGTGGCAGCCTGGGCAAGGGGCCTGTGGTGGTTTGCAGGCTGGCCACGCCCCCTGGTGACCCAAGCGGAGGCCCTGGTATCTGGGGTTTATTTATCTTCTACAATTGAAACTTTGTAGCCTGGAGCGGAGCCAAGCCTTCTGCTTGCTCCATGGCGGCAGCCATTTCTATTGGGATTTATGTATCTTTTATAATTGAAACTTTGTAGCCTTAAGCGGAGGCCTGGGCCGGCCAGGGTGTGGGGAAAGCTTGGCTTCCTCCATCACAGGGGGCAACCCTAGCCTCCTGCTCTTTCCAGCTCTGTGGCTGCCGCCATTTCTGTTTGGATTTATGTATCTTCTATCATTGAAACTTTGTAGCCTTGAGTGGAGGCCTAGGCTGGCAAGGACAGGCGGAAAGCTTGGCTTCCTCCATTGCCAGGGAAACCCAAGCCTCCCTCCTGCTCTCTGTGGCTGTAGCCATCTTGGTTGGGTTTATTTGCATATTCGCTCTGATTGGCTGGTGGGCATGGCTTGTGGGTGTAGCGGAGTGAGGGTTAATTTGCATATTACTCTTTTATTAGATAGGATAGTACATAGTTCACATGGAACTCAGCTTCCTTTAAAATAGGAAGAGATGTAATACTCATGAAGCAGCTACTTCCATACATTTTTTTTATTTAATTCATAGCACATACTCTTTGTACTAATTGTTGGAAAATCACCCTAGCAATTGCCTCTGTTTCTCTCTGTATTGTTGCCTTACATTCTGATGTCATTACTGAGCTTTTATCATCCACTCGCTCTAATAAGATTGTGAATTACTTAAGGGCAGAGATCATGACTTGAGCTTGTGTTTCTCTGTCATGGTGCCTAGATAAATACTCAAATGCCATCCAGTCCAAATGACTGTGATGAGAGGCCCACCGTTGCTGGAGACCTCTGATTTTTATTTAAGGGGCCTCACTTGTTCTGTGCCTTTACAGAGGGGTGAGTAGGGGCTGAGAGAATTTGGGGAAACCCAGACAGAATTCTCCTCCTGCAAGATTTTGCTAAGCTGGCGCCTCCGACCACTGGGCATTTGTCCAATTAAAACCCTGACACACAGCAATAACAAAGGCACTGGTCTCATAGGGCTAATGCGTGGGGCTCAAACGCCAGCCTGCAGGAACTCACCCCCCACGGTCAGGGTGGGTGGATGGGTGGACCCGGGCTGGTGCTCCTAACTCTGGGGAGAGGGAGACTTCCCGTCACCCGGGAAACTATCAACCGAAAAATCAGAGAAGCACAGAGAGTGATTCCTTCAATCTCTGGGGTACAAACAAACCAAAACAAAACCATGAACTTGTACACGCACGGAAAAACGTTGCTCAAGGGAAAAGCGATTCAGACCCAGGCCGAGGGCTGCGGGCTAGAGGCCCCGGAGGCCGCGCCACCTGCGAAGGCGGAGGGGCTCTGCGCCAGGTTGAAGCTGGGCTGCCCGCGTGTGGGGCCACACACAAAGGACAGTGGGCTGGTGCTGCCTCTGGCCCGCCGCCCGCGCCTCCAGTGGAACCCTTTCCTTCTACATAGCGAACATGGCATGGTGCTCCGGGGCTGCAGTGCACATGCTGGGGCCAGGCCGAGGCAAGCGCGATTGCCCGCCCTCTCCTCCCACCCACCACCTCAGCCTCCGTGGCCTCCAGGCCGCCACCAGCCCGCCCGCCTGCCCCCTTCTCGCAGGCAGGGCGGCCCCTCACTTACCCGCAGCCAGCAAGCTCTGGGGCTCCGGCAGGTCCCCGAACAGGTCCACAGCGGAGGCTGGTTGGCAGAGCGGCTTCTTCACCCCAGGACCCGCAGGGTGGCTTGGCCTCTTCGACCAGGACCTGAGCTTTGTCAGGAAGGACGTCCGGGGTCCTCTGGAAGACATCCGCCCTAATTAGCATACTACCCTTTTATTAGTATAGATAAGCAGAGTTCTAATTGAAAAATGTCTTTGGCTTTTAAACAGTATGTAGTAGGGCTCCAGAATCAAGGAGCAAACTCTCAAGCAGGCTCCAGAATCACATGTTGCAGGTTGGAATCCTGGCTCCATCACTCACTGCTTACCACCTACGGAACTTTTCTAGAACTGTGTTTACTCATCTGTGAGATAGATACATTAACAAATGTGCCTCAGAGGGTTCTTTAGAGAGTCAAATAAGATCATGCACATAAAGCACTCAGCAGAGGGCCTTACAAGCAGGAAGCACTTGGCATATGCAAATTATTTTTCATTCTTGAGTTTCCTGGATCTGCCACATGGATTATCACACCTATAAATAGAAATACTTTTATATTCCTTCTTAATAACATTGACATTCTTTTTTCTCTGTGTGTGGGGGGGTTTTGTTTTTGTTTTTTCTTGGTTCTGTTTTTGTTTTTTTGTTTTTTAACTAAAATGACAGGGCTTTTAAATTTTTCCTATTAAATTTGTTAAAATTTTGAAAATGTTAAATAATTATGTTATTGGCCTTCCAAGTCTTATCTTGACTTTGCTAAGTAATGCTTTAATCTTCACTATTAAGTATGATGATGACCATTAGTTTAAGAAAGATGTTCTTGATCCTATTTGTTTAAAAGTTTTCTTCTCTTCGTCATTTACTAAGTTATTTTTAAAAGAAATAAGTAGATCTCCTCCTGCTCTAACTCCCCTGTTCAGGCCCCGTGTGGTTCCAGCCTCCATCAGGAAGCCTCTGCCACTGGGTTCTAGTAACTCTACTGTTCTCACTCAGGTCCCCTTTAAAGAGGGACTTGCTATGTGGAATCTAATGAGCAAAATAAACTTATAAACAAAATAGATCCAGAGACATAGAAGCATGGAAAAGACAGTCTAATCTCAGAGGGAAGGTGGGAGTGGGTGGGAAGAGTTCAACCAAAGAACTTGTGTGCATATATGTGTAACCCATGGACACAGGCAATAGGGTGGTGAAGGCCTAACGGGGGGAGGGAGGGGCGAGAGGGAGTCAAAGAGGGGAAAAAAGGGGACATAGGTAATATTTTCAACAATAAGGTGTTAAAAAAGAAAAAATAAATAAGAAAGAAAATAAATAAGTAGAATGTAGCTTTTCTGTTTTGACTATTGATGTGATTATTATAAAATATTTTATGTGATTTTTTATTATTTTAGTTATTTAACTAATATTCAATCATATCTTCATTGTAAAAATGTTAACATAGAACTATACAGAAAAGAAAATAGTTCCATTCCTTTGGCCCCTATTACTCTCACCATTGACCTTATTTTCATCCCTTGAGTTATCTTCTATAGAAAAATCTTCTATACATTAATTTACATATAAAATAGTAGATGCAGAAATATATAGTTTTATTTTTAATATTAATAGGATAATTAAGCCTAAAAGTTGTTGTTTTTTATTTTAGCCTAAAAGTTTGCTTTGTTTACTTAATGTGTAAAAGATTTTTCTGTTTCTAAACATATAGAGTAACGTTCTTTATTAACAGCTGCCTCACATTCTATAGTACAGAGAGTAATACTGTGATTTAGTCATTCCCTAACTGATGAATATTTAGGTTTTCTCTCTCTCTCTCTCTCTCTCTCTCTCTCTCTCTCTCTCTCTTTTATCAACAACAACAATAAAATCCCACTACAATAAACATTCTTGTAGACATCCTGTGCTTACATGAGAATATATCTTTAGAATACAGATAGCTAACTTAAAAAGCTATTTCTAAGTTACAGGTAGATGCCTTTGTAAATTTAATTGACGCTACCAAGTTACCCTTCCATAAAGCTGTATCAGTTTATCACACACACCCGAACAATGTCAGAGATTTTTTTAATTATTGAACTCTGCCTGCATTCTTAAAAAAAACTTTACCCCGTGTTACATTGTTCTTTTGATGTAATACTGAATTTGATTTGTTAGGCGGATTTTTTTTTCACATTCTTGGGACTATATTAATACCTAGTTTGTTGTAGATTTCTCCTACAGGTTTTGATATCAAGATTATGCTTGTGTGGTAACATTAAGTGAAATATGCTCCATCTTTTTCTATGCTCTGAAATAGTAAAAAATCACATGGCAATTATGTGCTCCATGAAGTTCTAATGGAATTAGCTTGTAAAATCCAGGTACATTTTGGGAGTGCTTTGACAAGTTTTAACATTTCTTCTGTGGTCATGGGTATATTTATATTTTCTTTACCCTCAATAAATTTTGATCATTTATGTTTTATTAAAAAATCATTCATTTTACCCAAATTTTACAACTTTGAGCATAGAATTCAACATAATAATCTACAAAATAAAACCTGTAAATCTCTTCTTTATCTATGGTGATACAATATTCCTTTCCTGGCTCCATATTGTTTGTTTTTTTTCCTCTTTTTTCTTCATTAGCTTTACAAAAGGTTTCTCCTTTTTTCTTGTATTTTAAAGAAATATCTCTGGTTTCTTAGTGAATTTACTAGCTTTCTCTTTTCTAACTCACTAATCTGTTCTAATCTTAATTATTCCCTTCTTCCTACTTCTCTTCGTCATATTTTCTTGTTTTTCTTTTTAACTTTTAGTTGAACAGTGTATTTACATCCTTTTTTCTTATTTAATTACAAAAGCTTTTAAAGCTTCTATGTGCACAACCTTGGCCTTCTCACTTATATAATACTAGACACCCAGTGCATGGATTCGTGCACCAGTGGGGTCCCTCCGCCTGGCCTGTGCCCTCTTGCAATCTGGGACCCCTTGGGGGATGTTGGACTGCCAGTTTCAGCCCGATCCCCGCAGGCCAGGCGGCGGGACCCCACCGGTGCAAGAATCTGTGCACCAGACCTCTAGTACGCATATAAGATCTCTGGTTAATCTCTTTCCGCTCTCCCCTCTTCCCCTTTCCCTCTGAGATTCATCAGTCTGTTCCATGTTTCCATGCCTGTGTGTTGAGTGTCTACCCCAGGGGTGGACAAACTTTTTGACTCGAGGGCCACAATGGGTTCTTAAACTGGACTGGAGGGCTGGAACAAAAGCATGGATGGAGTGTTTGTGTGAACTAATATAAATTCAAAGTAAAGGAGCAGAGGGGAGAGCAAGAGAACCGGATAGAACAGCCGGATCTGGCCCGCGGGCCATAGTTTGCCCAAGGCTGATCTACCCCCTGGTGGTCAGTGCGCATCATAGCTACCAGTCAATGGTCGAACAGTCAAATGGTCGCTTAGGCTTTTATATATATATAGATATTCTTGTTATCATTGTTTTCTAAATAATCTATAATTGCAGTTTTGATTTCTCTTTTATCCAAAAGTTATGTAGGAGTGTATTTTTTTTTTCTTTTTTAAGTTTTGGCAGTAATGTTTAGTTTCTTTGCATCGTGGTTTAAGATTGTGACTTGTGCCCAGACGGTGTGGCTCAGTTGTTGAGCATAGACCTATGAACCAAGAGGTCATGGTTTGATTCCTGGTCAGGGCACATGCTAGGTTTCTGGCTCAATCCCCAGTGCGGGGTATGCAGGAGGCAACCGATCGATGATGTTTCTCTCTCATTGATGTTTCTCTCTATCCATCTCCCTCTAAAACTCAATAAAAAAAAAAAACTTTAAATAAATAAATAAAAATAAATTTTAAAAAGATTGTGGTTTGTATGGTTTCTTCCTTGGAATGGATAAAATTTTTTTCTTGAGGCCTAATAGCTGACCATTCTTACCTAATGTTCCATAGACTTAAAACAGAGGATAAATTCTCTGCAGAGAACAAAGTATGACATATATCGGTAGCTGAGAAAATATTTTGATACAACCTGATTCAAGTAACTCAACTGATTTGCCAACTGGAATTTTTAACTCCCAGCAGACAACATGTTTTTATTGCAAGAGCCAGGCTTTGTTGAGATTTTATAAGAAGGAGAAGGAAGAAGATGAGAAAAGAGCACAAGGAGGAAAGAAGAAAGGAAGGGGGGGAAGTTAGTTTGTTCAGAATTTCAGAAACTAAAGTTTAAATATCAAAAGCCAATTTTGGAGAACTAGCTAACTATAGAGATTTGTACAATGAACCCTAGACTTGAGAAGACACAGAAGTGATACATAATCAATTTTCTATACGAAAGGGGATTAAGTACATATGATAGAAAGGAGGATTGCACATAGAAAGTTAGATACAGGTAAGTGTTTCTGAATGGGGGCTCTGGTCCTGCCCTCTCTTAATGTTGAAATCCTGGAAGCGAGAAAGAGGGACCTAGGTTTGAAGGTCTCCCCTGGAGCCCTAGGAAGAAGGAAACTCTCAAGGGTTAATGTCAACATGGTGTGACCACCATGGAGTAGAAATGGTAGTGGGACTGTCCTTGACAAAGTGAAGACCCAGTGGGTCTCAGATGGCAGCTGAGAGAGCTAGCAGGAGAGTTTACCAGGGCAAGGGGTGCAGGGACCTGTGTTAGAGGGTTCAAGACTGAATGCTTCAAAGTCAGACAGACCTCAGGAGAGCTTCCAGGACTGAGGGAGGTAAGGCCCAGGACTCCCAGGGACCTCAGGCACAGTGGGTTCATTATGATGGGGAATCTTGGATTTGGGGAGAAACTTTGGCAAGTCAGGCTAGTTCCAAGCAGAAGTAGTGCCTTTTCCAGGACAGAGTTGGAGGCAGAGAAATTCCTAAAGTGAATGCTTGACTGAGGTGGGAGCATTCATGAACAATGGGGATGCATAAACAATTTAGGTACTCATATGCTCAAAGTTCTTTTGTTAAGAAGAGAAGGGATATACAGCACAGCTGGGGGTGGAGGCTGGCTGTCTGTATTTATGTGACATGAATGCTGTCACAAATTCTTTGCCACTCCTCCCGATGGGAGATAGCATGCCCTCCCCTTGAAACTAGGCACGCTCTCTGTCCTGTTTTGACCAACAGAATATGGTCAAGATGCCACTACTGTGCAACTTCCAAGGCCAAATCTTAAGATCACCATTCTGTGAAGGACCCAAGTCCTTGGAGAAAAGCATTTGGAAGAGCACCAAGGCACTAGAGGTGTACAGGAAGCCGAACTGAGAGCTGAGCCCAGTCACCAGCTGGACGCAGCCAAATGAATAATTTCAGTTGACATCACCTAGAGCAGAGAGACCACCCAGCTGAACCTTGCCTGAATTCCTAACCTACGGAATTGTCAGCAAATTAAATGGTTGCTGTTTTAGCCACATTTTGGAATAGTTTATTATGCAGTGATGGATAACTACAACAGGTGACGCCAGTGTTTAGTGATAGAGGACTTTCTGGAAACCCTAATCTCTATGGTGACTCATAAACCCCTTTAGTTAGATTAGAAATGAAATCATCAGCGGTCTGAGTGAGAAGAAATGGAGGGAATTCAGAGACCATGACTCAGTAAGTCTGTCTCTTTAAAGCAGTGGTTCTCAACCTTTCTAATGCCGTGACCCTTTAATACAGTTCCTCATGTTGTGGTGACCCCCAACCATAAAGTTATTTTCGTTGCTACTTCATAACTCTAATTTTGCTACTGTTATGAATCGTAATGTAAATATCTGTGTTTTCCGATGGTCTTAGGCTCTACAGCAGTGGTTCTCAACTTGTGGGTCGCGACACACAGGTTGAGAACCGCTAGCAGGGTCTCCTAAGACCATTGGAAAACACAGATATTTACATTACAATTCATTAACAGTAGCAAAATTAGAGTTATGAAGTAGTAACGAAAATAATTTTATGGTTGGGGGTCACCACAACATGAGGAACTGTATTAAAGGGTCACGTCATTAGAAAGGTTGAGAACCACTGCTTTAAAGGAAAGTAGCTGTCTATTTGGTTTCCCAGGTATCTCTGTCATAAAGGAGACACTGGCTTTATTATTAGAGCAGTTCGCATGATTAAGCTAATGTTTCTATATCCCTCCTACTCAACCGCACCTCCCTCTCTCCACCTCCACCAACAACAAAAACTCCTTGCTTGAGGCTTATTCTGAAAGTATATAAAATCATCCAAATGAAAGAACATTTCTAAGAAAATGAATTTAGCTGAAAAACCATATTTTAGAATTTTCACATGACTTCCTTGACTTTGATGGACAAGTAAATGCAGCACACCCCAAGGGCACCCCACTTAGCTCTTTAGAGAATTCCCTGCAACTTTGCCCCTGAATCCAGTGCTCGATGAAAGGAAATCCAGGATTCGATGGTGGATGTGGGCTCTGGCATGGGAGAAATTGATTTCTACTCCCAGTTGCCTCAGTAATGTTTGTGACTTTGAGTAGATCTTAGATTTCTCATATTTAAAATGAAGAGTCATTCATTCGGCAGTATTTATTGGGCTCCTACTATGTGCCAGACACTGTTCTAGATATTTGACATACATTGATGTACAAAGTAGACAAAAAAAGACAAAATCCCTATTCTCTTGGATCTTACATTCATTTGGAGAGACAGACAATAAACAACAAATATGTCAATTATGCGGTATGACAGAAGGTGATAAATTCTACTGGAAAAACAGAACATGGCGAGAAGGAACAGTATTATGGGAGGAGGGGGCACTTTGCCATGCTAAATAGTATCATACCCATTTAGGTAGACCTCATTGAAAAGGTGACCTTTGCACAAAGACTTGAAGGAGGAGAGGGAGTGGGCCATGTAGATATTTGTAGGCGAGGGAACCATGAGAGCAAAGGTCCTGAAGTGGGAGTATGCCTAGTGAGTTGGAAGAGCAATAAGATTATTGTGGCTGCTGAGGAGTGAAGAAGAGACTAATGGGAAATCAGATACATAGGAATTGGGGGGATAGGTGTTGATCATGTAGAACCTTTAGCCAGTATAAGGTCTGGCTTTACCTCTGATTGAAGTGGAAACCATTGGAGCATTCTGAGCAAAAGAATGGCATATTCCGATGTGTCTTTTACCAGGACCCCTCTCCTCTGGCCTCTAAATTGAGAATAGACTTGTAGGCAGCAAGGAAAACAATCCAGGGAAGAGATGAGAATCCATGCCCTGACTATTTCATTTGCCTGTTGTGAAGCTCTGTTGAGTAAATGGCACACAGGCCCTGGACGAAAAACTAGAAGGAATGTAGGTGAATCTTCTTGTTCTCTTTGACATACCGACTCTGCACTGGACTATGTCTGGAGGCTGGACAGGTCCCCGCCAACCTCCCCTGGGAGTTAGGACAGACGTGATGGAGACAGTGAGGGAGGAAGGGGGACTGTTCCCTTCCTTGTTTGTAGGCAACTGTTCACCTTAGAGGAGTGGCTGGCTGGCCCGGGGTAATCTGATCCTGGCTGGATGTGTATTTTGGGGAACTGAGTGCTTGTGCACTCGGAACAGGAAACTCGGCCAACCAGTCAATAATGGCTGGGTTTTCAAGACTGAAAATAACTCTCAATTAAGAGTGCTGGCATCCAGGTCCCTTCCAAAAAGGTGGGGGGAGGAGCTTGCAACCAGATATGCAGCAGGTCATGTGGGCTGGGAGGAGAGCAAGTCCCGCTGGGCTTTTGATGTTCTATTGTCACTTCTTTCACATATGATTCATGGAAAGCCCAGTGCCTGCCATACTCAAGGAAGTACATCAAATACCTAGAGTGAGCTGGTTCCCTTGTGACTCATCTCATTCCTCTAATCACATGATCATCCCAAAACAAATCCACTTCCTCAAGGGTTCTTCTTAGTTGTGGTTTGGCCAATCAAAGTTTGCTGCAGTTTATACGGACCTTTAGGAACTTTAAGAAAAAGGTGGTCTATAGTACTCCTTACTGTCCCTTTCCTATACATGTGACCTCCTTTTCCTCTTTCTCCTTACCTCGGCCCCCAAGACTCTTGCTGTTTATATCAACTGACACTTTTTCTGTACCAAGCACTGAGCGCAGCTCTAGAGATTCAGAGCTGAATAATTCAAGGTTGCTGCCGTTCAACTATATTTGTTCTAGAAGGTAGAGGAAACCGCACAGAACCCTAAAACACTGTGAACAAGGGCTGTGACAAAGGACCCCAAAGAAGAGCTATATTAGCCTCTGGGTCTTGGAGGTGAGATAAAAAGGAAAGTATATTTATAGTAGAGGATATAATAGATAATACAATGGGCTTTCCAAAATAAATATATGTATATATAAATGTACTAGAGGCCCAGTGCATGAAAACTCATGCACTGGAGAGGGGGTCCCTCAGCCCAGCCTGCCCCCTCTCACAGTCTGGGAGCCCTCAGGGGCAGGAGGCAACCTGGAAATCAGGGGAAGGCAACGCCCTCATCACACCTCTGCTGCTGCCACTGCGGCAGCACAAGCCTCAGCCGGCCCTGGTTAACTGAGCCTCGGGCGGCCCTGGGCGGCTGGGCAGCTGCCATCCGAGGCTTGCCTGCGCCTCGGGCCGGCCCTGAGTGGCTGGGGGGCTGAGGGGACTGGGCACCACCATCTTGTGGCTGTGGGCATCTCCATCTTTGAGGGTGGGGCTATCAATTAGCATATTCCCCCCTTATTGGCTGTGGGCACTGCCATGTTTGAGGGCAGGACAGTCAATTAGCATATTCCCCCCTTATTGGCTGTTGGTGCCGCCATCTTTGCAACAGTGTGAGGGTCCATTAGCATATTCCCTCTTTATTAGATAGGATTATAAAATTTACTGATAGAAAGGATGCATAGCACACAATTTACAAATAATATAATAAACTGTACTCACTGTTGCAAATTCCATTTAGTCCATTAATTCTCATAAAATGCTTTTATTGATTTTTGTTGAACTATTATATCTATAGCCAACCTATTGTTGCAGTTGACATGGATATGTTGGTTGATATTTTTGTTTACATTCACGAGTAAGATAAAAGTGAGATAATAATGCATGACACAACTTTACTCATTGCCCGATGGCATGAGCAACTTTTTTGCTGAATTGGATAACAGTTTCAAATACTGGAAGACTATTTCTTAAGTCTTGGTGCTATTCATACTATAACAGTTAGAGACATAACACATTTTTAAAGTTTAATTTGTTATTAACATTCTCCATCATTTTCTTAAGTATAGACAATCAAGAAAGCAACAAATCGAGCCCTAATTTGTAGCATTTGCTGGTTTCTGTGGTGTGAATACTCCCACCACAGCCAAATTCAAGCTATCAATGTGACAAATAGATGCACAGTAGTGACAAGCTATCATACAGTATTTCCAACAGCCTAATACAATAGATACAAATACCCTACAGAGCATTAAGTAACAGAAAAGAGTAAAAATGCATAGTAACATACGTAGAAAGTGTTGAGGATTTATTTTCCTTGCTTTCAATGTATTTAAGTATAAATTCATTTAATTCAATTTTTAATAATGGCTATGTTTAACAAAATTTCTGGAAATTGAACAATTGGCTCTCATAAACCTGCCCAAGCCATCTTCAACACACTACTGGTCCTAGCACACAGTAGGAATTCAATACATGGCCATTAACTTTCCTTTATTAAGGAACGAAAAATAGAAGTGGATTAGCTAAGGTGAGTGAAATAAAGATTGGCATGAGTCCATGAAGAAAGGGCGTTCCAGAAGCTTCGCCAGTGTTTGCTCCCCTTTGTCTGAGTGCTTCCAGTGTCCTTTTCTTCCGGAAGTGTCAGCCCTTCTTTGCTGTGTGAAGGAGAAAAGGCTCCCAGGAATGACCCACATGTGTCAGTCTTCCTCCGAGCAGGCTGAGCGTGATGGGCCTCCCCACAGAGCAGCTAATGCCTCGGCTTTGTGTCCCGACAAGGGCGCTCACCCCTGCCTGACCTCACACACTGTGTCGGAGGCCTGGAGAGACTGTCTCCGGTGGCTCAGGCATCTTTCTGCCCAGCAAGACCTGGGAATATTTGTGACTGTGCCACAAAGAACGCTTCTAAAGTGTCAATCAGGAAAAATGCTTCATCCTTCTGAAATTCATGTGACAAAACCCATGGAGAGGAAGCTGCCGCTATTGAAATGGCAAAACCCTTACGTTCCCTGATAGCAGCTTCTAAAATATACCTCACGTCTCTGGGAGCTGATGCTTTAAAAACTCCTTCAAAATGCCTCCACCAAGCACCAGTGGGCTTGCTCTCAGGATGGGCAAAGGACCACTTGCTGATCTCTGTGTTCAGAAGTCGGTGTTCCAAGGGGTGCTCCTAAGGGCTTTGTAAAATGTGACAGCTTGCACTTGGAAGCCTCACAAGCCTTCCTTTGCCCACAGGCTGGACAGGTGAAGAGAAACGGAGCTCAGACAAAGGCATGTCCAAAAGCTCAGGGAAGCAATGGCCAAGCTAGTAACCAACTCCCACTTCCTTGGATGATCTTTAGGGAGGTCTCTTGATCTTCTTTCTCAAGGGCCACAAGAGATGACAGAGAGGACCAGCCCCGCTAGACATCTATTCATATGTCCTACTGCCTGGCTGGTGTGGCCCAGTGGTTCAGCATCGACCTATGAACCAGGAAGACACGGTCCAATTCCCAGTCAGGGCACATGCCCAGATTGCCGGCTCCATCCTCAGTGTGGGGTGTGCAGGAGGCAGCTAGCTGATCGATGATTCTCTTTCATCATTGGTGTGTCTATCTCTCCCTCCCTCTCCCTTCCTCTCTGAAATCAATAAAAATATAGATATATTTTTCTAAATATGTCCTTCCATTGTCTGGATATGCCCTTCCCATTTTCTAAGAACTATGCTACACGGTTTCCACGAAGCAGTTGAATTCAGCCCATGAGCCAGGAAGAAGTACCGTATAATGATTAAGGCTTGGAAATTAAACTGACTTGGTTTGAATTTGGACCATGCCACTTACTTGCTCAGTGAGCTTGGGCAACCTATTTCAAACCTCTCTGAATGTTCATTCCCTCCTTTAGAAACATGGAGATGGTAACAGCTACTTCAGAGAGTCGTTGGGAGGATTCAGTTCCATGAGGAGTGTGAGTGCAAAGGCAGTGAGAATAAATAATTCATGTTATTGTTTATGGCTTGCTGCTCGTCAGCCCTCGGACACTTCTCCCCCCAGCAGACTCTCTCAGGGGCAGCTCCCTGGCCTGGAGCCCTCTTTCCATCGTCGGTGAAACTTGGACATAGCAGAACTCTTCCCTGTGCACTTCCCAGGGTTGCCAGGGCTTTTCTTTTCTTTCTTTCTTTTTTTTTTTTTTTTGAGTCAACAGATAACATTGACCTTCCTCACCTGATGGATGAGCCTGCTGGAGGAAATCAGAGGAAAGGGAAACAGAGAAGGGGAGTCTCCAGTCTAGGGCGTGTGAGTAGGCAGGCAACCACCATGGGCAACTGGAGCTTAATCCTAGGGAGGAATCCGGGAAACACATAGAACACAGGCCTCAGAGTTATCCCACGGAGGGTGGGGGAGCCAGGGTACTTACACCCATCAAATCCCATCAATCCTAGCTGAGACCACTCCAGGGAAAGGGTAGCATTGATGTCCTGACACTCTGGCCTGCAGTGTGGACTGACACACAGCCCGCCTATAGTTTCCAAGGAAGCCTACAGTGTCCCGCTGGAATTAGACTGAGGCACAAGGTAGAGACATTTCTGTAGATTTTTATCCTTGTCCGAACCAGCATTCCTATAGGTTGGTAAACCATGTCATTGAAGAAGCTAAAGTTGAGTTTGAACAGCAAATGCTATGGGGATCAATATCCCAAGAGCCACCACCGAATTAAAATAAAAACTAGCATCTCTCATGAACAGGAGCATTGCTGCCATAAAGGAAAATTCATCATCTGAATGGTCCAGGGAACTCCGTATGGGATTAGGATCATTAAATCTGGTACCAAAAAGCAAGTACCAGTAAGTCCAGCGTGACAGCCTCTTACTCTCTGAAGGCAAATTTAGAGCTTGGTGATTAAGAGGGCTAATTATAGGTAGGTAGCCATCTTTATTGTTGCTAGCATCCAGCATCCAGGGACACTGTCTACTCACAACTTCTGGACTTGTGTTTGGGACCCTTTCTTTAATCCCTGCAGTGCCCACGGCCAGGTCAAGTTCATCAGTCCCTACTCATCAACCCTGCTGAGGGCACTTCATCTGGGCATTTGCTCAGAATACCTGTCGCCTCTGGCAGGTAATGTCAGCATGACACAGTGAAGTCAGCAAGAGTCCAGCTGAGACACACAGGTTCTGCTACTGCATCTTGATATTTTATGTATTATATTTAAATATTTTGATAGTTGTACTTAATATAATACCATGTTGTATTTTATGCATTTAGAATGTTTTTTCTGCAAAGGGGTCCAGCGGCTTCACTAGATCGTCAAAAGGATACACACATGGGTCAGGTAAGATTAAGACCCCTGCTCTAGAGTGTGCAAAACTATTAGTGCCAACAGCTTTCCACAGTCCTTGGAAGTAATAATAGTTCCTTTTCTTATGCTCCCCTCCCCCACCCTAGCCCCTTTCTGACAGTGTTTTCGGGCTCTTCAGTTGTCCGGTCTCTTCTCAGAGGCTGGCGGTAGGACCCGTGGTTGTACTTTCAGAACTCATTAGGGCCTGGGCCAGGCAGTGCCCCAGGGAAGGGGAAGCAGGGAGATGTGCTCCTGTCTGATTCCTCCATCTCACATCAAATCACTCACAAGCCTGAGCTGTGCAGACACTCTCCCAGATGACCTGAGGGCACCACAGCAGCCTTTCTGTCTCAGCCTCATTCTTCCTTCCCGGCAAGCCCAGGGTTTTCTCCTGATCAGACAAGCTTTTGCAAAGAGGTGCACAGGGTGGCTTTCCTCTCTGGAAAAAAAAAAACAAAAAATCCACAGCTTCTCCTTGCACAGCTCCAGGAGATGTTAATAAGTGCTAATAATTGGGGCCTGATTTGCATACCTTGTGGATTATTAGCGGTGTGTAGTTAACGGGGATAAAGGCTTCCTCATTCAACCCCACCCCACCCACTCCTGCACCAGCCTGGATTACCCCAATCTGCTTTTCCATGCTCCGTGAGAATAAGGGAATATTGTGCTGGGGCCAGGACACCCCTGGAAATGGAATTGACACACTCCCTCAACTCCTGCAGGACAAAGGAAGCCCTTCCACTGTGGGTGCCTGGGAGGGTGGCTGCAGGACCCATAGGACACTGTGTGGTTTTTATCTGTGGCAGGAGATTTATGCTGGCCTCTGCCCCGAAGCCAGGCAGGCACAAGCATGCTGGCATTCGAATTATAAAAATATTTTTTGTTTTGTTTTGGATATTATTTCTTTTTCTTTAAATCAGATCCTTTACATGCTCTTTGTGTTTATTAATTGTCCTAAGCCCTGGGATGGCCCCATTGGCATCACCCTGCAGGCGCCCGCCCCCTTGCTAGCCCAAGTGCTGTTAATTAGCCCTGCACAGATCTGCAAGCCTGATTGGCAGCAGCTTTTGCAAGAGGCTCCAGCCCTCTGGGCAACAAAGGAAAACCGTCTGAGCCTCTGGGCATTATAGCTGTCATCTGGATTCTTTGCCTTTTCACTCTGCTGAGGACTTCATGGATGCATCTATTTATTTTGAAATGTTAGCACCAATGTTTTGGTAGAAATACGTAAATCTTGCATTTGAGAAATAATGTCATGTTTGAGATTTGTTGCAACTCTGAGGGACAGGATGGGGGCAGGAAATTCCATTCTTTTAGATCAAGAATAGGGCTAACAGTTAGGAAAACTTCTAGACATAACCTGTGACCCAACAATTCCACTCCCAGGTAATTCCCACAGAAACATGGTATATGTTTTTCCCACAATGTACTACGATGTGCCTACCTACACTATCATAATAAACCTCAAACTGGAAACTGCCCAAATGGCCATCAACAATACAAAGACTTCTAAAAATTGTGGCAAATTCATACAATGGAACACCATGTGAAAACAAACTGCCATTACACACAACAGGGTGGATGAATCTCATGTGAAGTTGAGCGAAGGAAGCTAGACACAAAAGAGGAAATAGTGTAACCTTCTATTTATATCAAAACAAATATCAGTGAACACTAATCTATGGAATTCGTCCAAATAGTGGTTAACTTTGGGGAGAGGGCACAGTAGTGACTAGAAGGATTTCCTGGATGCTGGTCATGTTCTGGTCCTTGATCTGTGGGTTGGTTATAAGAGTATGTTTAACCCAGGCAGGTGTGGCTCAGTTGGCTGGGCATTGTTCCATGCCAGATTGATTCCAGGTCAGGGAACATGCCTGGGTTGTAGGCTCGATCCCTGGTAGGGGGCATGCAGGAGGCAGCCCATTGATGTTGCATTCTCACATCGATATTTCTCTCTCTCTCCCTCTCCCTTCCTTTCTCTCTAAAAATCAATAAAAACATTTCTAAAAACTGGCAAAAAATGTGTTTAGTGAATATGTATTGAGTTATAAACTTGTATGTGTACTTTTTTTGCATGTGTATTGTACGTCAGTAAATAGAGAAAAAAATGGAGCTAAACTGAGGTTATCTTCTTCTATGGGAAAGTTTAAGGTTTAAGGTTGACCTGGTCATATAGTAATTGGAATAGACAAGGTTGATTTTGCCTCCCTGGTCGGCTGAAACCCCCCGCCCCCCCCCTCGGGATATGGTACCCTAGACACCTGGGGCTGCTTTGAAGACTAGGGTCCCATAGGAAGCCTAGGAGTCATCCTACCAGTGTCTCAGGGGAAAGCTCATACAAAAACCACGTCAATGATCTGAAGAACGGGAGGTATGGAGGAGAAAGTCATGGATTGGAGCCAAAGGGGAAGTGACCACATGCAAAATTTGCCAAGTTCATCCCTTAGACACTCTAGGCATGGTATGTAGGGCCTGCGAGTGTCTCAAAATCCTATGGGGGGAAATCGAGGGCTTAAAAAAATGTGTAAGGACTCCAAAATGCAAAACAAAATTATAGTATAATCAAAATTAATAAATATTTAATTAGTGTCCATAAAACATGGCATATGTCAAGTAATTCAGTGTTTCTCAAACACTAATGAACATACAAAACATCTGGGGATTTTGTGTGGATACGAATTCTGATTCTGTAGAGCTGGGGCAGGGCCTGAGATTCTGCATTTCTAACAAGCTCCCAGGCGATGCCCAGACTTCTAACCCATGGGTCACACTTTGAATAGCAAAGAAATAGTTAACTGCAGCTCAGCTCAACTCTTACATAGTCACAAATATAATAGATACAAAAAATATAATATAAATATTTTATATTTATAAAACTCAAGCCCTAGTTGGCTTGGCTCAGTGGATAGAGCATTGGCCTGCGGACTGAAGAGTCCCAGGTTCGATTCTGGCCAAGGGCACATGCCTGGGTTGCAGGCTTTATCCCCGGTAGAGGGCATGCAGGAGGCAGCCAATCAATGATTCTCTGTCATCATTGATGTTTCTGTCTCTCTCTCCTTCTCCCTTCCTCTCTGAAATCAATAAAGAAATATATACTAAAAAACAACAACAACTCAAATAGTAGCTTTTATTGTGGTAAAATACACATAACAAAATTTACCATTTTAACCATTTTCAAGTGTACAGTTCAGTGGCATTAAGTACATTTATATTGTTGTGCAACCATCATCCAGAGCATTTTCATCTTCCCAAACTGAAACTTCATACCCATTACACAATACCTCTCCATTCCCTCCTCTCCCCAGCCTCTGATAAGCACTATTCTACGCTCTGTCCCTTTGAATTTGACTACCCTAAGTACCTCATGTAAGTGGAATCATACAATATCTGTCCTTTTGAAACTGGCTTATTTCACTTAGCATAATGTCTTCAAGGTTCATTCATGTTGTAGCATGTATCAGAATTTCACTTTTCCTTCGGGCTGAATAACATTCCATTGTATGTATGTACCACACCTTGTTCATCTGTTCATCCATTGATGCACACCTGGGTTAATTCTGTTTTGGCTGTTGTGAATAATGCTGTGGAATTTACAAACACTCATTCAATACATGTGGATTTACAAATATCCACTCAAGTCCTTGCTCTCAGTTCTTTTGGTTATATACTCAGAAGTGGACTTGCTGGATCATATGGTATTTCTATGTTCAATTTTATTGAGGTAGCAAAATAATAGTTATTTTGAAACTTGCAGCAGACTGTCATTTTGATGACCCTGTATGTATGCCCTTGTGTAATGCCGCCCACATTAACTGTGGGCCGGGCCTGTCACTGCTTTGCTTTGACTAATAAAATATAGAGATAGCAATGCTATGCCAATTCTAAGACTAGACTTTAATTGATCTGGCAGCTTCTGTTTGTTCCCTCTTGGAATGCTTATTCTTGGAACAGTCCTTCTTGGAACTCGGCCACTACGCTATGAGGCAGTCCAAGTAGCCACATGTAGAGGCCCACATGGAGAAGAACCAAGGTCCCCAGCTGACAGCCCCATCTGAACTTCCAGTTAAGCTCCATATGACTCCATGTATTCCAGACATATCAACCACAGCTGTGCTCCTGGTGAAGCTTTCAGATAACTGCAGTCACTCACTGTCCCAGTTAACCCCACTTGGAGCAGAAGAAATACCCCATGAAAGATAATGCACTATTGTTTTAAGCCCTAAATTTTTAGATCATTTGTTACACAGCTTTAGCTAACCAAAACAAAACCCTTTCACAAGTTTTGGAGCAAGAGCAAAATGCATTAGACTTAATGTAGGATTAGGTAGAATTTAAATGACTTAATATAGAGTGAAATTGGCCTAGAGTCTTCAAAGACCTTAAATATCCCAGGTTCTAACAACAACAACAAAAAAGAATGTAAAGTAACTGGTGGGAGATGGAATCTTGAATAATCCCAGTCCCTAGAACCAACAGCTGCAGCAGGATTTTGTAGCTGTGTGGTGGCTGTTGTTTTGTTTGGGTTAAAGGCCTGGCTGGCCCAGAGCATCATGCCAGTTAGCTGCTATCATTCTTACACCAAAGACAGCATCTGGGGATTTTTCCACATATGTGGCTTGGCGTATGGCTGCTGGGGGATTTGAACTCTTAATTAGAAGCTTCCTTTTGCCCAGAAATTATTGTGCAGCTGAGTGATAAGAATGAATCCATCCAAGCAGAAATTAAGCAGCCCGAACATGAAGCCTTGAAAACAGTGGCTGAGGTGTGATGCTCATGCATCCAGTCCCCAAGTCCCTCGGCCCTCTCTTGCTGCCAGACACTACAAGGAAACCAGTTTACCCCATTCTCCCCAACTGGAGCCCTATGGCCCACAACTGCAGGAACTTCCCTCACCTTAGGCAAAAAGAACGATGGGCAGTGGTTCACTCATTGTTCAATCATATACACTGAGTGGCCAGATTATTATGATCTCTGAACGCATAATAATCTGGCCACTCAGTGTATATCCTATATAATAAAAGGCTAAGTATGCAAATTGTCCCCTCGACCAGGAGTTTGACCAGCAGGCCA
Source organism: Plecotus auritus (assembly GCF_963455305.1). Taxonomy (NCBI): domain Eukaryota; kingdom Metazoa; phylum Chordata; class Mammalia; order Chiroptera; family Vespertilionidae; genus Plecotus; species Plecotus auritus. Next base: position 153,784,999 of record NC_137773.1, on the reverse strand, counting down.
GCCAACCGCCCATGTCCTCTCCCCCTAGCCAGGCTGGCTAGACCCCACCCATGCATGAATTCATGCACCGGGCCTCTAATATATATATATATATATATATATATATATATATATATATATATATATATATAGAGAGAGAGAGAGAGAGAGAGAGAGAGAGAGAGAGAGAGAGAGAGACAGAGAGAGAGAGAGAGACAGAGAGAGAGAGACAGAGAGAGAGAGAGACAGAGAGACAGAGAGAGAGAGGCCAGATTATTATGCGTTCAGAGATCATAATAATCAGGCCACTCAGTGTATATTGAACATGTACTATGTGCCAGTCAGGTGCTGTGCTAAGCACTAGGCATAGGTTGCTAAATAAAATAGATATGGCCCCTCCTGTCATGGAAATTGCAACTCAGTGGAGGAGATAAACAGGTAAACACACAAATACAATACAGAGACCACAATGGTTCCTTCCTTGGGAGCCCTTTGCATGATTTCCTATTGAAGTTGCTCTTTATTCCGATATTTATGTCGTTGGGTGTTAGCTTAACATACCCTCCTTGCAAAAGCCTTCCCCGTCACCCAGTTGCTCTAGTACATCTCTCTGATTTCATTCTCTTGAGTAGCACTCACTATTCTCAGATATTTTCTTATGTATTTATTGGTTTGTTTATTATCTCTTTCTTGCCATAGAAGGTAAACTTCAGGAGGGAGTTTATTCTGTTCACTGCTATGTCTGGAGCCCCTAAAACAGTGTGTGACATGTAATAGGTGCTCAGAAAACTTGAATGAATAATGACATAAAGTTTGCACCTCACCTTTTCACCACCAAAAATGTATATATTGTTTTATTATGTGCAACTTAGCTGGTGATTTTATTACTCTTCCCCATAAAAAAAAAATCACACTTGATAATTGGCACTTTAAAAAAAAAAAAGGATAAGTATATACTAACATCCAGTTATATCGTCTGTTCCTCATGAAAAACACTGGGGTCCTCAGAGAGGGTGGAGGGTTCCAGCCAGGAACAATGGGGGGAGGTATTTCTTAACCTGAGTGAATGTGTCATATCCAATGGGCATGGGGCACAGGCCCACATTACGACTGTTGCCACCTTCAGGCAGCTATGATTGACTTAAGGAACTCCAGCCAACATGATAGAACTCATTATCCAGTATTTCAAAGTCATTGTCCACCCAGCCATCCACTGAGCTCCTACCTACCTCAGGTCTCTGACCTCGGGGTGTTTAGACACTTGTGAGGAGACTGAGACCCAAACCAACAAATATTATACATTGTGATTCACACACTGGAGGGGCACCTAACATAACCTGGACAGGTCAAGGGTGGGGGAGGGGGCTGCCTGGAGGAGGCATTTCCCATGTTGAATGTTAATAGATAGGGAAATGGAATGGGGATGGCTGGGCAAAGAATGTTAATAGATAGGGAAATGGAATGGGGATGGCTGGGCAAAGGTGTGGGCCCAGAGGGGAGAAGCAACTTGAAAATTCAAATAACAATGAACAGGTCAGGTTGCTGGAGCAGAGAAGGAGGGTGAAGAGGTGAAGGATGGGGTTAGCCTGGGAGCAGCAGGCTAAACTCATTGGTACAACATCAGACCCCAGTTCTGACCATTAGATCCTTTCTTGTTTGTTCGTTCTATGCTCTCTGTATTAGCATCCCACCTGGGACCTGGTCACCTGCTGTGTGAGAACCGGCATCATGATTTACGAAGAGCGACGTGGCCACTTTTGTCATCATTGTTCATTTCTTTAGGAAGAAATGTTTGCCTACGTCGGAGAGTTAGAAGGTAAGCATTTTCTGCTTGTACTTCTCTTTGTCCCTAGTAATAGCTAGCATTTGGAAAGTCAGCATATGTCCATTAACTTTGAAAAACTGCAGCAAAGAATCCAGGAAATTTCCATTGTTTGGACAACTGGCAACAAGAATAGCTTGCTCCCCACAGTAGGCAGCATACTGCAATTAGATAGAAGGATAGTGAGCAACTTAGAGGAAGAGTCTAGCATTTCATGGAACCTATTTAGAAACCCTGAAGACCCAAGTTTTGTTTACCCCTTTCACATGAAAAAGTAAATACTTCTGTGGTTTTATCAGCTTCATTAATAATAAAATAAAAGAAGTGGCCGCTAAAATAAGATTCATGATACTGTAAACCCTGAAAGAGCAATTTTTGAAGAAGCCCTTCATGGTGGATTTCCAGCTACCCTCCCTGCCTGCTCGCCAAGGGGCAAACTAAATCCCTTTCAACATGAACTGCTCGGCAAAAAATGTTTTGCCCATATTGAAACCCATACCGTGAGTCCCTTTCTGTCTAACAATCTGTCTGTCACGCTGGATTTACACACACATCGTGGGTGCTTACAGACTTGGAGGCACTGCAGTCCAGAAGGCCAGGTGGGGGCCAAGTGCTATTGAGCACATTGGGGAGAGGAACAGGGAGACCCCAGATGAATGGGTCATCTCCCTGCAGCTGCCTGAGGCTGGTAGCACAGTGGCTGTGGGGCCTGGGGCCCTGGAGGCTGGAGGCTAAGAACAGCAGGAGATGGCAGTATTAATGCCAGGATCATGGCCATCAGAAAGGATCTGAAGCCCTTTTGGCCCCCCAGCAATGCAACCCTCAAACATCATGACAAGTTCTGGGACAAAAGGGAAGCGTGACAGATTGATCTTATAGTAGGGTTGCCAGATTTAGCAAATAAAAATACAGGGCTCTCAGTTAAATTTGAATTGTAAATTAAAAAACAAATGATTTGTATTGTAAGTATGTCCCACATACTACATGGGATATACTTACACTAACATGTTTTCCATAGTTTATCTGGAATTCTAACTGGAATGTCCTCTATTTTATCTGACAAGCCTACTTTATAGGTCTCTAGCTCTTCGGTTTCTCTCCCTGTCCCACCTCACTCCTGCCCCTGGTGTTTTCCTTCCTCATTTCTCCTCTCTGGCCCTCCTTCCTCATTCTTCAATTCAAGAAAGGATCCAAACAACAGGTCCCAAATCACAACACCAATATGTTCTCTTGCTTCAGTTTGGGTGTTTACTTTTTGTGTGGTTGTTAAAAGTTTAAAGACTTTATTCCCTGCTAATAGTACCCCAAGCCATATGCAAGTGATGAGTGGTGGGGTGGGATATCAGGGCAACGTGCTTTAATAATGCAAGTGGACCATTCTGCAGTGTTGGGGAGTTTGAGCGATTCTCACCAGGCCACCTACAATCTCAGCGCCTCCCTTGAGAAATTCAGTTCACAGACTCTGGATCCCAGTGTTGCTACCCGAGCCTGCTCCTAGGAGCTCAGGAGTTTTTGTTTGGGGAGCAGGGAGAAATGGAAAACACTGGGAAGAAGGAGGCAGAAGAGGGGGCTGGGTAAAAAAGGTAAAGGGACTAAGAAGCACAAATTGGCCCTAGCTGGCTTGGCTCAGTGGATAGAGCATTGGCCTGTGGACTGAAAGGTCCCAGGTTCGATTCCCCGTCAAGGGCACATGCCTGGGTTGCGGGCTTGATCCCCAGTGTGGGGCGTGCAGAAGGCAGCCAATCAATGATCCTCTCTCATCATTGATGTTTCTATCTCTCTCCCTCTCCCTTCCTCTTTGAAATCAATAAAAATATTTTTTTTTAAAAAAGAAGTACAAATTGGCAGTTACACAATAGTCATGGGGATCTAATGTACAGCATAGGGAATATAGTCAATAATACTGTAATGATTATGTACGATGCCAGGTGGGTACTGGAAATATCAGGGGGAACGCTTTGTAAAGTAAATGGTTGTTTAACCACTATGCTGTATACCTGAAACTAATACAAAATAATATTGACTAAACTATAATTGAAGAATAAAATTTAAATTAAAAAAGAAGAAAGAGGCAGAGACAAAGCACCCAACGATTGCATGGTAATATCTAGGATCTTTGTTATTTAGTTTATGTGAGTGTCAGCGCTCGTATGTGGGGTAGTAATTAAGTGGTGGGCGGTATCAGGGTAAAACTATCAACATGGAGGCTGATGATAGATACTGGCGGCCTAAACAAATAAGAAAAGTTAAATGGGGTTGGCTATGCAGAAGAAATACTAATTACAGTCATTTTGGGGAGCCTTCTACCACAGATGCCTAATTACCATATGGTGCCATAATACTTATATGTATCATTATATATGCCTTAAATTAACTTTGTTATAAAGGGTAATTTGATTAGAACGGGAGACAAGAATTGAGCCTTCATAGTGTGTTACTGTATGTTACTCATGCAGAATAGATACCTGCTACTCCTAAAAATTTAGTGCAACAATTTAGTCCTGAGTATGGTGAGAAGTGTCTCTACAACGGCTCCGATGACCCCCCCATGTCCCGGTATTCGTGCCTTTGTGTAATCTCCTCCCCTCTGGTGGACACTGGAGCTAGCGATTCTATTTGTATTCTAGCAAATAGAATACAACGAATATGATGGGATGTCACTTCCAAGATTAGGTTTCAAATGCCTGTGACTTCTGCACTTGTTGCCATCTCTTGCTGTCTTTCTTGTTTGCTCTGAGACAAGCAAGCTGCCATGTTGTGAGTTGCCCTATGAGGAGGCCCACATGGCAGGGAACTAGGGAGGCCTCCGGCCAACAGCCATCGAGCACCTGAGACTTGCCAACAGCCCCACAAGTGAGCTTGGAAAAGGATCCTCCCCAGTTGGGCCTTGAGATGCAGGCAGCCCTGGACACTGTACTGCAGCCTTGTGAAAAGGCCTGAATCAAAGGTGAACTGACCCCCAGATACTGCGGGATAACAAATTATTACCATTACTATTAATTTACTAATAATAAATGTTGGTTTACTTATGCTGCTAAATGTTGGGGGGATTTGCTATGTAACAATAGATAAGGAATCCACACTGACTCGGGAGGGGACTTCTGTGGTATGTCATTGAGGGAGGTGTTTGAAAGTAACCATTGTATTCTACAATACAGACAGGGCAACGGAGCAGGAGGCTACAATGTGTGTGGTGGGTGGGGGCTGGGTGGGAAGGCATGGAAACTTGTGTTTATTACATCAATATTTCCAGGTCCTTAGTAGCTCTAGTAATGCTCCTGCCCATTACAGAACATTCTTGAAATCCTGGTGTGATTCCTGTTTGCAAACTGAAGCTCCAGTCACCAGCGATGCCTGCGGAATTGTCTTGCTTCTTCTCCCTTTGACTTGTTCCTGAGTCAGCCTGTGCTGGTCAGGTCACAGGCCATTTCTTTCTCAGACTCCTCGATTATGGGTTCTTTGGGCAGGTTTGCCAGTTAGTCAAAGCGCTCGTCTCTTAACTCCAAACCTACCCTTCTGAACTCAGCTTTGTGACTCTGGGGCAGGGAGGGACACCCCAAATGGAATTCCGACTTTTTCAGTGGTTCCCTGCCAGACTCCGCCAATAGGGGGCGCTAGAGGGAGACTGCAAGGCTGGAGGAGGCAGTTTGCAGTTTCTTCAGCACTTGTAGAGCAGCCTCAGGGGGCCCCTTAGAGACACCAGCATCAGCCCCGTAGCACACACTCCTCAGAGGGTTGGATCCCAGTCTCTAGGACCCTCCATTGAGTTTCTAAGTTTTATACTTTCAATCTCCCTTTTTCATTAGTGCCCCCCCCACACCACACACACACACACACACACACACACACACACACACACACACACACACACACACACACACACACCGCCCTAGAAGCAGCTGCTGCTCCCTGTATCTGCTACCTCCATGATGCCTTAAGAGTTCTCGTTTGCCTTTTCAGTTACTTAATTACCAATTATTTCTATTAAATCCTCTCTGTTACAAAAACACACTGGTGTGATTTCTGGCTCCTGATTGTGCCGTGCCTGATACAGGGGTCACAGGTTGGGTTCTCCAGAAGAACACACTTAAGTACAGTTTGGGGTGCAAGTTGTCTATTAGGGGTCGACCCCAGGACGAAGAAAGGAGAAGCGGGAAGAAGCTGCACTGGGATGCAGACTGAGCAGCACCTCAGCTAAGTCTGGAGCGTTGCCCACCAAAGCGTCCTGCATTAAAGCCAAAGGGCGGGCACTTAACACCCCACCCCCCTCAGTCAGGGGCTGCGGGCTGCTTGGGGAAGAGCATGCCCTCCAGCAAGGCTGGCTAGGCGGGAGGTGACAGAAACTAAGGAGCCACATAAATGCTGATCACGAGGGAAACAGCTGAATAAATAACGGAACGTTCGCACTGGGGAGTCCTGAAGTTATTAAAGAGTTACATCAGCCTATATGTACCAACTTAGAAACATGTCGCCGACATCCTATTAAATGGGAGGCGAGATGACAGGACCGTATCCGTACACAGGGTGGGGCAAAAGTAGGTTTACAGTTTCGAGTACATGATGCACAGAGTTTATTCTTGTATTATTTATTAACTATTGTATTATTTTCCATACAAACAACTGTAAACCTTCTTTTGCCCCACCCCGTATTCATACCCATTTTGTTCAAATATGCACACCAGTGTGTGTTTATATAAACATAGGAAATCATCTGGAAGGAAACGACTGTTGACAGTGGACTCTGGAATCGGAATAGACAAGGGAAGCTTTCATTTTGGGGTATTGTTAAAATTGCATGGATTAACTTTCAAATTAAATAAAAGGAATGAAAGAGAGAAAAGGAAGTCCAAGGTGCTTATGGTCACCAGGCATCAGGGACAAACTGAAGGTCAACAAGTACAAATAGGTCACGATAATTGATCAAAGCAGGTCAGAAGGGTTAAAGCAAACAAAAGACAGGAGTCAGGAAGGTGAGCTCATTCAAGACCAGGTCATGGCAGAGCGGTGGGGAAGGGCAGAGACATAAGTGACCCAACCAGGAAGGGCCCTGTTGATGCTCTGACATCAGGGCTACCACCTATAGGCCTTGTTTGTGTGCAACAGGCTTTGGCAGTCAGAAAGAGCTGCCTGCAGGTGCGGTGTGACATTGGTGAGGGTAGAAATAGCAGAGCTCAGGGTTTCATAAGGCTGCCCAAGCCTTCTGGCTTTCTCTAACCCAGCCCTCTCATTATAGATCCCTGAGGAGAGAGAAGATGGAGCCTCTCTGCCTTTTCTCACCAGCTCCTTTCACCAAAAGAAAGTCTTGCTTTTTTGCACCTTGCAGGACCTCTCATAGCCTTTAGCCAGCTTATTTTTTGCATGATGACTCTCTAAGTGAGGGATGCCATATGCATTTCCAAAGAGTATTTAACCACAGAGCACTCCTTCATTAGGTCATATAGTCTCATTGTCTTCACATTTTAATTACTCAAGTAATATGTGGGTGCTTTTTCCTTGTAAAGAACTCTAGGCTACCCTGCTGGAAGAAAAGACTACTTGGAAAAAGAGGAGCTGGAGGGTGAGACACCACACAGAGAGAAGCATGTAGGAAGGTCTGAGGCGTCCAGCCTTGAAGATGAGGACATCTTGACTTTCCAGTTTAGCCCAGCTTGAATACAGCCACATGCGTGGGCCAGAGGGTTCTATGTGGAGCAGAGACAAGTCAGCCCTGATGATCCTTGCCTGAAGTCTTGACCAAGAATCATGAGCAATAATTAGGTTTTGTTTTAAGACACTCAATTTTGGGGTGGTGTGTTATGCAGTAATAGATAACTGATACATTCTCCCAAGCCATCCCCAATGTCAATCTCCCTCTCCCAAAGAAATAGTATATTGAAAGTTTCTATCGTTACTTTGCTTTTTAAAATAGTTCTATTAGGTATGTATATATTTATTCTTTTAGGTATTTATTTTCACATTCTATTTACATTTTTGAGCTTTATAAATATAGGTGGCATGCTACATGTATTGTAGGGAGAATGAAATTGTGAAATACCCAATGAAACATTATCACAGCAATGAAAATGAATGTTGCTACACACAATGCCATGGATGAATAAAGCTTAGAGGCATTGTGTTGGATCAAAAACAGCAAGTTGAAGTAGATGACAATATAGATCATTCATCTTTTTATATGATTATTGGCCATTTCGTCTTCTTTGAGTTTCTGGTTCATATCTTTTGTCTGTTTTTCTTTTAGATTTCTTTTTCTTACTAATTTGTTAGAATTCATTATAGATTTTAGCATTGCCTCCAAGACTAAAGTACTAGCAATTACTTGAATCTTGAGGAACATTTCCAATAATAGAATTTAAAACCATCAAACCAACAAACAAAAAATACCCTGGAAGATACTGAAAAAAAATGAATAACATTCACAACAAATTACACAGGCTCTTTGACTTCTTGGCTGAAAATTCCAAGAGTCAGGGACCCAACAGATGTTTAAGTTCTATTTTCAGGTTGGAGACTATTTACATAAATCCACAGTGCACAGAGGCTCTATCTCATCTTTTCTTTGCTACCAATAGGAAATGCATCATTTAACTTGAGGTATCTCCCCCTGCCCCCTTTTAAACATTTCCTAGGATAGACCAATGAATTACTGTTCTTCCCAGCAGTGAATTTATATTGCACTAAGGAAAAACAGACTCCTTTAACCCCTGAAGAGTCATATTTCTTTCACTTAGGTCACTTGATAGGGCCATTATAGACTCAGATAAGACACGTGGGACTCTGTTTAATATCGGGCAATTTTCTTGTGCCTCTTCATTTATTAAAAGAATGTATCCATTAGCAGTCATTAGTACTTTCTGTCATGATGTGGGCTAAATCACCCTCATTGGCTTAAGAGAAAATGCTTTTTCAAGAAAAATAATGGCATAAATTGCTCAGTGGAATAGATATGGCTTTCTTTGCCATGACCTCTCCCTCCTCCCCCCGGGCGGAATCGGACACTGCTTACCTCTGTCAGAGATCCAGGCCACTTTCTCCCTACCCTGAGTCAGCTCCTTGCTGCAGCCTGTGGCCTCTCTGGTGGTAGGCCACTGGCCACAGGGACTAAATAGAGCTCCTCATCCATCACAGTGAGGAACCTCAGAATGATTCCTCCAGCTCTTTGATTTATCCAAGGGAGAACAAGGATGGAGACGCCTCACTTAGCAAACAATCTCATTTGAAGGGACTCTGTTTTAGCAACAGGAAGCAAATCACATTAGAGGAATAATCACCTTCCTGTAGCTCCCAACTGAAACCGATCTCCCTTTTGACCTTTTGTTTGAAACATATGCTCTCTGGAAAATGTAGTTTGAGGAGGGAAGCATAGGGGTATGTGTGTGTATGTGTGTGTTAAAACAAGTTCAGGACTGAAACAAGTTTTCTATGTAGCTTTCTAATTAAAATCCTTAAAGTTTAATTAGGGTAAAGCTTTCATCTCCTAAATATGGATATCTCTCCAGGCTGTGCCTTTTTCTTACTTCCTCCCTCTCAGGTCATATCCATTCTCACAGGCATTAATAATTACATCTATATCAATTAAGATACCTTCAGGTGAAAATAATAAAATAGCAACTAATAGTGACTTACATTACAAAGACATTTAATAAACTTCTGGGAACCAAGAAGTCTGGAGGTAGGCAATTCCAGACTTTGCAGCAGCTCAAGAGAGGCACCAGGGACCCACGGTTCTCACCACCTTTCTGCTTTGTCACTTCAGTGTGTCAGCTGCATCTCTCAAGATGGCTAAGCTACTCCCAGTCTCTCCTGACAGGGTCACAAGCAGGAAGGAAGGAGATGGAGCCACAACGGGCTTTCTCTTTTATCAGGAAGAAAATCTTTCCCAGAAGCCCCTGAGTCTCAGGAGCCAGGACTGATCACATGTTCACCTCTTGACCAACCACAGGGAAATGAGTACCATATTTTGACTTAGACCAGGCATGATTTATCTTCTTCATTTGGGCAGTTGCCAGCCAAACACAGATTTCAATAGCTGTTAAGGAGGCAGCAGCTCCCAGATCCTTATTTTCAACCCTGGCTGCTTTCACCTCGAATTGCACCTTCCCAGTTTCCTGTTGAGCAGCACTGCTTCACTGTCCTGTCACCATAAACGCAGTCCGGCAGGGAACAAATGCCTTTCATTATCTCCCAATACTGGCTCCTGACTTTTCCAGTGGTAGTTTTATTCACCCATCATAGAGGTTGCGAACCTCAGAATCATTTTGATGGCCTCTCTGTCTGGATTTCCTAATTCAATTGCTCCCCAAGAGCAGTCAATTCTTGGTCTTCCAAACGTCCTCCACTCTGGCTCATCATTTCCCCTCTTCTTGCCACTCCTTCAGTCATGTTGGTCCAGTTGCACGTGGACCACTTCATTTCATCTGAAGTGGGCTCCACACCCCAGGGTCATTCATGCTGCAACCAGATTCAGTCTCTTCTTAAAGCCTGCCATCCTCATGTCTCCCTTGCCTCCAAACTTCTTCGTTTGTGTTTTAAAATTTTCTGCAACTTTACCTTTTGAAAAGGATTCCCAATTTTTCTCTGCTCCAGCCCAACTGGGCAATTCATTGTTCCCTAAAATATCCTTTATGTATTCCCATCGCCACATGTGTCCACACCATTCCCCCACATAAGGATACCTTCTGCTTTCCCTCTCCTGTCTGAATCCTACCTGGTCAACTCTTGTCTCACTGTTGAACTCTTCATAAATATCCTAGGCTACAATGAATGTTTTCTCCTCTGAAATCTTACATGCTGGTGGAATTATGAGTCAATTTTTAAAAAGGCACTTTAGGGTTAAATGATTAGGCAAGTGTAACTCTGCTGTGGCCATGTTACCAATGCTTTGCAATGTGCCACAATACTACTTGCATGGTAAAATGATGATGTAATGCCCATTGTTGAATATTGAGGAAAGTTTTTTAAATATTTATTCTGATTGTAAACTTCAGAGAGTTCAGAGCCCTTTTAAAAGATAAAGCTAATAACACTCTCAAACAGGGCTGCAGTAGATTCTTTAAAGAGTACCAGTGAATCTATACAGTCTGATGTCATCAATCCAGTGAAGAGACCATTCATTCATTCATTGGTAGCCAGGAAATTGCAGTTTTATTACCTGCCACCATAATTCTTGGCAGGAGAACTCTCTATATTTAGGAAAATATCTTGACAAATTGTGTGGGGACAGTGACTGATATTCAGACAAAATTTGACTGTACTGTTTGTATCAGCATGGCATGCTCATGTCTAGGTAAGTGGGAGACAACTTTTTAACCATTTCCTCATAAAGAAACACTAAACCACTTGAAAAAATGGCAAGGTTATCAAGACAGAGCCTGGAGTAGAAAACCAGGAGGGACACAGAAATATTTTATGTTCAAATATTTTACAAAACCTATAGCAAAAGAGTAGGAGGCCTTGGGCTTTGCTGTTGAAATTTGCTGGTGAAGGTGGGTCTGGTACCAAGTTGCCCATATGGCTTCTCTGAAGGAAATTGTCAAAGTATAGTTTTTGTTACTATCTAGGGTTTATAAGCCCACTAGGAATCCTGGCTTTGCTGCTTAGAAGCTTTATCAAAACTCTCTGAATTTGTTTATTCATTTGAAAGATAAAAGAGGAAGGTCTATTCTATATCCAGGCCTGCTCTATATTTTATTTCCTATATGTATGCACAGATTTATGTTTCTTTCATAAGACTGAGTTCTCACTTTTTTTATTCACATTCCGTTGGTAAAATTTTCTCTATCAGTAGTGGCACTGTTGGCTGTAAGTAACAGAAAATTTCATTTCAACTGACTCATTCCCTAAAGGAGATTGATTGGTTCATGTAACTGAAAAAGTCCATATGTGGGTAGCTGTCAGGTGCAGTTCCATCAGCCTCTGGGTCTGCCTCTTTGTGAGTTGCTTGCCCCCTCCTTTTGTGGGCTGGCAAAATACTCAGCTGGCAGCATGATGACGGGAGTATTTTCTGGTCTTGTAGTCTGGCCATAACAATGTCCACTCTTTTTTTTTTTTAATCTATATTTTAATTGATTTCAGAGAGGAAGGGGGAGGGAGAGAAAGATAGAAACATCAATGATGAGGGAGAATCATAGATAGGCTGCCTCCTCCACGTCCCCTACTGGGGATTGAGCCATTGAAATTTTCTGTTACTTACAACCAAAGTTTTGGGGTAACCCAGGCATGTGCCCTGACTGGGAATCGAACCATGATCTCCAGATTCACTGAGCCACACTGGCCGGGCCTCCACTAACACTCTCAAAAACAGGAACTCTCTTAACCAGAAATTTTCCATTTCTACCAAACTTTCCATCTCATCTCATTGGCCAGAATTTGGTCACATGCCCACTTCTGAACCAATCCCCTTGGCCTAAAAAGTGCCACACACTAATATCTAAGGTGTGGATTCCTAAACTAATCTCTGTGGCAAAGGGGCAGGATTATTCATAGACCAGTCAAGCCCACATTGCAACTAGAGGCAGAATCAGCCTCCCTAAACCTCATGCCTGCATGGGGGTGGAGGTATCCCTGAGCAAACACCAGGATGCTGCCAGAAATGGGCAGGAGGGAATAGATGCTGGGTAGGCATCTTTAAAATTCATTCTGTACAAAATTATAGAATATCTATCTTATCCCAGAGACCACTCAACAGGATACGGCCAGGTCTGATAACCAAAGGCTGTAATGCTCACAGAATTCAAGTCTGCCAGATCTTTGTCTAATAAAGTCTAAAAATTTCCACAAGGAAATGAGAAAGATGTAAACAATTGCAGCTCTGTGGGTAACTGTACACCAGCATACATGAAACCAATTGTTTCCACTCCATATGGGATACTAATCAGCTTAATTACATGGAAGAAAACAACACAAAGAACCCAAACTGCTCTTGTGTTTCATCGGAGCAAAACAAAAGAAACTGAAAAATGTACTTTCTTCAAACAGAAAAGTAGGTAAGATGTTGAAAAGGATTTTTTTTAACCAGAGGAGCATAATAACATGGAAAATATACTCTTTTTAGATAGAAAAATGGATATAATGTTGGAAAAGATCAGCGTCTGAGCAGTTTTTGACTGTCAATCATTAATATCCATTTTTATTCTGCCACCATGGTTACTCTTACAATTTACTTAATGCTTTCAAAATACTATGTTTATCAGTTTTGTGGGTGTGGTGGGCAGTCTGTCAATCCCTCCTTGCTTGGACTCAAATTAGCTGAGAAGTATAGTGGAGCCATTCTTCCAACAAAACATCTATTGAGAGCCTTTGATGTACCAGGCAGCCCTGTGCCTGTAGCATAGTCACATGGTCAGCAGGCTATCTTTCTTCCCTTTCAGAGGAAGAGGGTGCCTTTGAGGCCATCATCCAATGTTCCTGGGGACATTAGATCCTTTTTCTGAGCAGCCCTGATCCTTCCTCTGATGTCATCTCAGATGGGTCACTGACTTATTGAACTCCCACTACCAAGAAATGCTGTGGGGAAGATAAGAGAAAATTCATTGACATAGCTCAAGCTCCTGAGAACCTCACAACCTTCCTGGAGATACAGAGACACCAAGGAAGAAAAAAGAGCACACACATATCAAAAAATTGATGAACTAAGCCCCACAATATAGTTAGTGCAAGAATGAAATAGGTCCCTCAACTCCCAGGGTAACATGGTAAGTGTGCAGGATGGGGAGGGAGACTGCCATGAAAGGAAAACAGTGGGAAGGAGTGAGTAGAGTAAAGGCTATGTAGTGGAAGGCCGTGAAAGTCAAAGATAGACTTAGACTCAGTGGACTAAGGAAAAGGGAAATAGTCCACTTCTCAAAGCTTCCCCACCCCTCAAAAAGGCATGCCAGGCCCTAACCAGTTTGGCTCAGTGGATAGAGCGTCGGCCTGTGGACTGAAAGGTCCCAGGTTCGATTCCAGTCAAAGGCATGTACCTTGGTTGCGGGCACATCCCCAGTAGGGGGTGTGCAGGAGGCAGCTGATCCATGTTTCTCTCTCATTGATGTTTCTAACTCTGTATCCTTCTCCCTTCCTCTCTGTAAAAATCAATAAAATATATTTTTTTTTAAAAAAAAAGAAAAAAGGCATGCCTGTCAATGCAGCCAATGTAGTATAGTAGAAAGAGAAATAAAGCCTTTGGCCATATTGCATTAAATAGAATAAGTTATGAAAATTAATTTTATGTTTCTTTTTATTTTTCTTAATGTAGCTACTAAAAAGTTTTTTAATTACCTAGCCACAATATAAGGCAAAATAGGAAACAATATTTTTCTCTAATGGAAACTGGAAGTATGATTTTATTCCCTTAATGTCTTCAGAATCAGTGAGTATGGTAATTCGTAACCATGACCACAATTTCCATCCATGCCCTTTGAGCTGGACTTGTTACTTGATTGGCCAATGGGACTTTAGCAAACATGGTGCAAGCAGAGGCTTACTCTCTTGTGCACCAGGGCTTACTCTCTTGCTGCTCTTGGGAATCCAGCAGCCAACACTAAGTGAATAAGGCCAAGCTAGCCTGCTGGGTGATGATACATGGCCAAGTATTCCCCATTTCCCCCCACTGACATGGAGTCAACTACCACACTTGTAAATGAGGCCATTTCTAGACCATCCAGCCCCACCTGAGCTGGTCCAGCTGACCCACAGAATTCATATGATATAACAAATGTTTATTGTTTTAACGTGAGTTTGGGGGTATCTTGTGCAGCAGAAGTTAACTGGTAGAGTATGGGTGGGTCTGTGACAACCATGTATTAGTAGAATCTTCACCAGATCTGGGGAAGAGTGGAGACTGGTCAAATCCCGTTAATCTGGTCTCTATAAGGGGGTGAGCTTTGCAACTTCATATACACACACATACACACAGATACATAGGCATACACCACACACACCATACATACACCACACACACACACACACACACACACACATACACACACACCATACATACAGCACTACCCATCACACACACACACACACACACACACAAATACAAAACTCAGGCAAAAATTGAAAATGCTGATCCAGACAGAGTGAGGATCTCACCCAGGATTTTCTAACCCTTTTTTACATAAAGACCAGTTTTTCTGGTGTCAAAACACTTGGACACCTGTACTACTCTGGTAGTTGCTTGCTAATATATGTTGATGGCGAACAAATATAATGCCCACAGAGCCCCCTTTGGTACTTGCGTGTC
The DNA here is from genome assembly GCF_963455305.1 of Plecotus auritus. Lineage (NCBI taxonomy): Eukaryota > Metazoa > Chordata > Mammalia > Chiroptera > Vespertilionidae > Plecotus > Plecotus auritus. Next base: position 153,769,976 of record NC_137773.1, on the reverse strand, counting down.
TTTATTAACATTGATGCAAAAGAGGGCTTTCTAGATGGCTCAGTTAGAAAATGGTGCCACTTCTTCGCAGGGTTGGCTCAACCCCAGAGTGGGACAAATGGCTCATGGAAAGAAGTTGGGGCTGGTTTTCAGCCCTTGTATGAGACCCCTCAGCTGGCTGCTCTTGGCCAGAAGACAACTGTTGCAACCATAGAGAGGCTCTGATGACCCAACGACACTATGGGTTCACTAAGGCTTCGAAATAAAATTGTGTTTGGTTCATAAAAACAATGCCTGGATAGATTTGAAAAATAATCATTCTTTATTCTACAGACAAAGCTTTGGGAGTTGAAAGGGATTCAGGGACTTTTTACCCCTGAATGACTTTACCCCTCCCCAAGGATCCGTAGTCCACAACTGGTTTAAGACCACTCAAGGTTGTGTCTAATGACCACCAGGAGACAATAATAGGAGTAGACATTGTCCCTCTCTGGCTCAAACACTTGGTTCACAACTGCAGATCAAGGGTGAGAATTGGGGCATGTTACCACTTTGCCCCAACACATAAATCACAGGATTTGGTGCTAAATAAATCTCCTTACATTTGTTCACTTTTTTGTATGGAAAAAAAAATACCTACAAATGAATAATCTTAACATAAAATTCTGAGTTATTAATAAGCCTTAGTTTTAGCCTTGAGTTAATTTAGCCACTTAAGTATTCCAGCATAACCAAAATGTGCCACCTTACAAGTTGCTTCAATGTGTCAAGTTTTCCCTTTACAAAGGCAAATTTCTAGAGATGGGCAGTGGAACACTATCCTCACTCCTCACACCCAGCCAGACACTGAGGTAAAGAAAATAGCAAAATATGCCTTCATGTCCATTAACTGCATTTATTTTTAATATATTTTTATTGATTTCAGAGAGGGAGGGGAAGAGAGAGAGATAGAAACATCAATGATGAGAGAGAATCATTGTCGGCTGCCTCCTGCATGCCGCACTTTGGGGATAGAGCCCACATTGCGGGCATGTGCCCTGACCAGGAATCGAACCATGACCTCCTGGTTTATAGGTCGACGCTCAACCACTGAGTCACGCCAGCTGAGCAAGTTATGCACGTATTTAAAAATATTCTACAATATAGGCTTTTCACTAACACGAGTATACCCAGAAATCTGTATTTTACTCAGGAGAGATGTAAACTCTATCAGTCAAGTTGTGGTGGTGCTTATCTGATTGTATACATTTGTCAAAACTCAGAACTATATGCTAAAAATGGAGAATTTCACTGTAAATAAATTATACCTCAATTTTAAAAAAGTGAACACAGGGATGGGCACAGACATTGAATAAATGTTTGCTAAGTATAAGAAAAAAAAAACCACAGGGAGGCTTGCTTTTTCATTTTGTTAAGTTGGAAGGTTTTCATTCTCTAAATAAAACAACTAAATTAGTCTCGGTTATTAAAATAGCTCTCTGAGGCATTGTTTGTATTGTAGCCCAGCATCTCGGCTCTGAAACTTAAGACTTGCTCAGCTGCCTGCACAATCATGTCTTCCCTGTTCTCAGCACAAGCTATTTGTCTTGGAGAACCAACAAAATCTGATATTATAAATCATGGTATCTCATAGTAAGATAAATAGCCTGTAAATTTAAATGCAACAATGATAGTTAATAAAAATTGAATGTTTGCCATATGCCAGGCACTGTAGGTAATATGCACAACAATTCTCTGAAAGTACCTTTTTTTTTTTTTTTTTCTCAACAAGACCACTCTGGCTATTATGTTGAGAACCGACTACATATGTGATGGGGATGAGGTGTATGTGGGAGGTGGACAAGAGTGGAAGCAGGGAGATGTATTAGGAAGCTATTGCAATATCCAGCTGAGAGGTGGTAATGGCTGGATCCATAGTGAAAGTTGTGGAGTGGTAAAATGAGGTTGCATTTGGATGTTTTGAGATAAAGCCCACAGTCTTTACCAATGGAGTGGATTTGGAGTGTTAGAGAAAGGGAAGAATCAAGAGTACCTTATAGGGTTTGAGCCTCTGAACAACTGAAAGGATAGAGTTGTTATGTCCTGGGATGGGGAAGATGGAAAAGGATCAGATTTCAGAGGACAGAAGGTCAAGGGTTCAGCATGCTAAGTGTGAGATTACACTTACCCATCCAGTAGGGTTTTCAAGTGGACAATTGAATAGATGAGTCTGGAGTTCAGAGGAGGGTCAGAGCTGGAAGTGGATGATCTACAGACGTGACACTGGGTGTATCACCATTGGATGAGGGAGGGAGGAAAAAGAAGAGGTCCAAGGGCCAGAATCTGGGATACTGTAACTTTTGGAGGTCATGAAGGAAAGGAGAGACCAGCAAAGGAGACTGAAAAGGAGCAACTAACAATGTAAGAGGAAAACTAAGAGAGAGCGGTGTCCTGGAAGCTGAGGGAAGAGAGCTTATCAATAAGGGGAAAGATCTACTGGGTCAAGAAGACTTGGAGGTCAAACCTCTGGTGAAGCAGCCAGTGACTGAGTGGCCAGTAGGCCTCCCCTGATCCGGGAGGCCACTCTTCCTTCCTCCCTGTCACCTTGCCCATTTCTATCTCTGTCGCATATCTTACTACATTCCTCTATAATCAGCTCCCTTGTCTATCTAGAGGTCATTTCAGTATTTCTAGTGCCCAACATATGCTCAATCAATGTTTATTGAATAAACAAAAGATAAGTGAGTAAGTGGTAAGGGATGAGGGCTGAACCTGAGAGAAATTTAAATGTCTCCCATCCCCAATACCCAAGGAAAATGTGTTCTTTTGTCTTCAAGTGCCACAAAGGTCTGGGGTGGGCTGGAACTGCCTGTATTGACTCACATGAATTAATGGTCACATTTTCAGGAATTCTGAGAGCTGGTTGTCAAACACTGCCATAATTAAAACACTAAGTTATATAAACTTACATCTAAATACATATATTAAAAACAACAGTAATAATACTAAAAATTCTCCATTTCCCAGTTATTTTACTATATTATCTATGCTCTTGAATTTCATTACATCTATTATATCTGGACAGTGGGAACACTATAAAATGGTGTGTATGGCACAGCCCTTTCCAATATCACTTTCAGTGATGTCATCTTGGTAGCTTGAAGTAGACGATGATGAAAGTATTGACACCACCGGAACAAGCAATTTTCTGCAAATCAGGACTCCTCTCCACCAACCCCCACCGCAGTCTGTTGTTAAACATTTACCATCTCACCACAGGTTATACTATATTTTCCACCAAAACCTCCTGTAAGCAACTTTCTTCAAGGGGGAAAATGATCACTGAATTCTCTCGAAAGCAGCATTTTCTTCTCTCATTTTCTGTCTTCCACTTGTGTGGATTTCAGGTGTCTGCCAGAGGACAAAACAACCAGTGTGTTAACTGAATTTTTCTCTCTCTCCCACCAGCAGTTTGATGGTGTGCAGACAGCTTGTGCATCAAATGGCTTCAACAGCCCTGGCCGGTTTGGCTCAGTGGATAGAGCGTCGGCCTGCGGACTGAAGGGTCCCAGGTTCGATTCCGGTCAAGGGCATGTACCTGGGTTGTGGGCACATCCCCAGTAGGGGGTGCGCAGGAGGCAGCTGATCGATGTCTCTCTCTCATCGATGTTTCTAACTTTCTATCCCTCTCTCTTCCTCTCTGTAAAAAATCAATAAAATATATTTTTAAAAAAATGCCTTCAACATCGCTGATGACTTCCCCTTCCACCACCCTGCAGCCTCTTCTGCTGGGTTCTTCTGAAAGAAAATGTTTAGAATTATGATAATCACTCATTATTATTTAACTGGGTCAGCAACGAAGCTGGTTATGAAACGTATGTCTGGATCGAAAATGTGGGAATCAACTGCCAGACTTTAAAGAATTTTTTAAAAAGTATATACTAAGTGTGGAGGAGAGTAGGGTTATTCCCTTTGAAATCTATGACTCCAGCCTGATGCCTCTCCACGTCCCTTTCCAGCTCCCAGATGATGCAATTTATCTCCCCACTGGAGTGCATGATGCTCTCTTTAAAGACCCAGAGTTAATGGAATGCTGAGAAAATCAATCCCTTCTTCTTATGCAGGCCTGCTGTTTGGCAAATGGAAAGCATATTCTTTCTCTTTCTAAGTAGGCAGAAACAAGCCCTGGGAGACACCTTGATTATAATACTCACATGTCCTGAATGAGAGTCCACACACCAGATCTGTGCTTAACATACATTTAATTCAAAAAGTCCAGGTGCATATCTGCTCATAACTCAATGAGGAGATCTCTCTCCGTTTCTGTCACACACACACACACTTCTTTTCTCTCTCCTATGAAAACAGCATATATCGTAATGTAAGGGTTTTTTGACATCCAACATCCACAATATTACCTACCATTTATTAATCATTTACCATGTGCCAGGTATTATACTCTAAACATATTTTTTAACAACAACCTCATAAGCTAGCTTATAGTGTTATCCCCATTTTACAGTTGAGCAAACTAGCTGAGATAAATATGCCAAGTTCACTATAAGGAGCAGAAATTGGATCTGAACCCAGTTCTGTTTGACTCCAAAACCAGGGCCTCTAACATTGAGTTCCATGCTACTGATCATGTCTCAGTTAGAGCTAGAACCAAATGAAAGCTATGGGCAGTTTTCAGGCCTACCCGTGAGAAAACATCGTCTTGTGATAAAATAATGAGCTCCCTAATGTTGAAGGTATTCAAGGAGAAACTAAAAGAACACTTCCGAGTATCAGCTTTCCAATACAGTAGGCCTCTTGTACTGAGAAGAATGGTTGATCAAATCTGTTACTCCCCCAAAGCTGATTCTTTACCAGGGAAACAGAGAACATATTTTTGGTAAGAAAGCAGACATGTTCTACAAAACCAGATTAGAATGAGGGGCAAAATGGGACATCCTGAGGAAGGACTTCTTTTCATTCCATGCAGTGGACTGGGCTTTTCTGAAAAATAATGTCCTTCTCTCCATGAGGCTGTTATGGAAAAGCTGATGACCACACATAGAGTTCCTTTTGCCTCTACCTTTGTCCAGGATTTTATTACCTCTCACCTGGAATTTCAACCCAGTTTCCTAACTGTTCCCTCCTCCAGTCTCTCCCCAACCTAACCCATCCTAACACTGATCTGAGTGATCATCACCACCACCACCCGGCCAATCTTACTTTTCATTCTCTTGCTTAATGACCTCTTGGTTCACACTGGCAGGTCAAGTTCCCAGGGAAGCAAAATGAAACAGAGACTAGCATATCCAATATTTATAAGGGAGGGCTCTTGAAAATAACCCTTGTGGAAGGGAGGGAAGGAGGCAGGATGAGACACATGGAGAAGTCATTGCAGCAAGGCTTTAGCTAATCAAGGGGGAGTTCTGAAGCTGGAATGGCCCTTCAGAGTTCACATGAATTGGAGTGAGATTGACAGAGTCATTATACTCCTATGTAGAACAGCCATTGGTTGAAGGCTGCCCAAGAAGCTGAATTGAGCTTGGGCAAGGAATCTATCTTCAGAAAAGAGAGTGGAAGAGGGCTGAGAGGAAAGGCCATTTGCCAACAGCACTCCTGAAGCTCTTCAGTACTGAAAGGGGGGATCTCGGCAGACAACAGCATTCACTGCACTCTCCTACCCACAGAATACCACTCACCTCCTGTGCATGACCTGAAAGCCCTTCACAGTCTAGTCCCTGCTATCTCTCCAACCCCATCTTGCTCCATTTTCTATTTTCTAATCCGGGTACATTAAACTTCTCAGGGGATTCTTGAATGTGCTGCCACTTCCCTGATTTGCACATACTATTCCCTCTTATTAGGATGTCCTTAGAAATTACCACAACTTGGTGGCTTAAAACAACACACATTTATTCTCTTATTGTCATAGAAGTCAAAAGTCCAACATCAATTTCACTAAGCCAAATCAAGGTGTCAGCAGGACCATGCTCCCTCATAAATCTTGGGGGATAAGAGGGATAATTTGTTTCCTTGTCTTTTGCAACCTCTAGAGCTGCATTCTTTGCATTCTTTAGTTTGTAGTTCCTTCCTTCATCTTCAAAGTCAGCAGCAAAGCAACTTGCCTCATTGTCCCCTTGACTTATGGTGCTGCCAAATCTACCTTTATCTCCCTCTTACACGGCTACTGTGATTGTATTTAGGATCCACTGGGATAATAAAGGATAATCTCCCCATCTCAAGATACTTAATCACATCCGTAAGTCTCTTTTGTCATATAAAGTAACAGTCACAAGCTCCAAAAGAGTAGAACCTAGATAACTTTGGGGGCCATTATTCAGCCTACTACAACTGCCTTGATCCATGTACTTCTCTTTCAATGTCACCTCTTCTGTAAAACTTGCCCTGACACTCTCAGGTAGATTGAATTGCCACCCCTTTTTTATTCCTCTGTGCTTTGTCCATGTGTTTATTCTATCAGGTACCATGTTTTGCTATAATTCATTCATGAAACAATGAATTCATTCATTTATTGAGTACCTTCTATGTGCCAGGCACTGTTCTTAATTCTTGGGGTTAGAGCAATGAACAAATGGAACAAAAAGCCCTGGCCCTTGTCTAGCTTCGATTCCAATGAAGGTAGACAGACAATGTTAAAAATTAAAATAAATAGCCGAAACCGGTTTGGCTCAGTGGATAGAGCATTGGCCTGCGGACTCAAGGGTCCCGGGTTCGATTCCGGTCAAGGGCATGTACCTTGGTTGCGGGCACATCCCCAGTGGGGGGTGTGCAGGAGGCAGCTGATCGATGTTTCTCTCTCATCGATGTTTCTGACTTTCTATCCCTCTCCCTTCCTCTCTGTAAAATATCAATAAAATATATTTAAAAAAAATTAAAATAAATATTTTAAAAATAATTAAAATAAATACTGTGTGGAAAAGAAACAAATTAATAAGGCAAAAAAAAAAAAAGCACACAGATCAGGGCATAGGATTGGGAATGTAACAGGGGAAGATAAAGGTAATTGTAACTTAAAACAGGTGGTCAAGGAAGGCCTCATTGAAATGGTGACATCTGAGTAAATCCTGGAGGGAAATGTGGAGGCTATTTGGCTGAAGAGATTTTAGGTAGAGGGAAGTGCAGGTGCTGTTGTGGAGCCAGTGCAAGTGAACGACCACTGGAGTCCAGGCCAAATTAAAATTTAGGGAGCCTTTATTAGCCGGCCAGCTGGCCGGCCAGCCAGCCGGCGACTGCTCTGCCTTTCTCCACGCAGGGAGTCCAGAGAGCAGCCCCAACCCCTTGTGCGGGACCACTTTGAAGCACATTAACCACATCCTGTTTTTGCAGAGCAAGTAACCCAAGACAAAACAGTTTTTCCTAAGCAACATCAGGATCATGCCATTGACAACCATGTTATTCACAGGGTCATCCTGTTCTTCAGAAAGCTGACAGTGTTCTATGAAAGAAGGCCTACGTGCTGGGAAGGGGCCGTGAGACCGTATCTCAAGGCCTGGGCTGGTGTCAGCACTGACAACTCTATCTGGGGCATAGTCCACGGCCTCTCTGGAATGGTAGTAGTAAGCATGCTCAAAAATTCCCACTCTCTAACAGTGCAAAGGTTCTTAGGCTACAGCCGTGGTCGGCAAACTGAGGCTCGCAAGCCACATGCGGCTCTTTGGCCCCTTGAGTGTGGCTCTTCCACAAAATACCACGGCCTGGGCAAGTCTATTTTGAAGAAGTGGTGTTAGAAGAAGCTTAAGTTTAAAAAATTTGGCTCTCAAAAGAAATTTCAATCCTTGTACTGTTGATATTTGGCTCTGTTGATTAATGAGTTTGCTGACCACTGGCTAACTAGAGCATGACTCCCATGTTCAGGGAACAGAGAGAAGAGCTCCTGGAGATTTTTGAGAAGAGTGATGTGACCTGTCATATAGCCACACGGGTGTGCATTTCTAGGGGCTTCCTTTTACCTTTAGTCCACTTACATAGACTATATCATGTAACATAACAACTCTAATGGCTACTGTCTGAGATAAAATGGAGGAGATGCCAGGGTGGAAGCAGGAAATCCAATTAAAAGACCTTTATAATAATCCAGGCAATTTACCTACTTCCAGGACTGGTGAATTCCCAATACCTGGAACAGTATCTGGAACAAAGTAGGCACCCAAAGAATAAATGACTACATTTTGCACCACAGTGTAAATATTCTTTGTGTTCCCAGGGCACTCACTGGTTACTTCCTGGATTCATAGCTCTTGAATAAAGGGGTAGACCAGATGATTTTTCAAATCTAAAATTCTGTCAACCCAACTGCCATCTGGGCTTCTCCACTAGGATGTCCCACTGCCTTCTCCAATTCTATATGATCAAACTGAATTCAACCTTTTCCTCCTTCCTCCTGGCTTCCCCCACCTAGGTTTGAAGTCTGTTATCTTTATCCATCTTGTCTAGGTCCAAGTCTTGGGACACCTTCTCTTTAATTCCACTCTCCATAACCCAATCCTGCCCTCACAATATCTTCCCAAGAGCCCATGACCACTCTCATTCCCACCTCAATCTCTATCTGTTACCAAGTTTCTGCATCCTGCCATCCTCCCCACACCTGGGATGCTCTCATGTCCTTTAGTCTACCTCCAGGACCTACCTCCAACCCAAGTTCTTTGTTAGTCAAACCCACCTCTCAATGACCTTATCCTCCTCAGACTTCCTCTGTGCTTTATGATCTGGCATTTGGCAAGATCTAGGTGGGAGGTAATAGGTAGGAAAAAGAATGCAAGCTTTGGAGGCGACAGATGAGATTCAAATCCCAGCTCAGTCACTCCCTAGCGTGTGATGTTGGGAATTCATTCATCTTCTCTGGACCTTAGTTTCTTCACATTAAAACTTTTATTAAAGATTAAAAATTTTTAAGTCTACTTCATAGACCTGTGTGAACATCCAAAGATAATGTGACAAAGCACCTTGTATGCATTAGGCACTCAATAAATGCCAATTCCATCTTCCCTGTCTGCTTGTCCCTTGCACACAGTTCCATTGCCTGCAGTTGGCATTTTGATTCCTTGCCCTACTGCCTTCTAATATTTAATTAAAATTGTATTTATAAATATATGTTAGTAACACATGTATTCCAGGTCATGGAATAGAACGCAGCCCAGGTAAGAACGCAGTTTATGGGAAACCCTTTCTCAGGAATAATCTTCTTGAATGTGCATAAAAATCACCTGTGCAATTGTTCATGTTAATTTTTTACAAATTACCTGGATACTTACAAACATATTCTACAGAAGAAGAGAGTAATATAATGAACTTCCATGTGCCTGTTACTCAGCTCAGATAATTGCCAATTCTTAGCCAGTTGTGTTTCATCTATCCCCTACTCTCCATTTTTATTTCTGGTATATGTTAAAGCAAATCTCAGACATTGTTTTATTCTACTCATAAATAATTCAGTAGTTATCTCTACGTAAAGACTTGTCTTAGTTTGCTAGGGCTGCCATAACAAAACCCCATAGACTCAATGGCTTTAACAGTATTTAGTTTCTAAAAGTTCTGGAGTCTAGAAGTCCAAGATCAAGGTATCAGCAGGTTTGGTTTCCCCGGAGGCCTCTCCCCTTGGCTTGCAAATGTCCACCTTTTCTCTGTGCCCATGCACTCATGGTGTCTCTTACGCTTCTTTGAGAACACCAGTTCTATTGGATTAGGACCCCACCCTTACAGTTTCATTGAACTTTAATTACCTCCCTAAAGTCCCTATCTCCAAACACAGTCACATTGGGGGTTAGGGCTTCAATGTATGAATTTTGGAGGAATGTGATTCAGGCTATAAAAAGATTTCATCTAAATCTGATTGGGAAAAACTTGGTGAGTTTCATTTTGTGGCCAAATCTATTATTTCTACCAAATCCAAGTTTTTCCCAATCAGATTTAGCTAAAATGCCTACATTTTATCAAGATTTGATTCTTCAGGCAATTTTTAGTCAATAACTTTTTTCCTGTATGTAGTTTTAGCTGCTGTTAATCTTATTTTGTGTTATTTCTATCAGTAATATTCATTATTACTTTGATAAAAGGCTGAGAGCTTGGATTCATTTCTTCATTTATCCTTGAAAAAAAAAAATGCCATGCATCTAAGAGAGAGCAGAAGAGATAAAGTGTGGGAGTCAGAAAATGACAAAAAGACATACAGGCAGAGAGAGATAGAAGCAGATTGAGAAAGAAGCTGTAGCTTACTTGGGATAGTGTTTGCTAAGCGCTCTGAAAGGTCTAAATGTCTTGGGGGTCAAAATGGCAAGATTAAAGCAATATGGAGGCCGCAATATTGTTGGTGAGCATGGGAGAGGCAAATAGTTACAGGACTTTAAATCCTAGGAGGTTGAACACACAGTTGCCATCTTGCCACTTCCACAGTCCCCCTTTTATGGCTCTTTTTATTTTCTTTCTATCCCTGCCTAGTCAGGAACTGACTCTCAGCCTTCTGCTCTTCTTGAATTTCAGACTGACTACTGCCCCAACAACCCTCTCTTCCTTCCCTTCCATTGACCACAAAATACCTGTAGGAGAGGTAACCTCCCACTTGGTTTTATTCGTGCCTGGCTCAGTGTACTGCATGCAGTGAGTGTTCAATAACTGTCTGTTGACTGGTGTATCTTCATGTATCATTCTGATGATTTAAACCCCCATAAGCTAGGCCACTGTTAACAAATCAAAACACATCGAACCCAACCTACCACTTCCTGGGGGGTAAGTGGGTGGATGGAGCCAGATTCGGCAATTCTGAACTGTTGGGAGGCCTCTCAATCTGTCTACAGAACTGAAGCTTGAAAAGTTTTATTCTTTGCCAATGTTCCCTAGCAAATGCCTGCTGCACACCCACACACTTAGCCAGAAAGAGGAAAAGAAGAGCTGCTGCAAGAATTATTCCCTCTGGGACCAATCACCACAGGAGCAGTCCTCCCTAAGCTTCCCTGTCCAGCCTAGGCTTCCAGTTCCTCTGGTCCAGCCTCACAGCTTTCACAGGCTGAGCCCAAGGAAGGAAGCTTTGAGAGAAGGTGCAGAGAAGGGCTCAGAATATGACCCCTCCTGGAGAGTGAGGCCCTTTCGGGGTGACCTTGTGTAGGCCAGGAGGAGGGACACAGAGACACAGCCAACTGAGAGAGAGAGAGAGAGAGAGAGAGAGAGAGAGAGAGAGAGAGAGAGAGAAGTAGATGAGGCTAAGTTTTTGCTAATAACTTAAATGGCTTGGAATGGCAGCACCTACAATGTAAACTGTGTGAACATAGTGTTAAAACCTGAGCATTAGCAAAAAGAAAACCAGAGGATCAAGAGAAGGATTCTGGACTTCAAGAGAATAGAACAAGAGGGAGAAGGGCTAGACTCGATGTTTCTCAAACTTGGAAGTGGTTGAAATCACCGAGGAAGCTTTAAAAAGACAGAGGGCTGCTGGCCGGATAGCCCAGTTGGTTAGAGTGTCGTCCTGACACACCCAGTCAGGGCACATAAAAGAAACAACAAATTAACCCCTCTCTCTCTCTTTCTCTGTGTCTCTCTTTCTCTCTCTCTCTCTCCCTCTCTAAAATCAATAAATAAAAAAATTTTTTAATTAAAAACACAGAATGCTGGTCCTCACCCCTAGAAACTAAGTTCATGGGCCTGGAGTGGGTTCTGGGCATCCAGATTTTTTAAAAGCCCCCAGGGGGTTTTAATGTGCAGCCAGTTGATACCAACAGGGCTAGATTGAAGGTGGAAAAGGAAATACGATCTCCCTGTGTCTTCTGTGGCCCAGCAATGCAAGAGAGAAGGACCTTGGGCCTGACCCCCTCTGGTGTCTTATAGCAGGCTGTGTAGCTCAGTGGAAAGAGCTGACCATGTTCGTCTGGAGGTCTGAGTTCTGATTTTGGATTAACCACCAGCCACTGTGTGATGGCAGCACCTACAATGAATCCCTGGACAATGAGGATGCTGGCCAGGGGAGACCTGAGTTCACTAATCCATTGTTTGCCGGGCTGGTCACTTTCTCTCCCTGCCTTCAGTTCCCTCATGTAATCTCCAGCTCTCAAACATTCCAAATCTGTACTTTCATTAAAATAGCCCAGTCATTTCTAGTTGAACAGATTTTTTTCCCCCATGAATTATTCAGACTTGGGAGTTGAATGTTGAAAATAACACGCTCGAGTTGTCCTCATTAGGAAGCTTTTAGCTCTGAGTCTCCCGTCTTCCACAATCTCTACAAAGCCCCGTCTCTGCAGAGTTTTGGGGGATGAACAGAGTCAATCATTTACAAAGTCTCTTGAGAATACCGCGTGGAAATAAAGGAAGTAATAAACACCCACACAATAAACAGGGAGAGTGCCATAAAGGAAGCAATAGAGAGTTGCCATGGACCCTCAGAAGAGCTTCACAGCCTTCAGCAAGTCTCAGCCTTGCTGGGCTCCCGTTTCAGTCATATTCATGAGCATCTACTCCCATCCATGCCCACCTTGGAGACGGGGAATTAAACTGATGACACCTACCCCTGAGAGACCTCAATCTGGGGGCCTGAGACAGACACATAACAGCCAATGACAAGAGAAGATGAATTTGAGGCAGAACGTACGTAGTACAGGCTTTATTTAAACTTGTGGTTTTTCCCTTGACTTTTAACCATGAAACAGGAAATTCAGAATAAGTAGAAGGTAGGACTGAGTGATGACAGCCCTCGGAGGGGCCCAGACTCTCTGCCTGTGGGACATCACAGCATCAAGAGGTTGTCATGTTCCCGACGATACAGGGCTTCACTGTATCTGCATCTAGAGATGGAATTGCTAAGGTGTGGAAGCGAAAACCTAGTGATATGTATAATTTGTAATAAAGTTATAAATCTGTCATAACTCCAGAGGAAAGATATTTCCAGAGAACAGAAGTGATATCAGAGTCACTTGCTTAACTTTCAAAATCATTCTTCTTGTTACTGTTTCATGATTAAACAAATCCCACCCAAGGCCCAGGAGGAAGGTGTCTCTGGTGACTGTGCTCAAGCACATCTCTGCCAGAATCAGCAGCAATGGCATCTGGGAATTTTCCCAGTAGATGTCCAGGAGGTGAGGAATTTAAAATGCTAAGACATTTTACTTTGCATTGGAAAAGGTGGTTGTAAGCTGTTATAACGTGAATGAGTAACTCCCTACCGCTTCTGTGCATCTGAATCCCATGTAAGGTTTGATAAACGCTGATTACTGGCCCCACTCCCAGGGTTTCTGATTTAGGAGGTCTGGGCTGAGGACAGAGAATTTGCATCTCTAACAAGTTCCCAGGGGATACTAATGCTGCTGATTAGGGACCCCACTTTGAGAACCCCTGATATTAGTACATCATTTCACTATTCAAAATGCTGCTCACAGCAGCAAATGAAGTGCATTTGAGGACTCTCAGTGTCTTCCCCCTTCTGCTCTATTTTATTATCTCTCTTCTAATCTATTCATGTTCTGACTTAGTTCTCATAACCTGTGGCACTGATCTGTGGCCAATCATCTGGAGAGAAATATGTCCCTTCTTAGCCACCATCTAAATTATCATTAGCACATAGGTGCTATTGTGAAATCTGAAACTTGGCTCGTTAATGCAGATTTTTTTTCCCCCTCCAGTTTCTTCAAGAGCAAATGAGATGATTTTTAAGAACTTGCCCCAGCCTAATATCTGGTGATTTCATGAAGCAATGATATATGCATAACCCATAGACACAGACAATAGTATGGTGAGGACCTGGGCTGGGGGATGAGGAGTAATGGGGTGGAGGGGGTCAATGGGGAAAAAAGGGGGTCATCTGTAATATTTTCAACAATAAAGATAATTTTTAAAAAACAAAAAGAAGCCCTGTCTATTTGTTTTTGGAAGAAGGATAATAACTTTCAGAACTTTTTTTTTTCACTTACCCACTGATGTACTAATGAAACTGAGGGTCCTTATGATTTTGATTAAGTTTAGTTTTATATCCTAGCTCTGGAAATCATATTTCACTCTCTCCATACACCTCAGAGATCTAACCTTTCCCCCAAATAATCAGCAACCCCTGAGGCAGCAGAAGACAGTGGCTGGGACCTGACTGGTGGTCACAAGGTCTGGACCTCAGGCAGGAAAGATAACATCTCACCTAAGTTATGCTTCAGCTGCTGACTCTTAAGGTAGAACAACCCCCTGGATACTGTTCCCTGACACCAGACAGAGAAATGCTGGAGCAGACCTTAGAACTGTCCTCAAGACATAAAGAAATGATTTATTACCCTTGCCTCACTTCCGACCAATCAGCTCCCAGCACAACCCAGAACCACCTCTAGCCCGTGATGTCTTGTAATTTTGCCCTATATAATTTGTAACCTACACACCATCAAGGAGCCAAGGTGTGTTTTTTAAAAAATATATTTTTATTGATTTCAGAGAGGAAAGGAAAAGGAGAGAAATACAGAAACATCAATGATAAGAGAGAATCATCTATTGGCTGCCTTGTGCACACCCTCCACTGGGGATCGAGCCCGCAACCTGGGCATGTGCCCTGACTGGAATCAAATTGTGACCTGCTGGTTCATAGTTCAACACTCAACCACTGAGCCATGCTGGCCAGGCAGGAAGTCAAGTTTTTAGCATTAGTTTTCTGCCTCTGGATTGACCAATTCAATATTAAGCAATTTTTCTCTCTATACTGCACACTCCTGCTAATGCATTTCTTTGGGCCAGTGCAAGCAAGCAGACAGATTCAAGAAAACAAACAAAAACCCTAATATTGACATCCCTGTAACACTAAGTCTCATTTTATTCTCCTACTAGAGGCCCGGTGCACGAAATTCGTGCACAGGGGCGGGGGTGTCCCTCAGCCCAGCCTGCACCCTCTCCAATCTGGCACCCCTTAAGGGATGTCCGACTGCCCGTTTAGGCCCGATCCCACTGGGGATCGGGCCTAAACGGGCAGTCGGACATCCCTCTCACAATCCAGGACTGCTGGCTCCCAACTGCTCACCTGCCTGCCTTCCTGATTGCCCCTAACCGCTTCTGCCTGCCAGCCTGATCACCCCCTAACCACTCCCCTGCCAGCCTGATTGATGCCTAACTGCTCCCCTGCCAGCCTGTTTGCCCCTAACTGCCCTCCCCTGCAGGCCTGGTCACCCCTAACTGCCCTCCCCTGCAGGCCTGGTCACCCCCAACTGCCCTCCCCTGCAGGCCTAGTCCCCCCCAACTGCCTTTCCCTGCAGGCCTGGTCGCCCCCAACTTCCCTCCTCTGCTGGCTTGGTCACCCCTAACTGCCCTCCCCTGCAGGCTTAATCGCCCCCAACTGCCCTCCCTTGCAGGCCTGGTCCCTCCCAACTGCCCTCCCCTGCTGGCCATCTTGTGGTGGCCATCTTGTGTCCACATGGGGGCAGGATCTTTGACCACATGGGGGAAGCCATCTTGTGTGTTGGAGTGATGGTCAATCTGCATATTACTCTTTTATTATATAGGATAGAGGCCTGGTGCACAGGTGGGGGCCAGCTGGTTTGCCCTGAGGGGTGTCCAAGATCAGGGTGGGGGTTCCCTTGGGGTGTGGGGCAGCCTGGACTAGGGGCCTGTGGTGGTTTGCAGGCCGGCCATGCCCCATGGTGACCCAAGCGGAGTCCCTGGTATCTGGGGTTTATTTATCTTCTACAATTGAAACTTTGTAGCCTGGAGCAGAGCCAAGCCTTCTGCTTGCTCCATGGCAGCAGCCATTTTTGGGGGGATTTATGTATCTTCTATAATTGAAACTTTGTAGCCTTAAGCAAAGGCCTGAGCCGGCCAGGGTGTGCAGAAAGCTTGGCTTCCTCCATCACGGGGGGCAACCCTAGCCTCCTGCTCTTTCCAGCTCCGTGGCTGCCGCCATTTCTGTTTGGATTTATGTATCTTCTATCATTGAAACTTTGTAGCCTTGTGTGGAGGCCTAGGCCGGCAAGGGCAGGAGGAAAGCTTGGCTTCCTCCATTGCTAGGGAAACCCAAACCTCCCTCCTGCTCTCTGTGGCTGTAGCCACCTTGGTTGGGTTTATTTGCATATTCACTCCTGATTGGCTGGTGGGCATGGCTGGTGGGCGTGGCTTGTGGGTGTAGCGGAGTGATGGTTAACTTGCATATTACTCTTTTATTAGATAGGATAGCCATTTGAATTGATGGACATTTTACAGATAGAGACACGGAAGTTCAGAGAGTTTAGGTAACTTGCCTGCATTGCCCAGCTAATGAGTGATGGAGCAGGGTTTGAACCTTAAGCCCCCCCTTGTTCTGCCGCATACCAGAGACTTTCCTGCTGCAGGGGCAAAGTCAGAATGATGTCAAGGAAACACTCCCACGGACTGCTTGGCTGCTTCCAAACACCACTGACACTTGGGTGTTTGCACCCAAGAGGGAGGCGCTGGCGCCAGGCCCCCTTGTTTGTAGATCTGGAATCCCACACACATGAAAAGTGAGCACAGAGCCAAGACGCGGCAGAGGGCTAGGCCAAGCTTGGATGGCACAACTGTCAACACAGCATTTTGCAGGGAAAGGCAAAAACATTTCAAAAACAATTATAGCCATTTTCTTCTTGCTACAGCCAGTCGCTTTTGACCCTTTATTTGAATAGGCTTTTATTTTCCTTTAAAAAAAAGAACACAACAACAAACAAAAAACTGTTATATTTGTAGCTCTCTTAATGACAAGGTTCCAAAGTTCCCAGGGATGATAGGAGGAAACCTCTCCTTGACAGGTGGGTCTTGCCAGTCTTTTTATTATTATTATTATTATTATTATTATTATTATTAATTTTTTTATTTTTAAATATTTTTTATTGTTTAAAGTATTACATATAGTAGTACATATATCTCCTTTTTTCCCATTGACCTTCCCCCAGCTTCCCCTACCTCCTGTCGCATGCCCTCATCCCACCCTCCCAGTGTCTTGTGTCCATTGGTGTGCTTATACGCATGCATACAAGTCCTTTGGTTGATCTCTTTCCCCCACTCCCCAATACTCCCCAGCCTTCCCGCTTTAATTTGACAGTCTGTTCGGTGCTTTACTGCCTCTGTATCTATCTTTTTATTCATCAGGTTATAATGTTCTTTATTTTCCATAAATGAGTGAGATCATGTGGTATTTTTCTTTCATTGCCTGGCTTATTTCACTTAACATAATGCTCTCCAGGTCCATCCATCTTGCCAGTCATAACATCCAGTAATTCATGGGCAGCAGTGACAGTCAGAGAGAAAAACAGGTCTCTTACCCAATTCTGACTATTAGTGAAAAGGACGTGAGAGCTATCAGCTAGCACTTACCAAGGGTCCCTTAAGGACCATCCAGCTTCGTGTAAACAGTCTTCAAATTATTTGCAGAGTCAGAAAGCCAAGCCCATTCTCCTATGGTGCTGGAAACTGAAGCAGGTGACTTCTTGGAGAACTGAAGCCAGAAGCATGATTTCCTACACTGGGAAGGAACCCACCCCAGAGCCAACATTTGGGAGAGAGGAGAGTGGCAGTGGTCTAGTCCAGTGCTTCTCAAATTTTCATGTGTTTATGACTCACCTTGAGATTCTGTTAAATGCAGGTCCTGATCCAGTAGGTCTGGAGTGGACCTGAGATTCCCCACTTCTATCAAGCTCCCAGGTAATGCCAATGTTGCTGGTCCACAGACCACAGTCCAAGTAGCAAGAGTCAGGAGGACTTTCCATTGTAGAGTCTTGAGTAGTCTAAAGGGAGTTAATTTCCAGACGCTCAAAGCTCATTTTTACTCTTTTCTAAAATCTACCTAAGAAAGAGGGAGGTCAAAGTTGTAAGTTCCCCTTTTACAAAGGACTTCTTCCCACTTTACTGAACAAAGGCTCCCCTCTTTGCATTTCTCAACTTACAATGGGGCCCTGCCTCAGGGTGCAAAATCTCCAAGTTCTCAAGCAAAGCAACAATTCAAAATACTGGTGTTATTGTTGAGAAAGTAACTCTAATAACTGGTTACAAATATTTTCACAAGTCAAATGGTATTGATTCACTACTCTCAATGAAGTTGGAGATGTGAATTATGTACTGACAGTTATTTAAAAATAATTTTGAGGAAAAAATTAAAATAACTCAAAGAATTAAATGACATTTCTATAACAAAACTTCCAATACCACTGCTTAAATATGAAAAAAATTTATCAGCATTTACATCTATAAAAAAATAAAACATAGGATGTTGATGCTTATTTAATAAATCAATACTCATTTATTGATTCTATTGACATTACTTATTTAGCAATAAGTAATAGTCAACGTAAATATGCTACTTTTTAGTGTTTCTAAAAAGTAGAGCAAACAGCCCTAGCTGGTTTGGCTAGGTGGATAGAGTGTCAGCCTGTGGACTGAAGGGTCCTGGGTTTGATTCCAGTCAAGGGTACATGCCCAGGTTGTGGGCTCGATCCCCAGTAAGAGGCATGCAGGAGGCAGCCAATCAGTGATTCTCTCTCATCATTGATGTTTCTATCTCTCCCTTTCTCTCTGAAATCAATAAAAATATATATTTTTAAAAAATAATAAAAACATAAATAAATAAAAAGTAGAGCAAACAAAAGAAAAAAATCTATCCATCACATGAAGAGTTCCACTTCCAACAAAAATTTTGTTTAATAATAATAACTACCAAAACATATGTTTATGTTATTTTCATTAATTATATACCAATAATTATTGTGTTAAGAAATGTTTTAACACTTGCCTTGGCCAGTGTTGCTCAGTAATTAGAGTGCCCAAGCACTAATTTGATTCCCGGTCAAGGGCACATACCTGGGTTGTAGGTTTGATTCCCAGCACATTCGAGGCGTGAGCAGGAGGCAACCAATCTATGTGTCTCTTTCACATCCAATGTTTCTCACTCTCACACTCCCTCTCATTCTCCCTCCCTCTCTCCCTCCCTTCCTTTCTCTCTTCCACTCTCTCTCAAAAAATCAAAGAAAAAATATCCTCAGGTGAGGATTAACAACAACAATAAAGAAATGTTTTAACACTTAATGACTTTTGGACTCTGAGTTTATATACATTTTTTGTTATAGAAAAACATGATACAGTATGTTTCATACAGATAAAGTTCTATAAGGTAAAGGGATGGAAACATAAATAGAGAAGAAAGAATGATGCAACAGTTAAGAAAAGCTTGTTCTAGCCAGGCCGGCATTGCTCAGTGGTTGACCTATGAACCAGTTATGGTAAGATTCCCCGTCAGGGCATATGCCTGGGTTGTGGGCTCGATCCCCGGTGTAAACCATGCAGGAGGCAGCCGGTCAATGATTATCTCTCATTGTTGGTGTTTCTCTCTCTCTCTCCCTCTTCCTCCTCTCTGAAATCAATTATATATATATATATATATATATATATATATATATATATATATATGATATGTATGTATATTTTGTTGTTTTTTTTTTAAAGGAAGATGGGAAGAGCAAATGCTTGGTAAACAAATGTTTGCCATGCCATTCAAAGAAAATGGGGCACAGAGAAGAATTTGAACAGGTCCTGCCCAGTTCCCCCCAGCTTACCATACTTAGCTAATAATATTGGTAGTTAATGCTGGTGATAATTCCCTTTTTTAACCAAACCCTTTATCTAAACTCTTTCAGGCAGTTAAGGGGAAGGTGTAATGCTCTTCCTAAATCTTTTGGGCCTTGAATGTCTTCAGCTCAAAATTATCCACATGCCAGAGTGATACATTTTGGGATGACCTATTCTGCTCCCCTCCAGTATATAGATTCCATTGGAAGCATTTTTTTAAATTATATAAAAGTCTTGTTTTAAATGTTAGTATTTTAAGTAGCATTTGTTCTTATATATTTTTAATATATGATTATATATCAAATTACTATAATATATAGATTCCATTTGGAACATTTTTTAAATTATATATAAGGCCTGTTTTAAAATATCAGTATTTATGCCCTAGCTGGTTTGGTTCAGTGGATAGAGCTAAGGGCCCTGGGTTCGATTCAGGTCAAGGACACATACTGGGATTGCAGGCTCCTCCCCTGAGTCAACCAATTGGTGTGTTTCTCTAACATTGATGTTTCTCTCTGTCTTTCCCTCTCTCTTCCACTCTCTAAAAATCAATGGAAAAATATCCTCGAGTGAGTATTACAAAAATAAAATAGTATATAAAATATCAGAATTCATAATAAACAGGGAATTGCATTCCTTACAAATACTGAAACTTATGATGAAAAATTTTTATTTTAAATATATTTTTATTGATTTCAGAGAGGAAGGGAGAGGGAGGAGAGAGATAGAAACATCAATGATGAGAAAGAATCATTAATCAGCTGCCTCCTGCACATCCCCTATGGGGACCGAGCCTACAACCCAGGCATGTACCCTTGACTGGAATCGAACCTGGAACCATTCAGGCCACAGGCTGATGCTCTATCCACTGAGCCAAACCAACTAGGACTGATGAAAAATTTTTAGATGCAAATGTAAAGATTATGCGCTGTACATAGCTTTTAAAGTTTTCTTTAAGAAGTTCACAGCAAAGACAAGAAAGTTTAAAGACCACATGACTAAGAGCTTTTCTTCTGTCCTTCAAGACACATCAAGACAGAGTCATTTCATCTGTACTGAAGCCCTCTTTAACTTAGAGGCTGGCAAAGAAAACTACTTGTGACTTAGTGCCCCCAACTCTGGTCAAGACCTGACTCCAACCACACACCATCATCCTGCAGAGTGATTAGCTCTACCTCCTCATCATCTCTAGCACCTTCTTAGCCTGTCATAAAGAAAGAACTCAACCTCACACCTGTCAGAATAGCTATCATCAACAAATCTGTAATACTTTCAACAATAAATATAAAAGGTTTTTTAAAAAAAGAAAGAACTCAGTAAATCCTGGAAGACATAAAGGATGGATGGGTGGGTGGATGGCTAGATGAATTCCAGACTATGTAGCCAGGCATTCTGGATTATTGTAAACAAAATCATTTACACTTAAGGTTAAAAAACAACAGCTCTTTAAGATCCTGATTCCAAGGTGTCTCTCCATATAATTGCATTTCACCAGATTATAACTACCTCATGCTGCTATCATACAGTACAGGGTACACCTGGCCATGAAGAATCAGTGTCATGGCAGAATATTTTCCTCAGGCTTTAGGAAGATATGTTTGGTGTCTTGGTTTACCAATCAGTTTTTTATATGGTTTGGTTTTTCACTAACTGATTTTATTCAAATGAGCAGTAATTCAAATGAGCAGTAATTTATTCAAATGAGCAGTAATTTACTTTTTATTTAGTTTTTGTCTTCTCTTTTGGCAGAGAGAGGTAGAAGGGATAGAGAAGGTTGATAGAGAAGATTAAAAAAATGTTAACAACTTCAGGAATCTGGACTCTTATCAGCACATTCTCTTCTAGGAGAAAATGCATGTGAATGGCTGGATTGTAGATAAAGGATGTCTTGGTGAAGAGGAAGTCACAAGAGGAATGTTGAACAATCCCAATAGCCAATGAGATCAATCTATGATGAGCTCAACCAGCCATAACTTCCATTCAAAGAGAGCTTGAAAAGGCAGTTATCTGAGTCTGCTCCTCTCTCTAATGGACAACCATCGAGGCAACCATCAACTTTTCATTCTCTATGACTCTTCTTAACTCTTCTTTGTTTAGGCTCCATGTAGAAGTAGTTCAGTACAAGCCCACTTATGTAACAAAATTGAGAAATGTAGTATGTATGTAGAATATTTTTTAAAAGTATTTTTTTTTAAAAAAAGTTCATTGAAAAAATTAGGAAATCATAAAAAATAATGCATTTAACATTTTATTGTAAAACATTTAAATGTACCTTTATGGTCCAATCTTTTGATATAGCTCCAAGGTTGGAATTTACTTTGCTACAGCCACTATGTGTTGTTTTCACAATGCTATATAATAAAAGCATAGTATGCAAATTGTTCCCTTGACCAGAGTTCTTCCAGGAGTTCAACCAGGGGGCGAGCTGGCCAGGGGAAGGGAGGGAAGCCCTGGCACTGGCAGGTGGCCGGGGGAAAGGAGGGAGTACCTGGCCAGCAGCCAGCAGACGCTAGGGACCCTACCAGTGCACAAATTTCATGCACTGAGCCTCTAGTCTCTTATAAAAGGATCAAATGAAACGTTATATAGGAAAACACTTTGTAAGCTCAAAAGCCGAAATCTAAGGGCTAAGTCATTCATTTTGTGTGTATTCACCACACCATTCTACTAGATCCTGGTTTTCTTGAGGATAGAAATAAAACCATAACTATATTCTGTGCAAAGCCAACATACTACTGAGCACATAGTGAGGACCATAGTGGGGACTGATTCTGTATGAACATATGCAATTCTTCCTTGTTGTTCTTATCTGCCAGGTACAAGCATACACTGGACAGAAGATCCCAACAATTCTGCCTATTCCATAAGTCCTGGAACATCATCAGTGATCAAGAAAACAATGAATTTTTTGCCCTAACCGGTTTGGCTCAGTGGATAGAGCATCGGCCTGCGGACGCAAGGGTCCCAGGTTTGGTTCCTGTCAAGGGCATGTACCTTGGTTGCGGGCACATCCCCAGTAGGGGGTGTGCAGGAGGCAGCTGATCAATGTTTCTCTCTCATTGATGTTTCTAACTCTTTATCCCTCTCCCTTCCTCTCTGTAAAAATCAATAAAATATATTTTTTTAAAAAGAAAATAATGAATTTTGTAGGATCTTACACTTCAGAAGGAATTAATTGGTAGCTACTGGGAATTACCAGGGATGGCAATGGAAATTAACAAGGAAGATCAGCAGGTGGTTTTGTCTAAAAGTAGTGGCAGTTTCACAGAAAACCACAACTCATGTGCTCTTTTCCTATTCTATAAAAAGTCTGCTTTTGACCTCATCGAATATATTTTTTTTTACAGGCAAAGTTTCTGTTTTTCTTTTTCAGGAAAGATAACAACTTGACATTACTGGTTTATTTTTTCTGGCCACTGGTAATACCTTTATGGTGTTTTCTTTCCTTTCCTCTTTTATTTCCCCCTTTTTCTTCTTTTTTCTTCATAATTTTATTGTGTGTGTGTGTGTGTGTGTGTGTATGTGTGTGTGTGTATGTTAATCCTCACCCGAGGATATTTTTCCTTTGCTTTTTAGAGAGAGTGGAAGGGTCAGGGAGGAACAAAGAGAGAAAAACATTGATGTGAGAGATACACATCAGTTGGCTGCCTCCCACACGTGCCAGGACCAGGGGCTAGGATTGAACAGGCAACCCAGGTATGTGCCCTTGACCAGGACTCGAACCTGAGACCCTTCGGTGCATGGCCCAGTGCTCTAACCACTGAGACACAGGCCAAGGCTCAACACTAATTCTTTCCTTCTCTGATTTGGTGAGCAGAATGGAGAGCTGTTCCCCGAAGGTCACGGTGGAAAAGGAACTGTGGATTTCTGAGGGGTGGCGGAAAAGCCTGAGGCCAGTTTCTTTTTAACAGGTCAGTGCAGCTTCCTTCTGAGCCAGGAAAGCATGAGGAACGATCCACAAGGATCTGGAGGGCAGAGTGGATAGCTCAGGAATTACCTCCTCACCCAATCTCTATCCCCTAAATCCTTATCTTTCCACGTCCGAACATCAGCCTTAATTTAAGGGTTGGCTTACATGTCACCATTAAATTAAGTTTTTCTTTCCCTTTACCCTCCACTGTCCCCACTGAGACCTCATCTTTGAACATTTTACTCTTGCCTCTTCTGTGGCAGCTGCTTTTTCCTGCTTCACAGAGTAGTCCAGTCTTAGTACTCTTGCTGGCTATGAATTCCACCTTTTCTGAGAATTTTCCATTGCACACAGCACTATACCTAAAACAGCATTCAAATCACATCAGTGAATTAAGGGACAGATGAACAGAGACTTCATGCTACAGAAATCTCTTCAATCACCACAATGTGAAAGACAAGAAAGCAGAAGGGAAGTTGAGATAGAGTGTAATAGGAAATGGAGCAGGCCAGTTCGCCAGTTCCAGAATTCAGCTGGAGGGTTGATTGAAGTGATTCCAAGCATTGCCAGGGATTACAATTAGCTAGTGTGGGGTCACAGAAGTTCCAGGATCCATTCATTCATTCATTCATTCATTCCTTTGCTTAGTTGTTCTTTTGTTGTTTAGTTTTCTTAGTGTGGACAGGCTCCCTTGGGCAATATGTTCTCACTATGAACCCCCTAATTCAGCACTCGGTGGGTCCCTCAAAACAGATCCATAGGCATTCATAGAAGAAACGATTTACTGAAGATTTTGTTGGAGGGAAGGGAGATTTCACACACCACAAAGCAAAAACATCTCAAATTCCCCGTTGGATGTCTTTGGTCCCTTTAGAAGCCTTTCCTGGTCAGTGTCCCCAGTTCTCCTTTGGTTTGGCCCAAGTAGCCTTTAGAACTCTATTTGCTGCCCCAGGTACTTCAGATCTTCTCAGAGGCAATACTCCGTTCTGAAAAATGGAAACATGTGTGTTAGCTAACCATGCTCACCTATGGCTCCCCTGCGCAAGTCCCTGGGGGTTCCAGAGCATCCCTCCCTCTCATTCACTTACACTGGGGGAGGGGGCGGGGGGCTTCGATATATGAAGTGGGTGGAGCGTGGTGGGGGACACAATTCAGTCCATAACGCCTACATTCTGGATTTTATTGCTTGTATCTTCATGGTGTCATTTAACATGTTTTTATGTCCCCTGTGTCTTCTGTATCTTGGTAGTTAGATCTAGAAACTTGATTAAAGTTTAATATTTTTTATGAGATGATTTCATAGTGGTACTATATACCTCCATCTATAATACTGATTTATATAAACAAATCTCATATTTATTAACAGGCTTATAGTCTAATTATTCAAAAGTGGAATCTAATTCCTCAAAGCAGTAAAAAGAGAGAGAGTATATTTTCTTGTATGATCCTGTCAAATTTTTCAAAGGTAAAATCATAAACATAATAATGAGAACTAATATTTAATGAGCACCATGTGCCAGACACTTTATGTTTCTTCTTCAGAAAAATGCTGTCGTGCAGGAATATTGTTTCCTAACTTTGCCAGTGGAGAAAATAAGATTTTCGAAAATCTTTTTAAACTGGCTTCTAAATACATCTCAAATATTTAGTCAAACACCAAGTGAATGGATTTCTCTTTTGGAAAATCTTCAAATGGGAATTGGGTGGGGCATTAAATCATGAGAGATTCTCCCTAGAAGAGCTAGAGCAGATTATCATTAAATACTCACCGATTTAATGATGCCAAGTTTCGTCACATGAGTTTGATTCTTGGTGAGACTAAAATGCAAAAACACCTTGTAGACAGATAAACTTCCCCTAAACCTTCTACTCTTACGCATTTTTGGCAAAAATCTTCCTTTGGTTGGACACTGACCCTGCAGGGTTTTAAATTTTGTTTTAATATAGTTATTATTGTATATAGGGTTCTAAAATCCACTTTGTGAATTAGCTCAATTAGCCCTCACAACAATCCCATCAGGTAGGTACTATGATCATACCCATTTTGTAGATGAGAAAAACGAGGATCAGAGAAATGGAATAACTTGCCCAACCAGTGAGGGGTGGTGTCTAGATTTGAATCCAAGCAACCTGGCTCCAGAGTCTGTTCTGACAATGTCGGAGGCATCACTCACATGCTTAGAGTTTCCTTTGACATTCAGATGCCCAAGGTGTGCATCTCACAGACTCTTCAGGGGGCTGTGGTGCCACAGGCACCATGATGTATCTTGTGGCTCACCACTGCCTCTCTCTGTCTGGGACTTCTTGTCCTCAATCAGCCAGACATGGTTCACACTCAGCTTCACACGGGAGCAACACAAAATCCTGAAAACCAGTGTTATCACACTTACTACCAGTATTATCATAATTTAAAAAAATATCAGGGCCCCTAAGAAGTGTTTCTATAAGCCTTTGCACCAATATCCATAATGAGATAAAGCATCACCTGGCACCTGTTAGAAATGTACAGTCTTGGGCCCCACTCAGAGCTGTTGAATCAGAATCTGCATTTTAACACGATCCCCGGTAGTTTGTATGCTCATTAAAGTTTGAGAAGCACTGTTTAATTTTTCTGAACATCATATTTATCTTGCAAGGTTATTGTGAGAATTAAATGCATTCAAAGTGCCTGGCAAGTACGAGGTGCTAAATATGCTATCATCTTCCTTCACCTGGCACCTGGCAATGCCAGGCTTCTGTGCCCAGTCTCCATCTGCCTGAGCCCTTCTCCCTGGCCTGGGCTTCTGAAGGCTGACCTTAACTTGCTTACTCAGACCCTGCCCTTTGGCTGGTGCCCCAGACTGACCTTGGCGCTCTCCTTGGAGTCCCTGGCAGGCTGGGTGGGGGTTGTTGCTATACTTCTCAGCACTCCCTGCTGACCTAGACTGTCCCCAAGCCACACCTCTCTTGGCTGGTCCATTCTTGTGGACACCGAAAACCCTACAGCAGCAATTATTTTAGTCATGCTGCCATTGCTCCAAACGGCCTTGGAACTGCTCTTGGAATTTGCCTTCACATAGTGCCTCACATAGTGCCTTGGTGGCCCAGTGTAGGCACTCAGCTAAATATTCCTTGGGGCAATGAATGAAGAACAAGGATTTGTGTCATACTGAGCCACAGTATTAGGGTTTATATCTTCTCTGCTTTTCCTTTTTCTTACTTTTCTTTGCCACCCAGAATGTGTGATACAGAGGCTGAGATTTAATGTCAGCCAAGAAGAAAAGGCCAAGGGAAATGCCTGACCTGGCCGAAACCGGTTTGGCTCAGTGGATAGAGCGTCGGCCTGGGGACTGAAGGGTCCCGGGTTCGATTCCGGTCAAGGGCATGTACCTTGGTTGCGGGCACATCCCCAGTGGGGGGTGTGCAGGAGGCAGCTGATCGATGTTTCTCTCTCATCGATGTTTCTAGCTCTCTATCCCTCTCCCTTCCTCTCTGTAAAATATCAATAAAATATATTAAAAAAAAAAAAAAAGAAAATGCCTGACCTGTTAGGATTCTAGACCTTAAGCCTCTATGCAAGGGAGCCCTTGAGACCCTGCACAGTCCAGCCCACTCTCTCTGATTCCTCACTGAGGCTTAAGGCCAAACTGCCAGAAGATAATAAAGTATTCTGGTCCTGGCCTGGTCTTCTATACTTAGGTCACGGTCCAGGTCTCCTTCACTAGTCAGTACACTCATCTACCAGCTGCTGCAAGTGCTCTGGCTGAAAGCTCCCACCTAGGGGAATATGTCACTCCCACTCGCACCCGGAGAAGACAATGGCTGATGAATACAGGTGCACAAAAGCCCAGTCCCTTTGCCTTAAGGTGGACGACTGTGTAGTGCAACGTACAGTCCAGAGTCCCAGAGTCCCCATGGATCGGACCAAGGCTAGAATTCACCTGAGCCTGCATCCCTGCTCCACTCATTCTCCGGCCTACCCTACTTCCCTCACTCCCTTACTGTGTTGTTTCCAGGGCACCCCTCAGTAAATTGTATGCACCTGAAACACTGTCTCAGGTTCTGCTTCCAGGGAACCTGACCTAAGTGCTCTTGGGATTTAGTGCAGGACAAGGTCCTTGTGTTCAGGATCCCAAGTGCTCACCAAACATCATCTCAACACCAGCTCAACGTGACTTACACTGGGGTATCTGTCCTGCTCCCATCAGCACACTGGGACCCCAGAGCCACATCCACGGAAGAGGGATGAGGCTCTGCAGCTGCACCACTGAAATGGTAGTCACTAGCTACAGGTGGCTGCTGAGCACTTGAAATATGCTCAGCTAGTGCAACTGAAAAACTGAATAGCCCATTATAAATATTATGAAATCTACATACAGGTCAATGAAAAGTTAGCATCCAAATTGAGATGTGTTATAGGTATTAAAAAATACACTGTATTTTAAGATATAGTATTTAAAATGATGTAAAAGGTATCATTCATATTTTAAATATTGATTACATGTTGAAATATTTTTATTTTGTTACATAAAATGTTAAAACCAGTTTGATCTGTTTCTTCTTTTAAGATGTGACTACTAGAAAATGAAAAATTATATATGTAATAAGAATTTCATATATACTGCCCTAGCCAGTTTGGCTCACTGGATAGAGCGTCGGCCCGGGGACTGAAGGATACCAGGTTCGATTCTGGTCAAGGGCATGTACCTTGGTTGCAGGCACATCTCCAGTGGCGGGTGTGCAGGAGGCAGCTGATCGATGCTTCTCTCTCATCGATGTTTCTAACTCTCTATTCCTCTCCCTTCCTCTCTGTAAAAAAAATCAATAAAATATATATATATTTTTAAAGAATTTCATATATACTAAGAATCAATAAATGAGCCCCAAAGATATTGAAATGTCTCAGTTGCCCATATGTCCTCTTAAGAAACCCCCATGCCTCACCTTGGCCAAGTAGCTCAGTTGGTTAGAGCATTGTCCTGATACACCAAGATTTTGTGTTTGATCCCTAGTCAGAACAGGGCACATACAAGAATCAATCAATGAATGCATAAATAAGTGGAACAATAAATCGATGTTTCTCTCTCCCCCTTCCTCTCTCTCTAAAATCAATCAATAAAATTTTTTTAACTTAAAAAAAAAGAAACCCCCATGTTGCACGTAGGGTTCCCCAGAAACAGACACTGAAATGAGGACTAATGTGCAAAGCAATTATTAAGGAAGTACTCCCAGAAGAAGCTGGTAGGAAGTGGGGGAGGCAGGACAGGGAAGGGGGAAGCCAGGCATGGGGTGATTTCAGCAGTTCTGCAATGGGTAGCTTCAGCCTGATCCAGGTGGAAAATTCTGGAGTATAAATTGTGCGTTAGAGGTTGGCCCATCTCAATGTGAGAAAGGTTGGTTTGCACATTCCCTCACCTTGGTAACAGGCCTCCTTAGCAGGGTACATAAACACTCCTGGGTACCTTCTGTGTCTTACCATACTAGGTAAAGCAGCTCTTATAGCCCCAAAAGTAGTTCTCGGAAGAAGAGTTACAGGTACAGACCATTGAAGGCAAAAGCACTCTGAAGCCAGGGGAAGAGTGACCGGAAATAGTAAAGAAATCTCAGAATTCTGGGTAGTGCATCAGCAGCAGCCATTGTATTCCATCTTGGGAGGTCACCTGGGTACATCTCTTCCCTGCACCTGAATACTGTGTACGGATCAGCAACCTTACATTCTCTCTTCAGTTTATCTTATGGGCTTCAGGCTGTTCTCTACAGAGTTTCTTCTTGAGTCCATGAATTCAGGAGAACCCAGCCGGTAAGGGCTCCATAACCTGTAGCCAGTTACAAATGAAGCAATTCAACTTATTTCTTTATACACATTGTTCACGTGTGCTTTGCTTAAATTTTGGTCTCCACAGCTAAAAGAAAGACTTGAAAATGACTGTGATAGACCATGGTCAAAATGGGTGTATTAGTTTTGCAGTGCTGCATAACAAATTATTGAAAACTTAGGAGCTTAAAACAATACACTTTTAAAATTATAGTTGACATTGAATATTATATTTATTTCAGATGTACAACACAGTGATTCTACATTTATATGCCTTATGATTTGATCACCATGATGTGTCTAGTAACCATCTGCCATCACACAAAGTTATTATTGATATCATTGACTATATTCCCTGTGCTGTACATTAAAACAACACACGTTTTTATCTCACAGTTTCTGTAGATTAAAAGTCCAGGCACAATAGCTCTGCCCTCTGTTCAGAGCCTCACAAGGCTGTGATCCGGGTGTTTGTTGAGGCTGTGGTCTCATCAGAGGCTTGACTGGGGAAAGATTTGTTTCTAAGCTCCTTCAGGTTGTTGACAGACTTAATCTCCTTGCAGTTGTAGAACTGGGAGCCTGTTATCTTACTGGCTGTCAGCAGGGGTTGCTCTAGAAGCCAATACAGGCTGCCCAAAGTTCCATGCCAAGTGGCCCCCTTCATTGGCCCTCTCCTGACATGGCAGCTTATTGCTTCAAGGCAGTAATGTCTTCTGTATATGCCTTGCATGCCAGCAAGACAGCTGCCTATGTACATAATAACATAATCATGAGAGTGATAGCCCATTTCCCTTATGTGATAGCCATATTCTATCAGGAACAAGTCCCACCCACACTCAGAGAGAAGAGATTATGCAGGGCATAAAAATGGGGCCAAACTAAGGTCTGTCCACCACAGTGGTTATGGAGGGAAAATCCTATATAATAAAACCCTAATATGCAAATTGACCAAATGGTGGAAAGACCGGTCACTGTGATGCACACTGACCACCAGGGGGCAGATGCTCAACACAGGAGCTGCCCCCTGGTGGTCAGTGCACTCCCACAGTGGGAGCGCTGCTCAGCCAGAAGCCAGGCTCATAGCTGGCAAGGGCAGTGGCGGAGGGGGGAGCCACTCCCCGCTCCACCACTGCAGGCGGGTGTTAAGGAGCGAGGCGTCCCGGACTGTGAGAGCCCTAGACTGCAAGAGGGATGTCTGACTGCCAGCTTAGGATTGCAGGCAGATATCCCCCAAAGGGTCCCAGACTGTGAGAGGGTGCAGGCCAGGCTGAGGGACTCCCCCTCCCCCGTGCACCGGCCTCTGGAATGTAATAACAGGCCTAACAGTAAAAGATGCAAAACCCTTGAGGTGTAAGAGAAAGGATTGCTTCATTTCTAATTCTTTCATTTATACCGACCTGTCCTAAAGCAAGCAAGCAAGATCTATCCTGTACTTAACCCTGAATGATTTTGAACTTTTGCCTTACTTTCTGGCCTGTCATATTTGTGTGCATTTTGACAAGACAGTCTTACCTATCTCTGGACCACTGGTTCAGTCTTAGGCTCTCCCTAGCTTATTATGTAGCCTTGCCCTATCTCTGCATTCTTACAGCTATTGCCTCTGGTCCCACACTGATAACCTTTTTCAGTTAATTCCCTCCCTCAGTTTTCATATATTTGATCATAACTGTCATCCGGAAAAAGGCTAAAGCTCATGGGTCAAACATAACATAATTATTAAACAAGCAAATTTGGTTACATTTCTTTAGGTTAAGAAATGCTTTTTGATTAATTGCACTTTGCCTTCATAAATTTGACATCATTTAGCTTTTTTTTTTTTTCATCTTTGTGATATTTTTTTAAACCTGTCGAATACCAGCTTTAGGGAATTTGGCTGGCATTACTAAAAATTGCATTTTGCTGAAAGCACATTTAGATTTAGAGCTCACATTTTATGTAAAATTTGGAGACTTTGATACTTAATAGCTCCAACTTATTACCTTTCTAAGATCTTAAAGTGTCATTATATTATACTTTATTTCACCAATGGAAACAGTTAATAGTAAACATTAGGAAATGAAACAATAACATGTTATTCGCCCAGCATTATCAGAAAAACAAAACAAAAAAATGCTAAGAATCCCCAGAAAAACAAAAGGAATTTGAGAACTGAACATCATTTCAGAAAAGGACCAATCAAGGATGGCAAGTATTTAGCACAGATGCCTCAACTCCTCCAGCTGCACCCATGACCAACATCGTCAATCAATCACTGTGTTCTTCTGCTGAGTCTGAAGAGAGCTTCAGAGTTCTCCTCAATGCTAGGAAACTACGACTGATTTAGACAGGACTCTTCAGTTACAAGTAACAGGAACCAACTGGAGCCACCTTGAGTAAATAAGGAATTTCATACAAACATACGGAGTCCCCAAAAAGTCGAGAACAATAATGCAGGGAGGCCTCAGGCACCAGGAACCAGAACATCATCAGGACTGTGACCCTTATCTTTGCATGTTTCTGCTAGCTTGTGTCCCTTTTTCTACCTGCAATAGGGTTTTCTCTGTCTCCAAACTGCTTGAGGTCAATGGTCCCTCATAGCACTCATGCCTTATTCCGGGACAGTCTCCTAGAGAGACTGGATCTGAATCTCAGCATCAAATTTCTGAGGGAGAGACGCTGAGTCACTGTGCTTGGGTCAGGTGACCACTCTTGGCCCAATCAGTCATAATCAGAAAAGAAGTGACAGCATTTGAAAGAGCTACCTAGTGCCCACACCTGTGGAATGGGGAGCAGTCGCAGGGAGGAAGGAGGACTCACAGCCTGATCAGACAGCCCAGAGATGTTGTCCATTGCTATTATCAATCAGTAGGCAGAGGCATAGGAGATGAAACATTTTCTCCTTCGGATCTAGACCCGTGCAGAACTTTTGGTGATTATAGAAATGTTCTAAATCTGCACTCTCCATTCGAATAGCCACATGTCAGCTATTGAGCACTTGAAATGTGTCTGAGGGACTGAACTTTTCATCTTATTTATTTTTAACCTATTTAAACTTAAATACCTGTACATAGCAAGTGGCCACCCTATTGGACCTTTAATCTAGGCTTTCCCATTTTAAAGATGAGGACACTGAGCTCCCAGACATAACTAGTTGATAATACAAGTAGAACTAAAGAGCTTGGTCTCCTCTTTTTAAATTTTCCATCCTATTAATAGGAATTGAGGAATCTGCATAAGTGATTTTCCCAGATTAGTTCAAATTTGCCATTTTAAATGTTCAAACCTAGCCATTCTTGGATGTAAAGTTTTCTGAAATGTATCGCACCTTTCCCTACCTTGGAAAAAAAGAAAAGCCATGTGGCCATACTGTAGACTTTCCTTAGTAACACAAAGTTGTAATCGTGAACCTCATTTGTCTTTCCGGGTTATAATAATGAGGTCCTCAGAGCTGGGCCTAGTGACGCTTACAGGGCTGTCTTCCCCATTCTTACGTCTCTACAGCTGGGAGTGACTCGGCTGCTGCCTCTCTCCTTGTCACGGCTTAATGTGGTAGCTTCTGATAGCATCCCACCTCTCTTCGCTAGCTCAGCAATGAACCAAGTGCAGGGACTTGATCCATCAGTGGCTTAATGTCACCCACAATTCTAAACCTGCAGGTCTGGGAGAGTTTCACAGCTGAGTCAGGTACATAGGTTTTGTACAGAATTTCCCACAATCCAGTTTTTTCTTAAAGGTCAATAATGATGCAAGCCTCCTCTACGCTGACTGCAGAATAAAAGGTACGATAGTTTATTTTACTTTAATTGTGCCACTCCGGATATGTCAATATTGCAGAGTCTAGGGCACCAAGGCATAATTGGATTGTGCGCAAAACATTTTGAGACATAAGACAGAAACTAGATATGGCTTATTTTAGGTTATTTTCCCCAAGCTGTGCCTCTGTATTCTCGGGTCATGGGATAGGACGTTTTATGAGTCTTTTGAGGATATGAGGGGAAAAAAAGTGAATTTTAAAGTATTAAAAGAAATAATAATAAATTCATTTCAGTACTCTTCACGTATACGCAGACCAGATTTGCAGTACGTGTATCTATTCAAAATATATCTAAGTGCATGGGAGCCAGAAAGGCCCCAAAGCAAGGGGAACAGTTGTCACAGAGCCCAGGCCTTAGAGCCGTGGCCTGGAGCCAGGGGAAGCAGGCACTCTGGTGGCTGCCGCCGAGGTCTCCTGCTCCACCCCTGGAGCCCCACGGAAGGTGTGTGAGAAGGGTGGTTTGGAAGCCAATCTGAGTTCTGCTTTCCGGACCACCAAAAAAACAGCCAATAAATGACTATGCACTCTATTCACCACCCCGGGGAGGAACAGAACCCATTTTAGAAATATTTCCCTTACACAATTAAAATGTTGGGTTCTTGCCCTAACTGGTTTGGCTCAGTGGATAGAACTTCGGTCTGCGGACTGAAGGGTCCCCGGTTCGATTCCGGTCAAGGGCATGTCCCTTGGTTGCGGGCACATCCCCAGTTGGGGGTGTACAGGAGGCAGCTGATGGATGTTTCTCTCTCATAGATGTTTCTAACTATCCTTCTCCCTTCCTCTTTGTAAAAAAAAAAAAAAAAAAAATCAATAAAATATATTCTTAAAATGTTGGGCTCTTTTAGTGTCTGTGAAGGTAGCGTTCGGTTTGCTTGAAAAGCTGTTTATGGAAAGGCACCGCCAGCAGACAGGTGTCCCGTAGTTTTACTTGGCCTCTGGAGCCGTGGGAGGGTTTTCTCGCGGGGAGCACTCGTTTTGCCGAGACGCTGCTTTAGAAAACAGCTTCGCTCACGCGTTCACGGGCCGCTGGTTATTGATAGCCAAGTTTTGATGATCCGCTAGGCAGGTCCCTGGCACCGTTTTCAGCCCTCAGTTTGCCTTTCTCACCTCCCACCGACACAGGCTTGCTGAAGCTTGTAGCAACTTAGAATTTCCCCTGAGTCATAGCTCCCCCGCCCCCAATGCGAGCTCAGCTGCCCCCCACCCCGAGATGTCTACAACCCAAACAGAAACCTACCTGTCCCAGCAACAGTATGAAGTCCCCAGAGAGAACTTGGGTCCCTGCACGGAGGCTGCTGGGCTGCAGGCATCGTGTGCGGGGTAGGGCGGGGCTGAAGGCTGGAGAGGGGTCACTAACCAGGGCAGGACCGGATATTCAATAGCTTCCCATCTCAATTCACAGGGTGGCATCATTTTATTGTTTGAAGTGTTATGTATTCCCATCCGCCCCTCCTCAAATTCCAGGTGAGTACAAAAACCCATTCCTGAGTCCCATCAGAATTTCTTCTTTTCTGCCTGCACTTCGGACCTCGGTGAAAGTGGCCCTGGAGCTTTTCTGTACTGAGGGATATTATCATCTAGGTCTCCTCACTCCTGAGCCAGAGCAGTCGCCACACTAGCTTGGTTCTGGACCTGGGAGATCCGCTGCCTAGGCCTCAGCCCCACAGATTCTGGTTGCAATTGTCTGAGGTAAGGCCTGGGTGCTGGGATTTTCAAACAACACCTCCCCCTCCCCCCTCCCCCCCCCCATCCCGCCCCTAAAGTGATTCTAATGTGCAGTCAAGGCTGAGAACCGTGGGCTCAGAGCTTCAGTTGGCTCACAGAGATTGTGAGTGGGACTCTTTAATTGTACAGCTGTGGCTCCGCTGATTTAGAATAAATGTTTGTATAGGAAGGGGAGATGTGCACACACACACACACACAGAACAATTCAGAAGCCATTGCACATTCCAGGGTCAACATTTCATTCACTCATTCACTCAACAAACATTTATTGAGGGGCTGCCACCAGGATGGGTGGATGCAAAAATGCATGGTGAGGTCGCTAAGCTCAAGGTCATAGTCACTCCCTGGAAGGAGCATTTGGACATGTCTCTGGACCTCCAGAGTCCCCCACAAAGATAGTCAATTCTAGCCCTTCCTCCATCCTTCTCTATGCCCAGTTAGTGACTCATAATCCCCTTCCATTTGCACAAGATTCGATGGAATATAGGTAATCCTGGTGCCTATAGTCTCTGGTTGCTCTACAGAATGCAGTCGCTGGAATTAAGACAGTTATCTCTGCTAATAAAATTCACTTTTTAACTGCAGAGTTATAAATACATATGCAGCCTGCATATTCAAGGAGGCATGTAGGAGGAAACGCAGATCTGTAGGGCCCTTCTGGAACAGATGCCACTCCCTGGCACCTGCAAGTACATAACTTTCCTGATACCCCCAAATAAGGCTTGTTTTCAGGGCTTTCTTATAACAAAGGATTTGCTGTAAACAGCCCTAGTGAGAGAATCAGAAAATAGCATCCTTAACACTTGTATTCTTTCTTTCCTCTGGCCCTCAAATGGGTTGGCAGCCATCAGCTTTCCTTCTCCCAGGGGCAAACTGGTCCCACAGTCCCTAAGGAAATTGGAGTGGCATTAACTGGGATGTAAAACAACTGCTGAATGGAGATCAGGAAGATGAGCAGCAGGAAGGGGGGGTGGTGTATGTGGCAACCCTGTACATTTGAGCCCTGCAAATAAGTGCATTAAATCTAGGATGTGCTTGGGGTGCTGGTGAGGCATATAAAGAAGCAGCAGACGAATAAATCTGGCTGGTTACTGGGAGGAGAAGAGCTAATGGAGGAATTTTCTAAAAGGAGCTTTAACTTTTTACTGAATGCCGTAACACTATAAATTACTAATGGGCTAACTGTAATTTTACAATTTAGCCTGGCATTTGAATTGCTTGCAGGAGATTGTACCTTGTGGGTAATCACAGGCATGCATGGTGAATGTCATGTAACATATTCCTTTAAAATATATAGCTAGCTAATTGGATAACAAATGTGTTTATTTGCAAAGAAATTATGATTATGGTGTGATACAGCATGTAGCAGGCACTGCTGGTTGTCCAAACAGCTTTTTCCTCATTTAGTGAAGCACTGATTTGGGGGGTGGGGTTGAGTTTCAATCCTCCTCCAGGTGACACAGTTGAGTGACTTTCCCCTATCCTCCAGCATGAAAGGGAACTCCTAAGTGACCTAAGCCAAGCCCAGTGGCCTGGTCCCCTTTGTGGGGGCTGGTTTCAGAGTAGGTGTGCTGGAAGGCCTGCTGCCACCATGGTACCACCACGGTTTCCTTCCCAGTCTAGGACTATGCTTCCTAGAGTCGCTGTCTCTGTCCTGTTCCAGATTATCGCTCACAAGAGGGCAAAATTTGCAAAGAGGCTGGTGTTATTTCCTCTAGAGATGGTGGTAGCTGTATAGGTGAGCAGTTGAGAGATTCCTAGCAGCTTTCTGGCACAAACTTGAGGAATTACACACTTAGGTGTTTCAGGCTAAGCTCTTTGAGGGTCAACTCCTCTGATCTTCAAGGGTAGAGTGTTTTTTTTTTTAAATTTTTTAAAATTGATTTTAGAAAGGAAATGAGAGGGAGAGAGAGAGAGATAGAAACATCAATGATGAGAGAGAATCATTGATTGGATGCCTCCTGCATGCCCCCACTGGGGATTAACCCACAGCCCAGCCATGTGCCCTTGACCGGAATCAAACCCGGGACCCTTCAGTCCGCAGGCTGATGCTGAGCCAAACCAGCTAGGCCTAGGGGTAGAGTTTTTGAACTTCCTTGGCTCTCCCAGAAGGTGTGTATGCCCCCAATTCTGTGTTCAGTTCTTTATACCAAATGTGCATAGAGTGGCATTAGTTTTCCATCCTAGACCCTGACTGATACAGTAGCACATGGCCCAG
The DNA here is from genome assembly GCF_963455305.1 of Plecotus auritus. Lineage (NCBI taxonomy): Eukaryota > Metazoa > Chordata > Mammalia > Chiroptera > Vespertilionidae > Plecotus > Plecotus auritus. Next base: position 153,733,054 of record NC_137773.1, on the reverse strand, counting down.
TTCTGGCTAATAGGCTAGGGAGCTTAATCACGAGGAACAACAACAGCCTGTAATTATTGGAATCGAGAGTCTAGGTCAGTGGTCGGCAAACTCATTAGTCAACAGAGCGGCAAACCGTGGCTTGCGAGACGCATGAGGCTCGTGAACCACAGTTTGCCGACCACTGGGCTAGAGGGCTTCTCCTTACTCCTGAGAAAAAGACTCTGGGAGAGACAGCCCCTATCTGCCTCTGGACAACGTGGCATTTGGATGTGATGCGTGGTACAGCTGTCATGATTTGCTGCCAGCCTAAAATAGAGCCCATACGCAAGTAGAAGGCAAAGCCAAGAGAAATGCCCAGAAAAAAAAAAAGCTGGAGGCCTGAGGTACTTGCAGCCAATGGCCTTATAATTGGTGCAGGCTCATTCCTTAAAGAAGCAAACAGCAAACGTTAAGGTAGTTTGACGTTGGCTGACATGGTTTCTGAGGATGAGGCATCATACTAGTACTAGAGGCCGGGTGCATGAAATTCATGCACGGGGCGGGGGAGGGGTCCCCTCAGCCCAGCCTGCACCCTCTCCAATCCAGGACCCCTCAGGGGATGTCCGACTGCTGGACATCCCTCTCACAATCCTGGACCACTGGCTCCTAATTGCTCACCTGCCTGCCTGCCTGGTGGCCCCTAACTGCCCCCCCCCCACTGGCCTGGTCACCTCTTATTGACCCCCCTGCCGGCCTGGTCGCCCCAACTGCCCCCCCCCTCCTGCCGGCCTGGTCACCCCCAACTGCTCCCCCTGCTGGCCTGGTCACTCACAACTGCCTCCCGCCAGCCGGGTCGCCCCACGCAGCCTGCTGTTCAGTCATTTGGCCATCCTTCACTAACCCCCCTGCCAGCCCGGTCACCCCATGCAGCCTGCTTGTTCATTCATTTGGTCATCCCTCACTAACCCCCCTGCCAGCCTGGTCATAGGCAGCCATCTTGTGAGGGTGTGAGGGTTAATTTGCATATTACCTCTTTATTATATAGGATAGTGATTCACACCTATTCTCCATCCTTTCCTTTTTACACTGTGCCCTCTGGGCAAATGAGTACCCAGATAATCTGTCTCAAATGTACCACACACCTTTGAAATAGCTATGTGAGTTACTGTTTTGCATTGGCAGATGTGTCTACAATATTATTGTACCTCTTATCTTTTTTCAAACTCTGATTATATTTTAAATACTCTTACATTGCCAAAGCATTAGTACAATTTATCATTTTGAATTTCTTCTTGTTCTACAGATACATAGGAAGTCCTTACTTTGCATGGTAGTGCAGAAGCAGAAACATGACCATGCAAATTAAAAGTGTGCAAAGCAATCTTAATAGTCAATGGGAAAAATTACAACTGTTGCATAAAAATTTTTGCTACAATATTTAAAACTCTTATTTTCATTTGTAAATGTACATGGACAGGTTTTTTTTTTTTAAAAAAAACACAGGGTTTTACTCTTTTTTAAAAAATGTGTTTTTAAAATTGATTTCAGAGAGAGGAAAGGAGAGGGAGAGATAGAAATATCAATGATGAGAATCACTGATCAGTTGACTCCTGCATGCCTCCTACTGGTGATTGAGCCCATAATCTGGGCATGTGCCTTGACTGGGAATGAAACCTTGACCTCCTGGTTCATGGGTTGATGCTCAACCAATGAGCCACATGGGCTAGGCTGTGTTGTTGTTTTTAATGGACAAGCCTAAACTATTGTACTTATTGTGATTAATGATATGTTTGGTCCTGGCCAGGTGGCTTGTTTGGTTGGAGCGTCGTCCCCTTCACCAAAAAAAAGGTGTGGATTCGATTCCTGGTCAGGTTGCAGGTTTGATCCCTGGTTGGGGTGTGAATGGGAGGTGGCCAATCGATGTTTTGTTTTGTTTTGTTTTGTTTTTCTCTCTCTCTCTCTCTCTCCCTTCCTCTTTCTCTAAAAATCAATGAAAACATATCATTGGGTAAGGATTTAAAATAATCTATATATATGAAAGGGTAAGCGACTGGCAGACTATCCCAACTGTCGAGTAGGTATGATGGGCACTGACCACCAGGGGGAAGATGCTCAATGCAGGAGCTGCCAAGCTGTGGTGACTTGGCAGTGGCAGTTCTCAGGTGATGAACCCAGAGAGGAGGAAGCCCGATTCCTCGTGGGTCCGTGCAATTCCACCTTCAGCCATGGGTTATGTTGTTGCTGGGGCACTGTTGGCCCGAATCTGGATGACCACAGATGTTCTTTCAGCAGCGGTGCTGCCCTAGGTGCAGCAGGCCTGGGAGGGACCGCATGAGGTTGGCTCCAGGGAGTGTCCAGCCCTCTCTCCCAGTCCTGCCCCTCTGGCCACCTTCTAATTAATTTCCTTTAAATGTGCACGAATCCATGCACTGGGCCAATAGTAATAAATAATATGCTTGGACTTCTTCCTATAATCGTATTTGAATTTCCTATTTATCCTACTTTTAATTTGCTTTTTTATTTCTTTATTGCCTGCTGATCCAGTAACTAAGTTTTCACTCCCCCCCTTCCCTCCCCCATGTAGTTGTGGAAGCTACATACTCTATTTCTCTTATTTTGGTGAATATCCTTCAAAGTTTAACATGGATATCAGTAATGAACTCTGTCATATTCAAGATCTTTTTTTAATTATTAAATTTATTGGGTGATATTGGTTAATAACATTATATAATTTCCAGGTGCACATTATAATTTGACATCTATGTACTCTATTTCATGCTCACCACCCAAAGTCTGGTTTCTTTCCCTTACCATATATTTGACCCTCTCCCTACCCCTTCTGGTAACTACCATTCTGTTGTCTGTATCTATGAGTTTGTTTTTGTTTTGTTCATGTTATTTTTTGTTTTATATTCCACATGAGTAAAATCCAATGTTTTTTATCTGTCTGACTTATTTCACTTAACGTAATACTCTCAAGATCCATCCACGTTGTCACAAATGATAATATTTCATCTTTTTTTTTTTCATCTTTTTAATGTAGTAATCTTTTAAAGAGCCTTCTAAAGTTGGGATAATTCCCTGGTTACAGATTCTACCTCCCAGTATAAAATTGAATTCAGAACTCTAATTTCCTGCCTCAGTTGCAGCTGGGATGCAGGCCTATGACATAGGCTCTGCTAATTAAGAAGCACTGTGGAAATGTGAGGATACAAACTATGCAGTCAGCTTCCATTTTCCTGGTGCAGGTAGATCCAGTTTGTGGAGGTGGCAGTGATTGCACGGTCAAGTTTCTGACAGAATTGGAATTGATGTTGACAATAGGAGTAGATGAAGGAAAGTTGAGCTCCGGCATTTGATGCTTGATGGGAGCAGCTTAGGGCACTTGTTTCTAGAAGCTTAACCCAAGCTGGGTTTTTTCCAACTCTCCCAATAACTCTGGGAGTTGTTGAATATCTATTTAAGAAATTCTTGCTTCAATCTGTTCTTTGCAACAACAAACCTTAACCAATAAAATAACTTGTCAAAATCTAAAGTTAGGGAATATCTCACTTAATAAAAAGGAGTTCTGAGTTAGTCTACTCAGTAACTCAGAACTCCTTTCTGCCATCATCTACTGTATTTTTAATGGCCAATATTTTAATTTCACTTGGTTTTAAAATTCCAGAATACTGGCACATTAAAAAATACTACTGATTTGCCTGGCCGGCATGGCTCAGTGGTTGAGTATCAACCTATGAACCAGGAGGTAGTGTTTTAATTTATGATCAGGGCACATCCCCAGTTGCCGGCTCAATCCTCAGTGGAGGGTGTACACGAGGCAGCTGATCAATAATTCTCTCTTATCATTGATGTTTCTATCTTTCTCTTCTTCTCCTTTTCCTCTCTGAAATCAATAAAAATATATTTAAAAAATACTACTGACTTATATTAACCAAGATATTTACTTATGTATTATTTACTTATCCTTCTCCAATCTCACTTATTCCTTTAGGGTTCAGCTTTTTTTTTTCTTTTTGGAGTGTGTTCTTTAGTATTTCTTTTACTGAGCATCTGTAAGTTCTAAAGTTTGTAAATGTGTTTATTTTGTTCTTTCTCTTGAAAGATGGTTTAGCTAGGTATAGAATTTTAGTTTCTCAGTTATGGACTATTAATACTTTGGATATGTTTTCCATTGTCTTCTGTAACCTATTGTTGCTGATAAATCTGCTGACAGGATGACTGTCATGTCTTTTAGGGTAATTTCCTTTTCTCAGTAGTAACTTAAAATTTTCTTATTGTGTTTGCTATTTTGTAATGTCATTACAATGTGCAGGTTCCAATTAAAACAATTTATTCTGTTTGAGCCTTAGCATCTTCCTTTGATCAGATAACTCACTTTCTTTTCCAAGTCTGAAAAATTCTCACACATCATCTCTATGGATGTTGTTTTTACTTCATACTCTATTTTCTCTCCTCCAGAAACTCTTTTAGATGTGTATCAGGTCTTCTAATTCTATCCTCTAGGTTTCCGAACTTATCTTTGCTGCTTTGGCAGTTTAGTATATGCATTTCCATGTATTTCAGGCTCTTCATAAAAATAATTTTTATAATGTAGGGATTATTTCACTCAAAAGTCATCAATAGTTGTCTACTTCTTACCACCTAAGGGACTCTTCTGGCTTTCAAGGCCCTCATGCATCCAGACCCTGCCATTGCTTAGTTGGGTAACTACAGGCACACAACTTCTTTGAGCCAGAGTTTCCCAACACAAAGAACTTACTGAGATTATTGAAAAACTTAAGAGTTAAAGCATATAAGGTGCTGACAAGTGCACAACACAGTAGCACAGTAAATAACATTTGAAGTGGTGCCCTAGCTCACAGAAATTTCCCTGGTGGTCACCTATACCACAACTTTCCTCCCACCATTTTAGACATTAATTCTGAATGGAAGTTATCAATTCCTTGGTTGTTGTGATTGGCTGAGGCATGGACACAAGAGCCTAGTCCAACTGAGACTTTTAAAATTTGAAGTTTCCTTTATGACTGCAGAGTGAATACTTAAAAAGTGAGTAGAACTGCTGGCTGTACTATGGGAGAAAGAAAGTGACATTTAGAAAAGCGGGGGAGGAAAAATAAGGGTGGGAGAGATATTATTAACACCATTCAAGTGCCTGGCCTCATTAGCTTTGATGATGTGGGACTTTTCAATACTATAGATTCCTTTAACATTTGAATGGTTTATAATAAGCAGCAATACCTTTTAATACAGATTTTAAAATATCAGAATTTGAAGATGAATCTTATGTCATTTTATTGCTTAATTATATAGATTTCTTATTCCTTTATTTCAAATGGTTATTACCCTTTCTCCAGCTATGAAAATGTAGTTGTTGCAATACTAAATTTGAATGGTCCTGCAGAGTTCCCACCTTTCATAGTATTATCTTATTTGATTTGGTGAGATGAGTAGTCTAGGTAACGTTAAGCTTAGTTTCCATAAATGGTGAATTTATGATGCAAATGGTGTTCAGGGTGTAGAAGGGCGAGAACCTGGCTAGGTATTAGGCACTCTCAATCAGGAAAGCTCAGAGAATACAATTAGCAAGGTTGTCAGAGATGGTGCATTAGAAGTCATTTTTTAAAAATATACTTTTATTGATTTCAGAGAGGTAGAGAGAGACAGAAACATCAATGATAAGAATCATTGACTGGTTGCCTCCTGCATGCCCCACACCAGGGATGAAGCCGGCAACCCAGGCATGTGCCCTGACCTCAGATCGAACCTTGACCTCCTGGTTGACACTCAACCACTGAGCCATGCCAGCCAGACTAAATCATTTTCAATAATTATTGTTCATTAGAAAATTTCAGAAGATCTCTAAAAAGTTTCACTAGCTCAATCATAAAATCTAGTAAAATGCATACTCCACAATTTAAATTCATACTCTCAAATGCACTTGTGTTTTCCCAAAAGTTAATCTTCGCCATGTTCCTAATCAAGTTCCTGTTGTGCTTCAAAATTCTAGAACTTTTAACCTAGAGGAGAGATAATTGGGGGTGGGACCCGGGAGAAAGGAATGTATTAATTCTTGCCCAGACATCCACAGTGCTTAACAGGCTCATGTATGAAATAGGTAAATTCTTACACTCTTTGACTAAGAGAACTCTATTGGTTATAGCACATGGGAAATTTTCACAAAGGTAACTTACAATCACAAAGTACTCTAGTAATCCTATCTAATAAAGAGGGAATATGCTAATTGACCATCACTCCATCACAAAGATGGCTGCACCCACAGCTGAGGCCAAGTTCCCATAAGGAGCCTTAACGAGCAATCAGCAGAGACCTGAGGCTGCACCCTCCCCTACCCTTGTGGGGCTTGACAGGGGACCTCAGGCCATGCCCCACACCCAATGGGGCTTGACGGGGACCTCAAGGTGTGCTTCCCGTCCTGGTGCTAGGCTGGGGGACCTCAGGCTGCTCTCCCTGCCCCAGCGCCAGGCCGGGTGACCTCAGGCCATGCCCCCACCAGGTGGGGCTTGACAGGTGACTTCAGGCTGGGGGACCTCAGGCTGCACCCCCCACCCGGCAGGGCTTGATGGGGACCTCAGGCCTTGACCCCTGCCCTGGCGCCAGGCTAGGGGACCTGAGGCCACGCCCCCTGCCTGGTGGGGCTTGACAGGGGACCTCAAGGTGTGCTTCCTGTCCTGGTGCTGGGCTAGGGGACCTCAGGCTGCTTCCCCCTGCCCCAGCGCCAGGCCGGGGGACCTCAGGCCACACCCCCCGCCCCAGCACCTCTCCAGCACAGGGCCAGGAGACCTGAGGCTGCGCCCCCCTGCCAGGCAGGGCTTTGACAGGGGACCTCAAGGTGCACCCCCAGTGCTGGGTTGGGGGAACTCAGGCCACGCCCCCCGCCCAGCGGGGCTTGACGGGGGACATGAGGCTGCGGGCCCCCCCCCCCCCCCGCCTGGTGGGGCTTGACAGGGGACCTCAGGTCATGCCCCCCACCCAATGGGGCTTGACAGGGGATTTCAGGCCATGTCCCCCACCTGGCAGGGCTTGATGGGGGACTTCAAGGCATGCCCCCCGCCCCGGTCTGGGCTGGGGGACCTCAGGCCACACCCCCATCCTGGCACCAGGCCAAGGGACCTGAGGCTATGTCCCCTGCCAGGTGGGGCTTGACAAGGGTGGGACTGGCCGGGTCTGGGTCTCCCGTGATTTTGAGGCGCATGTGGGTGGGGACTTGACTCTGGGTCCCATGGTGTGCCCCAGACTCTGACAGGAAGAAGGTTTTCATATACATTTTACTAATTTTCTTTCATCTCTGACACTTCTATTATAGAGAAAGGGCAAATAGCAATATTAAATTATTTCAGTTAATTAATCCCCTTTTAATGTGCACAAATTTCGTGCACCCCGCCACTAGTATTATCATAACACCTTTGTTTTGGAGATCTCAAGTGCTTTCACAACATTAACTCCTTTACTCTCAGTGAATTGATAAGCAGGGGCTGAGTAACAATTAGTATACATACCTTTTTTATCTGCTACAATTGATGAAGAGAGAGATCTACTCAAAATAATGTGATGTGAGAACATTTTGACTTTTTTTAAAGAATAATTTTTTATTTAAATGCATACAAAGGTAATATTCCAACGTCATAAGTTGTTAACTTTAGCATTCATACAGCATTTCACTCATTTGAAAGTAATCTGTGGACTTGATTTCCTCACTTCTCAAGAATTCCCAATTATGCACAGACTTTGTGGGGGGGGGCAATCAAAGCAAATTCCAAATGAAATGAGTTACTCATAGACAAATAATTTCAAAAACAAATTTATAAGAATCCTTTCACTTTTCCAATTATATTTATTTATTTATATATTTCTAAATATATTTTTTATTGTTGATAGTATTATTTTTTAACTTCATCCTGATTGTTACCTCCCAGTTATAAGAATCCCTCCATTTTAAGTATAACACATAATTTATGATGAGGAATGTAATTTTAGATAAGAAATTGTTTCTATAGAATCATTTTGCACTCTGATATTTTCATTTTTTATGTGTTAAAAGATAAACTTTTTGTTATAAGTACAGCATTGCAATATACTGAGTCCTGGCTTGGGTCCCTCGTTCTCATGACTGCCATTAGACTCAAATCGATCCTCTAAATAGTCTGTCTCAAGAGACACAATTGATGTAGGGAACAAGGGACTTTTGAAAACCGAGCCTGACGTCACACATTTGTGTCTTAACCATCTGTACCTTTTTTATTAACCAGCGGCTGGAGCTGCCCAGGCGGACAGACACAGGCGCACAACAGTCTTCTCCCACACAAGCCTGGAATGGTAACAGTGTGCGGCTGCCGAAGAAAAGCCGTTTCAGAGCTGTGGGGTGGCGTGGGGTGTGTGTGTGTGTGTGTAGCAGGGTGAGGGAGTCATTCCTCTTGTACATCCAAAGGTGCTATTTATTGGAAATCCAGCACATCTTTTGATTTATCTCGAGTGGGAGGCAAAACCTTTCAGATGCGAAAAGAAAGAAAAAAAGAATCAAGCCTGGCAGGGGGACTTTGGAGAGAACCACAGCCTTGCTTCGCATTGGGACGGCGGGTAAGAGAAAGGCTCGGGCGTCTACAACCTGTTTGGCTGCAAACATGCTGCTTTCCGCCCGAGTTCCAACATAGACCACCTCCCACAAGGTGGCTGCCCGGCGTCACCTCTCACCTTTCCGCACCTCCTCCAACCTCCCCAATTCGAGGAGTGTGTGCCGGTGAAGTCATTCCTTCTACGCCGAGCAAGATCCACCTAGTTCAGGCTCCCCCTCCCCCGCTCCTTTTGGCCCTGCCCGCCGCCCCCGGGAGGGCAGCAGCCTCCTGGTGACCACCTCTCACCCCACTCCCTCGGCTCTTTCATTCTCTCCAAGCCCAGAGCGCATTCCCACTCTCCCTCCACTTGCGAGTCCGGTTTGCCCCAATCCCCTACGCTTCCAGGAAGGCGGCAGCCTCCAGGTACCCATCACTCACGCCCCTTCCGGCCTCTCACCCCGTACCTTCGACCTTCCCAGCTTTGGGGAGCGTCTGCACTCTACCTCCACGTGCAAACGGGGGCTATCAAGCACCTTCCCTGTAACCCCCCACCTCCAGCCTCGGGCTCCGCCCACCGCGCTCAGGGCGCGCGCCAAGGAGCACCGGGTCGCCCCTCCTCCGACTCCGCTCCCGTCCCCTCCCCGCCCCGCGCGCGCCCGTGCTCCGCGCCCACTCCTCGCAGTTTCCTCCTCCCCGCCCCCTCCCTCTCCGGGAGGCGGGGGTGGCCCCCAGCGAGCGCGGCGGCGTGGCCAATGGGCGCTCGGCTTACTCTGGCCTCTCCCCCGCGCGGCCGCCAATCGCGGCGGGCGGTGGTGGTAATATTGTGGAGTGGAGTTTGGATGCCGCCGCTGCCGCGGGCTGGAACGGCGCGGCGCGGGGGCTGCCAGGGTATCTCGGGAAGGGGGCGTGAGGAGGTGGCGGCTGCGGCGGCGGCTGCGTGTGCGGGCAGCTCAGGGAAAGAGAAAGAAAGGAAGGAAGAGGGCGGGGAGTCCTCCGAGGAGGAGGCGGGACCGGCCGGGATCCTCACCTCGGTAGCGGCGACAGGCGGCTCGGGAGGCGGTGCCGCCCCCTCCCGCGGACCCCGGGGCGCAGCCGGCCGCCGACCCGCCGGCCCCGGGCAGCGGCCGAGGCTACTGGGGCGGCGGCGGCGGCGACCGCCATGGCGTTCCTTAAACTCCGTGACCAGGTAGGTGAGGGGCGGCGGGGCGGGATCGCGCCGACCGGGGAGGAAGGAAGAGGGGGCGGGCGGGCCAGCGGTGCGGGCCGCCTGGGCGCCCTCTCGGCGGGGTGGCTGCGAGGGAGGCTGGGTGCCGCCCCGGCGACGGGCGAGCGGCGGCTGGGCCGGGGGCCGCGGGCGACCCTCCTGTCAGTGAAGCCCGGGCCGGGTGAAGCCCACGTGCGGCTGGGGGGCTCGCCGCTGCCGCCAGAGGGGCGGGTCCCGCGCTCGCCGCCTGGGCGTCAGCGTCCTGCGCGCTGCCGGGTGTGCGCCTTCCTGCCAGGTGAGGCTCGGGCCTAACAGGTGGCTTCCCGCCGCGGGGCGGGAGCGGTGCTGGCGGCCGTGACCTCGGGTCACGACCTTGCTCGCCCGTTTGCCTCGCCGGATAGTTCGGGGCTCACTCTCTCCGGGTCAAAGGCGGTTGATTTTGCTTATTCAGTGTGCAAGTTCCCAGGCTTTTCTTTTGACATTTGGTGCACCATCTTGGTTACTTTTCTTGATTTGGGAAGAGCTGGTCAAAAAATGTCTGAAGTGCCGAAAAGATAGTGACTCTCTTGAACTGAAAAAATACTTTGTGTCTAGCAACGAAATTGTAATTGTATCAGAATGATTTGTACACCTGAAAACATGGAAAGATGGGTAACAAGGCTTTCAGGCCATGTGGCAGTTTCCAAACATCTCTCCTTTAAGGAAAAGAGAAATTAACGTGAAATTTAACGAGTCGCAATAGACTTATTAGTGCTGAACATTTATTTTTACCACTTGTTTTTCTGAGCAGAAGATATTGAACAGATATGAAGGGAAAGTAACTTGCATGCATTGGGAAACTATTCCGAAAGTTTTTACCCTTGAAAAAACAATGGGAAAAACTTTAGCTGTGTTTTTTAATATTGTCTATTTGTGAATATTGTACCTTAAATTCTGAATCTAAGTAGTATCGTGAATTCTTATTTCACAGTGAATCTTATTTTATATGTAGGCAGTCATAGTGAATTTTATTTTATGCTTAGGCTGATGACGGAAGGTTTTACTTTTAACATCATCAGGACATGGTACTTTGAAAAACTCTACTGTTTAGTAAAGTTTATACATTGTATTTCAAATCATACAACTGCATTGTCCAATATGATAGCCACTAGCCACATGTGGCAACTTAAATTTAAATTAATTAAAATAAAATAAAAAATTGAGTTCCTCGGTTCTAGCCACATTTCAAGTACTCAGTAGCCACATCTGACGATTGTGTGTTGGACAGCACAGATAAGGGATTTCTGATTTATATCATCAGAAAGTCCTATGGGACAGCACTGTTAAAGAATAAAAGAGAAACCACAGTTAAAGCATAAACCAATTTCTGCTAATTCCTGTACAGTTAACTCAACTTATACTCTTGATGGTGTGAAACTCAAGATCATGTTCTCCACTAATCTTGATCAATCGTAATGGCACTTTGTGCTTCCATAAGTTATGGTTGAGGTAATAATTTATTTTTGTTTTGTTTCTAGTCTTACACTTTTGAAAAAGTTTGGATCGTTGCATACATTAGAAATTTGGTGAACTTTTAGGAGAGCATCCCATTTTATTCACCATCAGGTTGAAACCAAAATAGGATTGTGTTTTCAGGCAGACATAAAATCCAGTTGTACCTTTGCATTTGTGTATTTAGGAATTGCAATTATGAAGCAAATGTGATGCTACTCCAGTTTTATATAGTGCCTATTAATACTCAGTTGTGGTGATGTGTGAAATGTCACCTGTAAACTTGAGGATACTTGGACAAGTTAATGACGTGGCATGGCCCAAAGGGGGTCGAACATTGAGGTTTACCTCTGATTATTAAGTAATTGGCTCATCTGGTCTCTCTTTTGAAAGACTTTGAGAAGTGAGTTTGTTTTTTCTCTAAGGGGAATAGCTTTCAGAACTCATGTTGATATTTTATTAGCTTTAGATATGATGGTAAAAATAAATTGGAATACAAGTACTGTTTTAACATTTCCCATCTATAGAAACAGCAGTTCAGGTAGATGAATTATTTTCTTTGGAGAGAGGAGATCTGGAGAAGTACACAGAAATAAAACTGGAAAGTACTTGACACAGCATTTAGCTTGATCCTCATTATACTTGAGATAGGAAGTAGTATAATCTACTTTTCTATGTTATTTCCCTATTTACCTTGTGTTTTGTTTTCTTCTAGCTTTACAAATATGGTCTAATACACAGAAGCTATAAGTTAGTAGGAGTTGTTTTCCTTTGTGCACGTAAGCATGGGGGGGGGGTTTCTAGATGGCTTAAACATAAAATCAGATTAAAGCAGTTTGTTTTCGTATCCAATCAATAATCTGAATAAAACAGTGTCCCTCAGTTTGTACCAACACCTAATATGGGGATAAGAAGTTACTGTACTATTTTCGGTTAGTAAATGAAAATAATTTTTAATTGTAAATGAAATGGAAATTGTTTTCTGTTTGTAGTAGAAACAAACTTTTTCCTAGATGTTTTTCTCAAAGTGTTTAAATAGCATGAATTTGTAAAACTTATAGGGTTTTATTTACAGGTGTCAATTTCAAGATTTTTGTCTTTGCATAAAATTTTTTAAATTTTATTTTCCAGCCTTATTGAGATATTGGCACGTAAGTTTAAGGTGTACAACATGATCATTTAATATTTGTATATATTGTGAAATGATTACCACAATAAGGCTAGTTAACACCTCTGATCCCTCTCACAATTACCAGTTTCTTTGTGTGTGGAGATAACATTTAAATATATATTACAGTATGTAATACTACATACTGTATGACATATTACAGTATGTCACTGTGCTGTACATTAGACCTCCAGAACTTATTTATCTTATAGCTGGAAATCTGTACCTTTTGACCAATTTCATGATTACATTTTATCAGTAGTGATTCATAGTATACCCTAATAGGAAAGGTAGGTGGTCTTTGTTTAGATCAGTGATAACATACAACTGGGAAACTAAATGGCAACTGACTTGAGGCTTTAGTATCTGAAGGACAGTAAGAAGTGGTGGAGATCATGGCAAATAGGACCAAGTGTGTTAGTTGCTGCTCAGCTCTGGGCCACAGTTGCTGTGCAGATTGCCTGGTATTTTTAGAACTCCAGTTTGTTTGTTTTTTAAGAAGCCATAATTCTGTATTCTGATGAAAAATATATTGATAAATATAGGCAAGTTGGTAGTTTTCATTGACAAAAATTTAAAGCTCTGGTTTTAAAAGGGGGCTAGAAGAGGACCAGTTTACTAGTATAACCACTACTTTAGATCAATTTGAGAAAACTAACTACAAAATAAGATTCCTATTAAAAAAACAGTTTTGAGTTACAATAGCCCAAATGGTCATAAACTTTTAAAAATTGAGATAATTTGTATACCGTAAAATTCACTCCTTTTAAGTGTAGTTTTTAGTGTCTTAACAAAGTTGTGTAACCATTACCAGTATTTAATTCCAGAACATTGTTATCACTCCAAAAAGCTATTAACAGTCACTCCTCATTTCCTCTTCCCCCCTTAGGCCCAGGAAGCCACTAATCTACTTTCTGTCTCTATGAATTTACCTATTCTGGATATTTCATATAAATTGAACCATATAATATTTGGTCTTCCGTTAATGATTTATTTCACTTAGCATAATATTTTAAGGTTCACCGTGTTGTAGCATGAATCAGTTGGTCATAAACTTTTATATCATGTTTCTAAAAAAAAGTTTTTACACTTTTATGCTGTGTTACTGCTGCCTATAGTGTGCATATATATAATCTGTGATGTTTGTTTCTATTTTCTGAGTTTGTTTTATAACTGGAGTTAAACTTTGCAGTGGTGCTAAAGGATAAGCTTTTATACTTGCATTGTTTTGTGTAGTGTTAATTGTCAGTAGGTAAGGATTCTTGTTATGTTGAAGGGTTTGTTTTTTTAAACAGGGTTGGCATATATCAATTAGCTATTGGATGGATGAGAATAATTTAACCACTATTTTGGATAGTTAGTAAGTTCTTACTTGATCAAGTATTCACTAAAGGTAGAACATTATTTGACTTTTGGTAGGAAAAAATAGATGATCTTTGAAAAGTCTTATCATTGGGGACACAGAATGTATGAAATGCCTGAAAAACACTGATGCCCAGATATTCAAGAACTATTCTACATTGAGTGTCCCCTTGGTTTGTGTTGGAGACTGTACAGGATACAGTGTGCAGTAGTTAATCATCTCTGCCCTTAAGAATCTTATTGGTTAGAAAAGGAGAAAAGATACATGTAACTGTCCAGTGACTGAGACACTTCACATGAAGAGGGTTTAAGGAAAACATTTGGAACATATTATTTAAAAATGTAAACATAGTTCAAAACTGTGTGTCGTATATTTCCTGATATTGTTTTTTTTTTTTTATTTTGAGACCTTGTAAGATGAAGTGTAGAATGTGGAAAGCTCCTTGAGATACAGGTATCCTATTTCAGAGTTCACAATGGATCAGATGATCTGATTGTAGGCAGAGAGCAACCCTTCATGGCAAGGGAGGTATTTTAGGTTTACAGGAAAGATTTGTTGAAAGCAAGCAGTTGTTCAGAAAGCAACAAGAGGGAGCTATGACAAGCCAGAAAGAGAGGATGGTATATCTATGGTAGGATAGTGAGGAGATAGACCAGATTGGTATGTGTATTTGGAAAGGATAGGAGATAGATTAGCTAAATTAACAATGACTACATTACGAAGTACTTTGAATGCAAGGCTAAGAAGTTTGGACTTGATTTGTAGGTGATGGGAAGTCATAGCTTAACCTACGGTCTTTGAAAGAAATTAGGAGGAATGTGCATGTATGTATTTTTCTCAAGAGAGTTTATAACTTTTATTAGATTTTCCAGGGTGCCCATGACATCCAAAAGTTAAATAACCACTATAGGTTTTAGAAGAATCTATAATAATAAAAGTGTAATATGCTAATTAGACCGGACAACCTTCTGGACAAAGCAGAGGCTGCGAGGGAAGCCCGGGTCCCGGGTGCCTGCCGGTGGCTGGAGGGAATCCCAGGTCCTGGGTGCCAGAGGGAAGCCAGTGCCAGCAGCTAGGGGAAGGAAGGCCTGCTCTTGCATGAATTTCATGCATCGGGCCTCTAGTCCTATCGAATAAAAAGAGTAATATGCAAATTGACCATACCTCCGCTATACCCACAAGCCACGCCCACCAGCCAATCAGGAGGGAATATGTAAATAAACCCACCCAAGATGGCTGCAGCCACAGAGAGCAGGAGGGAGGCTTGGGTTTCCCTGGCAATGGAGGAAGCCAAGCTTTCCGCCTGCCCTTGCCGGCCCAGGCCTCCACACAATGCTACAAAGTTTCAGTTATAGAAGATAAATAAACCCAAACAGAAATGGCAGCAGCCACGGAGCTGGAGAGAGCAGGAGGCTAGGGTTGCCTGCGGTGATGGAGGAAGCCAAGCTTCTGCAGCCCTGGCCTGCTTTGGCCTCCGCTTAAGGCTACAAAGTTTCAATTATAGAATATACATAAATCCCAACAGAAATGGCTGCAACCACGGAGGGAGCAGAAGGCTTGGCTCCACTCCAGGTTACGAAGTTTCAATTGTAGAAGATAAATAAATCCCAGATCCCAGGGCCTCTGCTTGGGTCGCTGGGGGCGTGGCCGGCCTGCAAACCACCACAGGCCCCTCGCCCAGGCTGCCCCACACCCCAAGGGAACCCCCACCCTGATCTGGGACACCCTTCAGGGCAAACCAGCCGGCCTCCACCCATGCACCAGGCCTATCCTATCTCATAAAAGAGTAATATGCAGATTGACCATCACTCCAACACAAAAGATGGCTGCCCCCATGTGGTCAAAGGTCCTGCCCCTATGTGGACACAAGATGGCCACCACAAGATGGCCAGCAAGGGAGGGCAGTTGGGAGGAACCAGGCCTGCAAGGGAGGGCAGTTGGTGGCGATCAAGCCTGCAGGGGAGGGCAGTTAGGGGTGACCCGGCCGGCAGAGGAGGGAAGTTGGGGGTGACTGGGCCTGCAGGGAAGGGCAGTTTGGGGGGACCCAGGCCTGCAGGGGAGAGCAGTTGGGGGTACCAGGCCTGCAGGGGAGGGCAGTTGGGGGTGAACAGCCCTGCAGGGGAGGGCAGTTAGGGGCAAACAGGCTGGCAGGGGAGCAGTTAGGCATCAGTCAGGCTGGCAGGGGAGTGGTTAGGGGGTGATCAGGCTGGCAGGCAGAAGCTGTTAGGGGCAATCAGGAAGGCAGGCAGGCAGGCGAGCAGTTGGGAGCCAGCAGTCCTGGATTGTGAGAGGGATGTCCGACTGCCCGTTTAGGCCCGATCCCACCGGGCAGTCGGACATCCCTCGAGGGGTCCCAGATTGGAGAGGGTGCAGGCTGGGCTGAGGGACACCCCCCCCCTCCCCGTGCACGAATTTCGTGCACCGGGCCTCTAGTAGATTATAAAAGACAAATGGGGACAGCCAGAGCAGTTAGGTGGCTATTGCTATAATAGTAAGACATTTTAGTACCAACTGAGTACATTAAGTACTAAGCAAACATTTTAATGGGAATTAACACATCTTTAAAGGATCCTCATAGCTATATTAATGGCTCACTTGTGTGTATAGTTAAGAGTATCTTATGTTCATGTGACAATTGACAGTTTTTTTGTTGCATAGTTCCACTAGGGTAAATTAAACATGGAATTCAATTAAACATTGGTTATCTATATATATAAAAAGCTAATATGCTAAGTGTCCATCCGGTTAATGATGTCACATAGCAATGCCCGGCTTCCTCTCCCTAGCAACTAGTGTACGTGGAGTTTCTTCAGCCCAGGAACAGGACTTGCTTTATAGCCAGGTGGAAACATTTTACACTCTAACCAAATGTCTGTGAAGCATTTTCCCATGCCTCATCTCATTTGATCCTCACAGAAGTCCTTTAGTAGATAGATAGGAGACATGGTGGAGATTTAGAAAGCTTAGAAACTTGACCTGACTGAAAAGAAGTAAGAAATGGTAGACCTTGAAAATGACTTCAGGTTTTCTCACTGCTCTGAATATAGTCAAACACTGCTGCAGTTAAATATTTTACCTTTTTTTCTCCCTGCGTGATCTGCAATAATAATCTGCTTTGGGTTGATATTTACTGCTGTGTTGCTGAGAATTGCCTGAAAAAGAAGTTGGGTTGCTTCACTGGTCTGGAAAAAGTTTAGCTAAATCAGAAAGCAGGTCTAATTAAGCAAGTTTATTCTATACATATAAAGGCTAAGTTGACTTGCACATGCGCGATACATATAAAGCTCTTGCTGGCGCCAATCGCACGCGTGTTTCAATCTGTCATTGTCGATCGTGAATTTGGTTGACATGTCTATTATAGACAAAGGGCGAATAGCGATATTAAAATATTCTAATTTCCTTTCAATGTGCATGAATTCGTGCACTGGGCCACTAGTGGTAGTAATAAAAAGAGCAGATAGTTCAAGTAGTTAAGATTTGGGTCACATTAGGTTTCCCTGCATTTTATATTATTTCATTTTTATTTTTCTAGTTATTGTGAAATTTATATTCAGTGAATGCACTCTACCTGGGCTGGAGTGAGATGCTCCTGGGAAATGTTTTGTGCCTGAAGAAAATAGTTTAGGATTCAATCTTTGGTTCTGGATAATGCATCTCATGGACAGTTCACATCAAATCAGTCACACAGCAATGCTTCTAATTTAAAGCAAAATTAATGAAATCTCCAGTTACTTAAACCAATAATGATTTAATGTGTTGCATGTTATATACATTGTATACAATAATGTTTTAATGTATTATGCATTGTATACAGTGTATACAATGATTAAAGTTCCCAAGTACTTTAGATTTAATTTCCACTCCTGCTCCCCAACCTCAGTTCTTATACTATTAGTTGATTCATCCACCTGCTTTATAGGATACTGGTTTTTTTTAAAAAGTTACCAGCTTCCCTGTGTGTATACTAATTGGCATACAAAGCGAAGCTGGATAGAATTGCTGCCTCTACAACTTTAGTGAAAAGTTTACTTTTGCCTAGTAAATTTAAGTTCAGAATCTTAATTAGTTACGGTTTACCAATTAAATGCATTTATTATAAACTTAAACTTATTTTCTACTCTTAGGATATAAAGCACATGGCCCGTGTCACTCATGGTTGAGTGTTGACCTATCAACTAGGAGGTCACATTGGATTCCTGGTCAGGCCACATGCCCAGGTTGCAGGCATGATTCCCTGTAGGGGGCGTGCAGGAGGCAGCCGATCAGTGATTTTCTCTAATCATGAATGTTTCTTTCTCTCCCTCCCTCTCTGAAATCAGAAAAATTATATATTTTTAAAAAGGATATAAAGCCACAGATAATATGCAGCAAAGAATAATTAAAATATTTAAAAAGATAAATTGGGAAGTAGTTATCTAAGGTACCCAAAAACCCCCACAAAAATTTGTCTTGTAATAGGAAGTATAAGTTAGTCTGGAGAAGCAGTCTTTTCTCTTGCATCAGTATCTGTATTAAAAAGTTTGATAGCTTTTTCTTTTTAAAGTTTTTCTGAGATATAATTCACACGCCAATTTAAATTGTATAGTTTAGTGATTTCAAGTATATATAAGTATCACCACAATAAATTTTGGAACATGTTATCACTCCAAAAAGAAACCTCTTACCCCTAAACCTGTCATTTCCTCCCTTGCCCTACTACTAATTTACCTTCTGTCTCTCTTTATTTGCCTGTTTCACTTAGCATGTTTTGTAGGTTCATTATATTGTAGCATATATCAATATTTTCATTGCCCATATAATATTTCCATTTTATCATATACCACATTTTATTTAACCACTTGACATTTGATGGACATTTGGGTTATTTCCACTTTGGGACTAGTGTGAATAATGCTGCTCTGAACATTTGTGTCAAAGTTTTTGTGTAGAAATAAGTTTCTATTTCTATTGGATATACTAGTATACTTAGAAATGGACTGCTTGGGTCATATAGTAATTCTGTATTTAGCTTTTTAAAGAACTGCCCATTCCTTTTCCATCGTGGCTGCACCATTTTGCATTCCCACCAGCAATGTATGAGGGTTCTAATTTCTCCATATTCTCAGTAACACCTATTGTCATCATCTGTCTTTTTAAAACATTTTATTATAGTCATCCTAGTGCAGTGGTCGGCAAACCGTGGCTCGCGAGAGCCGTGGTTTGCCGCTCTGTTGACTAATGAGTTTGCTGACCACTGACCTAGACTCTCAATTCCAACAATTACAGGCTGCTGTTGTTCCTTGTGATTAAGACCCTATCCCAGGGCAAACTCGTTAGTCAACACAGCGGCAAACCGTGGCTCGCATTTGGCTCGCGAGCCGCAGTTTGCCGACCACTGTCCTAGTGTGTATGAAGTTATATCTCCTTGTGGTTTTGATTTGCATTTCCCTGATGGCTAATGATACCGATTATCTTTTTCTCAGATCCTTTGTCCATTTTTAAATTGGGCTACTTGTCTTTTTTTTTTTTTTTAATATATTTTATTGATATTTTACAGAGAGTTTTACAGAGAGGAAGGGAGAGGGATAGAGAGCTAGAAACATCGATGAGAGAGAAACATCGATTAGCTGCCTCCTGCACACCTCCCACTGGGGATGTGCCCACAACCACGGTACATGCCCTTGACCGGAATCGAACCTGGGACCCTTGAGTCCGCAGGCCGACGCTCTATCCACTGAGCCAAACCGGTTTCTGCTTGCTTTTTTTTTTTTTTTTTTTTTTAAAATGTATTTCTTTATTGATTTCAGAGAGGAAGGAAGAGGTAGAGAGAGATAGAAACATCAATGATGAGAGAGAATCATTGATCGGCTGCCTCCTGCACACCCCCCACTGGGGATTGAGCCCACAACCTGGGCATGTGCCCTTGGCCAGAATCGAACCTGGGACCCTTCAGTCCACAGGCTCTATCCACTGAGCCAAACTGGCCAGGTCTACTTGTCTTTTTATTATTGAGTTGTAGGAGTTCTTTATATATTTCAGGTACAAATCCCTTATCAGATAGGTGATTTGCAAAATTTTTCTCCCATTCTGTAGATTATCTTTCTACTTTTTTGATGGTATTTTTTGAAGCACAAAGGCTTTTAATTATCAGTGACTTCTAGGGTTGTAACTGTAGGGCCTAGGTGGATAGGGCATGCAAGAAGGAGGAGCTGGTTTGAGGCTAAAATGAATTCAGTTCTGGCTTTTTTAAGGTCCTAGTGGGACATTTAAATGGAGAAATGTTATAGTAACCAGTTAAATGTGAGGCTGGACTCGGAGAAAAGTGTTTTTAGTGGTAATTGAAGTGAATGAGGTCACTCAAGGAATGAGAAAGCTCATAGTCAAGAAAGGGATAATCTACACCAGGCGTCCTCAAACTACAGCCTGCGGGCCACATGCGGCCCGCCGCGGACATTTATCCGGCCTGCCGGGTGCCACTGCCTGTCCTGCTTAGCAGCCAACTCGTCCCGCATAGGAATTTGTTCATAGTTTTTTTTTTTCAAACTATAGTCCGGCCCTCCAACGGTCTGAGGGACAGTGAACTGGCCCCCTGTTTAAAAAGTTTGAGGACCCCTGAACTAATAAAAGAGAAACATGCAAATTACCATCACTCTGCTACGCTACCAGCCAATCAGAGTGAGTATGCAAATTAACCTGAAAACATGGCGGCAACCCCGCCTCCCCCTCCCCCCCACTGCTCTGGGCCTGTGGGGGTTGGAGAAGTCGGGTGCCATGCCTGAGGCTGGCTGCAGCCGGGAGACGAAGAAGATGCTTGCACCCTGATCCCAGGCCGCAGACAGCAGCAGAAGCCTCATGTCTGCCTGCCCCACATCCTGGGGGAGACAGAGAAACCGGGCCCCAGCGCCTGGGGCTGGGTGCGGCCTGGGAGACTAAGAAGCTGCCTGCTCCATGATCCCAGGCCACAGCCAGCCGGAGAAGTCGCCCACACTGCATCCCAGGGAAGACAGAGAAGCTGCCCGCCTGCGGTCCAGGTGCCAACACCTGCGGCTGGCTACAGCCTGATAGACAGAGAAGCTGCCCACCCACAGTCCCCGACACCAGTACCTGTGGCTGGCTGTGGCCTGGGAGACAGAGAAGCCGCCTACCCCGCAGTCCCGGGCACCAGCACTTGCAGCTGCAGCCCAGGCGAAGCCACCTCCGCACCATCCCCTGCGGCTGCAGCCGGCCTGGACGCCTATGGCTGACCAGAGGGAGAGAAGCCCAAATCCCGGGTGCCTGTGGTCGGCTGTAGGAGGGAATCCTGGGTCCAGGATACGGGGCCGAGGCAGAGGTGGTTAGGGGCAATCAAGCCAGCAGGGGAGCACTTAGGGACAATCAGGCTGGCAGGCAGAAGTTAGGGGCAATCAGGCAGGCAGGCGAGCGGTTAGGAGCCAGCAGTTCTGGATTGTGAGAGGGATGTCCAACTGCCGGTTATCCCTTGAGGCAGCCATGGGCAAACTACGGCCCGTGGGCCAGATCCGACCCGTTCGGCTGTTCTATCCAGCCCGCGGAGCCGAAAGAGCGGAGGGTTCTCTTGCTCTCCCCTCCGCTCCTTTACTTTGAATTTATATTAGTTCACACAAACACTCCATCCATGCTTTTGTTCTGGCCCTCCGGTCCAGTTTAAGAACCCATTGTGGCCTGAGGGGTCCCAGATTGGAGAGGGTGCAGGCCAGGCTGAGGGACACCCTTCCCCCACCCTCCCCCCCCCCCCCCCCGTGCACGAATTTCGTGCACCGGGCCACTAGTGGAGAATATGAAATGAGTGGAGGAAAGGAAGCCTGGGAAGAAGATACCAGAATTAGGAAGAGAGCCATGAGAGACTATCACAGGCCAAGGAATGAAGAATTTCCGAAGTTACACTTGTGTTGTCTTAGACACAAGGCTTAATTTTTTTCATCATCTTTTAGTTTTCTTTTTATCCAATATATTGTTTTCAACTTTTTCATGGAAATATTCTTTTCTGTTTGCTCCAAGTTCTTTACTTCCTAAGCTCCTAACTTGGCATCAGAATCGTTTAGCTAACTTAAGTACAAAATTTGGGAGTCCTATTAGATCTGAATGAGGATCACTTGAGGTAATGATCCAGAATCTGTATTTTAAAACCTCTGGTAAAGACTGGCTTGCTCTTCACCAAGCTTGTTCCCTTTTTTCTCAGGTCCCAACTCATTTATACATTTATTTACTAGCCTCTCTTGAATTTGGGAATGGTCATATGATTGAGGTCTGGTCATAGGAATGAAGCAGAGAAGTGTTGAGTGTTTCTTTCACCCCAACCAATACAAACTTTCCTTGAACAAAGCTCTCTATCCTTTACCTGCTGGTTGGATTGTCTGCCAGAGCAACTTTGGAAATGATGTGTCCAAGAGAACTTCTGTCAGCCTTGGGTCATCTCCAGTCTCCTTTTGCCCTCAGATGATCATTAATGTGGATTTTTGGTCTTTGTGTAAGCATGAAATAAGAAAAAAACTATTATGTTATTCCACAGTTTTGGTATTTATCTTTTACTAGAGGCCTGGTACACGAAAATTCGTGCATTCGGGGGGGGGGCGGCGTCTCCTCTGGCAGCCCGGGAGCCCTTGGGGGATGTCTGACTGAGGGCTAATCCCGCTCCATGCGGAGAGCAGGCCTAAGCCAGCAGTTGGACATCCTTAGCGCTACCGAGGAGGCGGAAGAGGCTCCTGCCACCACCACTGAGCTCACAGCCATCAGCCCGGCTTGTGGCTGAGCGGAGCTCCCCCTGTGGGAGCCCACTGACCACCAGGGGGCAGCTCCTGCATTGAGCATATGCCCCCTGGTGGTCAGTGTGCATCATAGTGACCAGACCAGTTGTTCTGCTGTTAGGGTCAATTTGCATATTACTCTTTTATTATATAGGATAGCACCGTTTCTTTAACCAAGATAACTCCTTCGGTTATTATTATTCAAATTCAGATTTGGAAATCATTGCCCTTCGTTTGTAGGTTAGTCTTCAGCTGTTGATTTCTAGACCTTATATGTAAATATAAGGTTTTCTTTGTAATAATTTTCATGGAAATGGTTATAGTTAATATCCTACTTATCTTATTAAGTAACAAACATTTGTATGCTTACTACTGGCTGGTCTTTGATACTGGGATACATCCTATGTAATAAAAGCCTAATATGCTAAGTGTCCGGTTGTCTGGTAGACCGTTCAACCAATCAAAGCGTAATATGCTAATGATATGCTAAGGCCGCTTAACTGCTTGCTTTGACGTACACTGACCACCAGGGGCAGACAGTCGACTGGTCGACCAGTCGCTATGACATGCACTGACCAGTAGGTGAGCTTGCTGCTGGCATCTGGCCGATCGGGACTCAGCGAGACAGGCGGGACACACCCTGGAGCCCTCCTGCGGTCCCTCCCCCACTGGCCAACCTCCTGGGTCCCTCCCCAGCCCCGATCATGCATTGGTGGGGTCCCTTGGCCTGGCCTGTGCCCTCTTGCAATCCAGGACCCCTCAGGGGATGTCGGCAAGCCAGTTTTGGCCCGATCCCACAGGCCAGGCCAAAGGACCCCACTGATGTACAAATTCGTGCACTGGGCCTCTAGTCTTAATATATAAAACAGTCTCACTCAGCTGGCATGGTTCAGTGGTTGAGCATCGACCTATGAACCAGAACGTCTCAGTTCGATTCCCAGTCAGGGCACATGCCCAGGTTGCCAGCTCTATCCCCAGTAGGGGGTGTGCAGGAGGCAGCCGATCAATGATTCTCTCTCATCATTGATGTTTCTATCTCTCTCTCCTCCCATCCTCTCTGAAATCAATAAAAAAAATATTTAAAAACAACAACAACAAAACAGTCTCTGCCTTTTAGTGTGAGATAAGGGCAATT
Source organism: Plecotus auritus (assembly GCF_963455305.1). Classification (NCBI taxonomy): domain Eukaryota; kingdom Metazoa; phylum Chordata; class Mammalia; order Chiroptera; family Vespertilionidae; genus Plecotus; species Plecotus auritus. The sequence goes on along the minus strand of NC_137773.1, from coordinate 153,709,418 downwards.
ATCTTTTTTTTTTAAATATATTTTATTGATTTTTTACAGAGAGGAAGGGAGAGGGATAGAGAGTTAGAAACATCGATGAGAGAGAAACATCGATCAGCCGCCTCCTGCACACCCCCTACTGGGGATGTGCCTGCAACCAAGGTACATGCCCTTGACCGGAATCGAACCTGGGACCCTTCAGTCTGCAGGCTGATGCTCTATCCACTGAGCCAAACCGGTTTCGGCAAGGGCAATTATCTTACCTGTGCTTTGAGACCATCAAGGGAGAAAAGACTAATTGAACCCCATGGTAGAGTTGGGCCCTTATTTTAATGGGATTTTATTTCTTCCTATAATATTGTTTTCTCTCATCCTGAGTAGACAAAAGCTATAGTCTGTATAAAATCCTTTTAGAGGAACCAACACTATATTTTCGGTAGATTTGTGTAACATGAGGGTATTTTACATAAGCATATGTTTTTTTCTTCATCTCTACCACCAAGAAAAAATCAAATACTTTATATAAGAGAACTGCAATTCTTAGTCTTTTTAAATTTATTTTTTATTTATTTTTATTGATTTCAGAGAGTAAGGGAGAGGGAGAGAGAGATAGAAACATCAGTGATGAGAGAGAATCATTGATTGGCTGCCTCCTGCACATCCCCTCACTGGGGATCGAGCCTTCAACCCAGGCATGTGCCCCTGACCAGAATTGAACTCAGGACCCTTCAGTCTGCAGGTTAATTCTCTATCCACTGAGCCAAACCAGCTAGGGCGGAAATTCTTAGTCTTGATGCAGATTATATTATTAAACTTTTCCTGCAGTCAACTAAAGGATGTTTTGTGGTTTTTTTTTTAAGGAATATCTTATTGATTGCATTTCCTCCTCCCCCCCTTTTTTTGAGGGAACTTTTGGATTAGAAATGGTGAAAGTAAGAAAGGACCTAATTCTACCTATATAGGGGTTGTCAAAAGTAAGTTTACAGTTGTGAGTATGTAAAACAGTTTATTCTTGTATTATATTTAGTTAATATTTTTATTTGTATTATAACTGTAAACCTCCTTTTGCCCACCCCTGTATTCTTATTAGTATAATTAGGATAAAATCAGATAATTCAAACAGGACTTTAAAAGATTTTGTGTGGGAGGAAAAAGGAGGGAGAAACCAAGATGGCGGCATAGGTAAGCACCTAAACTGCTGCCTCGCACAACAATTTCAAAACTACAACTAAAAGACAGAACGGACACCATCCAGAACCACAGGAAAGCTGGCTGAGTGGAAATTCTACAACTAGAAGGAAAGAAAAGCTCACAGAGAATTGGAGGTACGGCAAAGGGTATTTGTGCGTGCAGAGAGGAAGGGCGGCTGAGAGCCTGGCTGACTTTCTCTGGCGGGTGGGGGGAGGAAGCCCCCGACTGCACTGAACCCCAGTTCTGACTGCACTGAACCCCAGTTCTGGGCGAAACCCCGTGGACCCAGGCTCATACAGGGGGAGTCTGGACTGTCAGGTAGAGAGAAAGGCACCCGGAGACTCGGAGACCCAGGGGAGCCCCAGCGGGCAGGGGTCTGGAGGCGCGCGCGCCAGTATGCACAAAGACTGCGGAGGTTGCCACAGGCTTTCCCTAGCAGAAGGGAGTCGGAAGCTTCTGACTGCACTGAACCCCAGTTCTGACTGCACTGAATCCCAGTTCCAGGCGAGCCCCTGGGGACCCATGCTCTTACGGGGGGGGAATCTGGACTCTCAGGCGGAGGCTCGAGAGCTGGGGAAGGCAGAGGTCTGGAGGCCTGCACGCGCAAGGGCAGGGCTGACGGGAAGCCAAGACTGTCTGCTCTGCCCTGAGACTCCACCCCATCCAAACTGAGCACAGAGGCTTTTGCAATTTGGCAAGTCTAATCCTATAAGGCTGTCTCCAGCACTGAACTTCTCCCAGCGTAGACGCAGTGAAAATGCGGCGACAAAGAAACAGATCACAAACGAAAGAAATAGAGGAAAACAAACGACTGGATATAGAATTCAAAACCACAGTTATAAGGCTTTTCAAGAATATTCTAGAAAAGGCCGATAAATATAACAAGACCCTCGAAGACATGAAAAAGGACCAACTAGAAATTAAACATACACTGACTGAAATAAAAAATATTATACAGAGACCCAACAACAGATTAGAGGAACACAAGAATCAAGTCAAAGAATTGAAATACAAACAAGCAAAAAACACTCAAGCAAAAAAGCAAAAAGAAAAAAAAATCCAAAAAGTTGAAGATAGTGTAAGAAGACTCTGGGACAACTTCAAACGTACCAACATCAGAATTATGGGGGTGCCAGAAGAAGAGAGCGAGCAAGATACTGAAAACCTATTTGAAGAAATAATGACCGAAAACTTCCCCCACCTGGTGAAAGAGATAGACTTACAAGTCCAGGAAGTGCACAGAACCCCAAACAAAAGGAATCCAAAGAGGACCACACCAAGACACATCATAATTAAAATGCCAAGAGCAAAAGACAAAGAGAATATTAAAAGCAGCAAGAGAAAAACATTTAATTGCCCACAAGGGAGCACCCATACGATTGTCAGCTGATTTCTCAACAGAAACCATGCAGGCCAGATGGGAGTGGCAAGAAATTTTCAAAGTGATGAATAGCAAGAACCTACCACCAAGATTACTCTACCCAGCAAAGCTATCATTCAGAATTGAAGGGCAGATAAAGAGCTTCACAGATAAGAAAAAGCTAAAGGAGTTCATCACCACCAAACCAGTATTATATGAAATGCTGAAAGGTATTCTTAAAGAAGAGGAAGAAGAAAAAAGTAAAGATAAAAATTATGAATAACAAATACATATCTATCAACAAGTGAACCTAAAAATTAAGTGAATTAAAAACCTGAGGAACAGAATAATCTGGTGAATATAATAGAATCAGGGGCATAGAAAGGGAGTGGACTGACAATTCTCAGGGGGAAAGGGGTATGGGGGGGTTCAGGAAGAGACTGGACAAAAATCATACACCTATGGATGAGGACAGTGGGGGGGAGGTAAGGGCAGAAGGTGGGGTGGGAACCGGGTGGAGGGGAGCTATGGGGGGAAAAAGGAGAAACAATTGTAATAATCTGAATAAAGATTTATTTAAAAAAATAAAAATAAAAGATTTTGTGTGTGTGTGTGTGTGTGTGTGTGTGTGTATAGATGGGCAAACAGAAAGCTTCTATACTGGATAGTTTTCTGAATGGTGGGAAATTTCCCCCACTCTTTGAAAGCTTACATCCTACGCAGTGTGTAGTTACAGAGTCAGAGTGGGTCATGCCAAGAGGGAAAAGTGTCCCTGGGAGAACTATAAACAGCTAGGCAAGCAACAACCACCACCTGGAGAAATGAAGTTAGTTGATCTTGAAAGTTAACAACACCTGGCTTTTAAGGGATGTAAAAGCAAACTACAGCATCACACTGAATCTTTTTTAATGGAGTGTTTAATCCTTTCCTATTAAATGTTATTTATGAAAAGGTTGAATTTACATCTCCCATTTGCTATTTATTTTCTGTTATACCTCATGTCTTTTTTGTTGTTCCTGTCACCTTTTGTATTTTCTTTTTACAAATTTATTTTTTAAAATGATATTTTTCTTAAGGTTTGTTCTTGGGATTACATTTGAATTTATCAGTCTACTTCAGATTACTACTAATAATGCTCCAGTATAGCTCCATTTCCTCCTCTCTCCTTTGTGCTTATTGTCATACTAGAGGCCCAGTGCACGCATTTGTGCACGGGTGGGGTCCCTTGGCCTGGCCAGCAATTGGGGCCGATGGGGGGGGAGACGGCCAGCCCGGGGGAGGGACAGGAGGAGGTTGGTCAGTCGGGGGGAGGGACTGGGGGAGGTTGGCCGGCCACGGGAGGTTAGCTGTGGGAGCGCACTGACCACCCGGGGGCAGCTCCTGCATTGAGTATCTGTCTCCTGGTGGTCAGTGTGCGTCATAGCAACTGGTCAACCCGTCATGCAGTCGTTTCGGCTTTTATATATATAGATATATTATGTTCATTTATGTAATAAACCCAGCAATACAGTGTTTTAAGCAATATATGTCTCTTAAAGAGGAGAAAGGAGAAAAATATTTATAGTCTTTTAACCAACGTATTTACCATTTCTGATACTTTATTTCTTCTTGTGCATTTTGGTTACTGTCTGGTGTCATTTGCTTCCTCCTGTACCTCTATTCTCTCCTCTCTTTTTTTTGCTATTATTGTTATATACTAGAGGCCCGGTGCACGAAATTAGTGCACGGCGGGTGGGGGTGGGTAGGATGTCCCTCAGCCCAGCCTGCACCCTCTCCAATCTGGGACCCCATGAGGGATGTCAGACTGCCCCACCGGATCGGGCCTAAATGGGCAGTCAGACATCCCTCTCACAATCCAGGACTGCTGGCTCCCAACTGCTCGCCTGCTTGCCTGCCTTCCTGATTGCCCCTAACTGCTTCTGCCTGCCAGCCTGATCACCCCCTAACCACTCCCCTGCCAGCCTGCTTGCCCCTAACTGCCCTCCCCTGCAGGCCTGGTCACCCCTAACTGCCCTCCCCTGCAGGGCTGTTCACCCCTAACTGCCCTCCCCTGCAGGCCTGGTCACCCCTAATTGCCCTCCCCTGCAGTCCTGGTTACCCCTAACTGCCCTTCCCTGCAGGCCTGGTACCCCCAAACTGCTCTCCCCTGCAGGCCTGAGACCCCCCCCCCAACTGCCCTTCCCTGCAGGCCCGGTCACCCCCCAACTTCCCTCCTCTGCCGGCCTGGTCACCCCTAACTGCCCTCCCCCGCAGGCTTGATTGCCACCAACTGCCCTCCCTTGCAGTCCTGGTCCCTCCCAACTGCCCTCCCCTGCTGGCCTGATCGCCCACAACTGCCCTCCCTTGCAGGCCTGGTTCCTCCCAACTGCCCTCCCCTGCTGCCCATCTTGTGGTGGCTATCTTGTGTCCACATGGGGGCAGGATCTTTGACCACATGGGGGCAGCCATCTTGTGTGTTGGAGTGATGGTCAATCTGCATATTACTCTTTTATGAGATAGGATAGAGGCCTGGTGCATGGGTCGGGGCCAGCTGGTTTGTCCTGAAGGGTGTCCTGGATCAGGGTGGGGGTTCTCTTGTGGTGTGGGGCGGCCTGGGTGAGGAGCCTGTGGTGGTTTGCAGGCCAGCCACGCCCCCCGGCAACCCAAGCAGAGGCCCTGGGATCTGAGATTTATTTATTGTCTACAATTGAAACTTTGTAGCCTGGAGTGGAGCCAAGCCTTCTGCTCCCTCTGTGGTGGCAGCCATTTCTGTTGGGATTTATGTATATTCTACAATTGAAATTTTGTAGCCTTAAGAGGAGGCCAAAGCAGGCCAGGGCTGCAGAAGCTTGGCTTCCTCCATCACCGTGGGCAACCCTAGCCTCCTGCTCTCTCCAGCTCCATGGCTGCCGCCATTTCTGTTGGGATTTATTTACCTTCTATAATTGAAACTTTGTAGCCTGGAGTGGGCCGGCAAGGGCAGGCAGAAATCTTGGCTTCCTCCATCGCCGGGGAAACCCAAGCCTCCCTCCTGCTCTCTCCATGGCTGTAGCCATCTTGGTTGGTTTAATTTGCATACTCACTCCTGACTGGCTGGTGGGGGCGTGGCCGGTGGGTATAGCGGAGTGATGGTTAATTTGCATATTACTCTTTTATTAGATAGGATAACATCTTTGTATGTTATATATGCCTAACAACTTTATAATTGTTTTAGGCAGTTAGTTACCCTTTAAGTCAAGAGAAAAAAGTAAAAAATATATGTATACTGTCTTTGATAATGTTATTTTTTCTTTGCCTGTAATTACCTTTACCAGTGTTCTTTATTTTTATGTAGATTCCAGTTATTTTCTGATGTCACTTTTTCATCCTAAAGAATTTCTTTTCATCTCTATCTCCTGAAGCATACTTGTTAGAGTTAGTGACACCCTCCCCACCCCCACCCCTCCCATCCTCTCAATTAGGATTATATTTCTTATGATTTTATACGGGAGTGAGGATTGAGAAGGGAGAAGGATGGCAGGAGATGAGGCTGGGGCAAAGTAAGTAAGGGCCAATTCTTAGAGTATCTTGGGTTCAATGTTATGGGATTTGAACCTCATAGCTGTGGGGAGTGACCATTGGAACATTTTATGCAGAGTTCTGTCATCAGGTTTGAGCCTCGAGGAAAGGACTTTTTAGAAAGACTGGATTCTGAAGGCTGTTTTAGAATTGACAGGTGAAGGTGAATTTGCCTTTTTCTCTGAAATTCCTACTTCTTTGTTCTTTTGGGCAATTAAAAGCTGTTTATATCCAAGTAGTAGCTACTCGATTGCAGGCATAAAATATTTAGAGTTGTACATAGTTTGTAGAATGGGAATGATGGAGCTGTCTGTGAAGTTTGTGAAACAGTAGTTTGAGAACCACTGTCATAGGATGAACAGATTGCTTACTGTTTGTGTATGTGGGATGGGATGTGTATTGAAACTTAAACATCTTTTGGCAGCTGACCTTTTAAAAAACTTTTTAATTCTTAAAGGCTGGTTATAGATATGCAGTACCTTTCAGTCGTTTTGATATGACAGAGAAGTGTTTGATCGTTTTATTTGGTACTCACAACTTTAAAAAATTTTTTTTTGTGTGTAGTTTTGTTTGCTTCTCAGGAAAAATTGAAGAGCATAAAACTTATCTTTCCAGGTTTTTGCTACCAGTTTTTCACATAAGTATAAAATGAAAGGAAAAAGGTTCCCTTCCCAAATCTTGCCAGATTCTGTTGTAAACAATCCTTGTGATTGTCAACGCATGTTTTTTCCTGTGAGCAGCTTCTGTAGAGGATGACCTTGTTTCTACACTGGTCTCATTTATTGCCTACAGTTGCCTTTAGGAGTGCAGGACCCTTTTCCCCCCCATTATTCATAAAAAAAATCATTAAACTTACCATTTACAAGAGTTTAACAGTGTTTCATTAAACTGATGGAAGTTAGAATTGAAACTGGGAGGGGGGAGATTTACCTATTTAGTCTTGAACTTAAAATTTTCTAGAGAGTAAGGGCTGCATTTTTGCCCAGCACCAAACAGGTAACAAGGAATTTAGGCATATAATTATGTCACATGCTTTCTACGTACTAGAATAGAAAATAACATTGTTACCTACCACAATCAATACTTTGATATCTTGGTAAACCAGCATTTTCCAAATGACTCATTATGTTATAAAATCACACATGGTTAAAGATACATTAGAAGTACTTGAATTTCAGTGTGAAAAAGCATGAAAAGCTCATTGATTTAGTTTCACATTTCACATTGCAACCAACCTTTAAGAGAGACCACTTTGTCAAGTTTTGATGTAGTGTCAAAGAAGAATATCCATAATTATGTGAAAAGGCTTTTATAAATATGGTTTCATTTTCTGTAGTTATGAGTTACAGTTTTTCTTCATATACTTAAAGGAGGAAAACTTATAGCATATTGAATGCAGAAGCGGCTAAGTTACTCTAGCTATCTTCTATTTAGCCAGACATTAAAGAGATTTGTACAAATGTAAAACACAGTGTCGGTCTTCTCACAAATTTTAAAAAGTTATTTTCATAGTTATTTATACTGATATGTAACATTAAGTAGACTAAAAATCCTATCTAATAAAGAGGGAATATGCTAATTGACCATCACTCAGTCACAAAGATGGCTGCACCCACAGCTGAGGCCAAGTTCCCATAAGGTGCCTTAACGAGCAATCAGCAGGAACCTGAGGCTACGCCCTCCCCCGCCCCTGTGGGGCTTGACAGGGGACCTCAGGCTGTGCCCCCCACCTGGCAGGGCTTGACAGGGGAACTCAGGCTGCACCCCCTGCCCCAGTGCCAGGCCAGGGGACCTGAGGCCGCACTCCCCACCCAGCGGGGCTTAATGGGGGACCTCAAGGTACACTTCCCCTCCTGGTGCTGGGCTAGGGGACCTCAGGCCGCTCCCCCAACCAGGTGGGGCTTGACAGGGGACTTCAGGCCACACCCCCCCCACCCAGGCACCAGGCCAGGGGACGTCAGACCACACCCCCTGCCCCAGCACCAGACCAGGGGACCTGAGGCTACACCCCCCTGCCTGGCTGGGCTTGACAGGGGTCCTCAGGCTGTGTCCCCCACCTGGCGGGGCATGATGGAGGACTTCAAGGCACGCCCCCCACCCTGGTCTGGGCTGGGGGACCTCAGGCCATGCCCCCCGTCCTGGTGCTGGGCCAGGGGACCTAAGGCTACGCCCCCTGCCCAGCAGGGCTTGACAAGGGTGGGACTGGCCAGGTCTGGATCTAGCCCAATGGGGGCGGGGGCCAGCCGGGTCTGGATATCACACGATTTTGAGGTGCATGTGGGTGGGCGGGGACTCTGGGTCCTGTGGTGTGCCCCATACTCTGACAGGAGGAAGGTTTTCATATACATTTTACTAATTTTCTTTCATCTCTGACACTTCTATTATAGAGAAAGGGCAAATAGCAATTTTAAATTATTTCCTCTAATTAATTCCCTTTTAATGTGCACGAATTTCGTGCACCCAGCCACTAGTATTTAAATAATTTCTGTGTTTTAATTTTGAATATAGCAGACATAAAAATAAATAACTGCCATAAACATAACTCTTTAGGGTCCTCAATAATTTTAAAATGTGAAGGGATTTTGAGACCAAAAATATTTTGAACTAATAGCTTTCTGATATTGGTCCCTCAGATATTGTTGAACCTAAGTTTTTTTGTCTCTTGCTGAGTTAGGCTACCATAGGCTAGAAGATTTAAATTCCTTGGGTTTTGATGGAAAGTGCTGTCTTTTATTTCAACCCGGGTATATTTTAAATGTATAAGATGTAGAGCAGAATTTATGATGGTTAAATTTTGACTCCATATGGCTAAAACAGCATGAGTGGAGAATTATATCTGGAAGAATGTCAAACAGAATTATAGGAAATGGTTAAAAAAATAGGTTACAATAGGCAAATGATCATAGAAAAAGGCATTTTCTTATGAAAAAACATTATGAGAGTCTTAGAGAAATAAAATGAGGTTTAGCAAACACTATAAATGTAAGAGATACACATACCCATTTCACAGGAATATTATTATAGGAGCATATTAATTATTGACACACACTATAGCTTTACCTAACCATGAGGAAATCATAGGTTTTCTGTTTCTATAAACAATGAAAATAAAGCTATGGATTTGAGTGAATTGTTGATTGGTTACTATGGAAGTAATTTTAGGCAAAATCTAGAAGAACCTTATTGAAAGTGATTTAGAGGAAAAGAGATTTTCCACAGATGTTTTCTTATCTATATAAAATTAATCTATAAAAATTTTAATGAAGTTTACTTTGATTTAGAGTCCTGGTCTTAGTTAACCCTTGGTAGCCCTAGCCATTTTGGCTCAGTGGATAGAATGTTGACATATGGACTGAAGGGTCCCAGGTTCAATTCCAGTCAAGGGCATGTACCTTGGTTGCAGGCTCGACCCCAGCCCTGGTTGGGTGCGTGCTGGAAGCAACCAGTTGATGTGTCTCTCTCACATCAATGTTTATCTCTCTGTCTCTCCCCTTTCCTTCCTTCCACTCTCTGTAAAAATCAATGGAAAAATATCCTCGGGTAAGGGTTAGCAAAAAATAAATAAGTGTTTTTTAAAAAAGGTATGCTTTTGATATATTTACACCAGATGGTTATTGTTGTGTTGGCTGTTGTCATTTTTTTATTTGACAATCTAAGGGAAAAGAGGTCAGTGCCCCTGACTAAATAATCAGGTATTGCATGTTTTAAAAATTCTTGTGGCATACCAGTTGGAAATAGCTGGTTTAGTGTATATGCACAAATATTTCAATCTATAGATCTTAAAGAAAAGGACTCACAAGCATATCAGGCTTACACAGCTGTATGAAGAATTCTCTAGTCCTATCTCTATCTCTCCCTCTTTATCTCCCCCTCCTTTCCCACTTTTATTTTGTTTGTTTGGTCTTGTTCAGAAATTTTAAAATGTAATATAATCATACTTACCAATCTTTTATGTTCTCTTTCCTTTCTTGTGTAAGAAACCCATCAAGTTCCTAAAAATACTCTTTCTTCTCAAAATTTGTAGTATCTTTACCCACTTAGTTTTTTTTACCTACCTGGAATTTTATTTTTGTATATGGTATGAAGTTCAATTTTTCCAGCTTTACTTTTTTTATTTTTTGATATTCTATATACCTTTTTGACAATTTCAAATTGACATGAAACTGTTGAGCTTAACTGTTATTCCATTGAAATTATGGATTTAATTTGGAAAATTGACATTGTATTGTAAATCCTTTAACATTGTTGATAGGCTCTTAAAACTGCAGCAAAATAACGTACAATGAAACCATTTTTTACTATTATATCAATAGACTAATTGATATAAACAGTTAAGTTCCTATGGCATCACATCAACATTATAACAAAACAATGTTGAATGAAATGACATTGTTAGAGGATCTGCAGTACAATATTGAATCTGGAAAAGCAGATGATTGTCATGCAGCAGCCACTTCAAACCTCATGCCTGTTGTCTTCCCGTATATTTACTCACAGTTGCTATCAGACAATAATAGTTCTCACTTTCTTCATTAAATCTTGCATGAGTTCTTTGTTGGCATGCACTACCCTTGAATCATTTGAGAAAAGGGGTTCTGGGAAATGTAGTTCCAGACTTCTGCCCTCTGATGCAGAAGAGACTATAGAATCAGATATTGGTGATGTACAATTTACAATAGACAAGCATGTATAAATTTGTTCTTATTTTCCTCCCTGTATTAACACAAGATGGCTTACTTGATTATTGTGTACTTCTCCCTTCATCCCTCCCAATGGATATATTTTGGAAATCTTTGAAAAAGATTTTACTAGATAGTTGCCCTCCACATAGGCTATGTCAACTTATATTTCCACCTGTAGTGTATCTTTTTCTATTGTTTTGCATCCCTGCCAACTTTGCATCCTGTCCTCTTTATTACAAACTAGGGGCCCAGTACACGAAAATTCGTGCACGGGGGGGCTGGGTTCCTCAGCCTGACCTGCACCCTCTCTAACTGGGAGCCCTCCGGGAAGCCCTCTCCAATCCGGGAGTTTCTTTCTGTCTGTGCAATCATATGAGCGAATTGTCTGAGACCCCAACCCAGTTTGGTTTGTTGCTCACAGAATAATAGAGGCTTTTTTTTTTCTTTGCTTCATTGGTGGAGATTTCCTGGAAGTTTTAGGATATCTTCCCTTTAATTTTTCCTAGACACTCTGATTTTACTTATGTCTCTCACCTTTGCTTTTCCTCCATCCTTTACCGCAACAGTAACTTGCTCTAGGCTCACTTTGCTCTAGTGTCTAGGACAGGGGTGGGCAAACTTTTTGACTCGAGGGCCACAATGGGTTCTTAAACTGGACCGGAGGGCCGGAACAAAAGCATGGATGGAGTGTTTGTGTGAACTAATATAAATTCAAAGTAAAGGAGCGGAGGGGAGAGCAAGAGAACCGGATAGAACAGCCGGATCCGGCCTGCGGGCCGTAGTTTGCCCATGGCTGGTCTAGGAGATCCGTCTGCCACCAGAGCTACGATTCCCAGCATTCCTGGTGCTTCCCACGCTCTGGGCTTCTGCTTCCTGTCCTGGGACTGCCACCAGAACTACTACTCCCAGAATTCCTGGTGCTCCCACACTCTGGGTTTTCCCTTCCTGCTCTGTCTCTGTCCCACGGCCTCCTGCTCTGCCAAGTCCTCCAAACCTCCAGCTCTCCCTCTCTGCTCTCCATCTGGTGGCTTGGGGAGCCAAATTCCCCAAGCCACTCTACTCCCCGCCGGCTCTCCCACTCTGCTCTCCCCCCGGCGCCCCTGTATGCAAATTAACCCACCATCTTTGTCAGGTTAATTTGCATACTCCTGATTAGCTGGTGAGCGTAGCGGAGGTACGGTCAATTTACATGTTTCTCTTTTTTATATAGGATTTTTTTTGCCTTTTTTGTCCAACTCCTTGCTGAAAGACCATCATCCTGGCAAAAGTGACATCTGACAACACACACGCACATACACACTCTCTCACACTCAGTTCACCCTACTACACTTGATTGGGTTCATTGAGCTTCTCTGGCTATATAATGTGTTTCATTAATTAGGTATTTACAAACATTTCCTTTATGCCTGTTTTTAAGCCTGGGCTTCCTTAGTTATTGTTGTACTATATCCTCTTACCATAAACACATTGAGTGTGTGCTTGTCTACTTTACTAAAACTATAGTTCCTTTAGTATAATGCTATGCTATCACTTTATTGCACATAGTGGCAACTCAGTAACTATTGGAATGAATAACACATGCTTCTAAACAGAAGGTATATACAGTTTTATAACCTTCTGATTTAGCAAAAAAACATTGTGCTAGATGCTTTACCTGTTTTGCAGCAGCCACTTCAAACCTCATGCCTATTGTTTTAACATGACCCCTCCTAATCACACCAGGTAGCTATATTATTATTTCATTAAAAATATGTTTCTGAAGGGTACATTATTAAAGATAGAGCTTCCATATCTAATATGGGTTCAAATAGCTTAATTTCATTCTGGTCATGCTTCACCTAGTTGCTACATAATCTTCCTAATTATAATTTTTTTAAAAAATATATTTTTACTGATATTTTTGCAGAGAGGAAGGGAGAGGGATAGAAAGCTAGAAACATCGATGAGAGAGAAACATCGATCAGCTGCCTCCTGCACACCCTCCACTGGGGATATGCCCGCAGCCAAGGTACATGCCCTTGACCGGAATCGAACCCGGGACCCTTCAGTCCACAGGCCGACGCTCTATCCATTGAGCCAAACCGGTTTTGGCCCTAATTATAATTTTTAATGGTTGCTTCACATTTCATAAAGTTGATTTATATTCTGCCCTTTAGATATTTAAGTAATCCTAATTTTATTTTTCAAAGTTGTAGATTACATTTCCAGTGTTACATTAAGTGTTTTTTAAAGTGTACAATTCAGTGGCACTAAATACATTAACAGTGTTCTACAACTGTTAGTACTATCTAGTTCCACAATGTTTTTATCACCTCCAAAAGAAACCCATTTTCATTAAGCAATTAACTCACCCTCTCTCCCTGCCCTCAGTTTTTAGCAACCACTAAACTTCTTTCTGCCTATATGGATTTGTCTATTCTGGGTATTTCAGATAAATCATCAAAAAAGACTAATTTGTTTAGCGTGTTGTATTTAAATGTAAGGAAATGTACATATTTACATTTTAAAAAATATATTTATCCAAATATTTGACATCTTGTGTGGTTGTGAGGAGTCATGTTAAGGTGGAGAAAATATCTTGTCTGATTCTGGCTAGTTTCATGCTGCTTTATTCAAGTTGCTTTTGGCAGATTTTGAAGAATATACTGTTAAGTTCCCTTTGCTTTTTATAGTAAGCTCACCATTCTAAGAACTCATCAGTTTAGATCAGGGATGGATTAGATTTGGCAATATCTGAACATGTTTCTGGTTGTCACACTTGGGTGGGGGGTATGCTACAGACATCTATGGGTAGAGGCCAGGGATGCTGCTAAGCATCCTACAATGGACAAGACAGGACTCCACAACAATAATTATTTTGCTTAAAATGTTAGTAGTGCTGACTTTGAGAAACTCTGTTTTAGATCTACCACATTTCCTAGGTTCCCTAAATTGGCTGGTATATGTTTTCTGATAAAGTTTAGACCTAAGTTGGACCTAACCACTTTAACTTTTTAAATTTCTTTTTCAAATAGTGTTATGTGTGAGTAGAATCACAAGACGATGTCAATCTAATATTGCATTCTCTCTCTTTTTTTTAAATATCACAATATAATTGATTTTCTTTAGTTAAAAATTTTTAATATAGTTTAATTCTTAAACTTTATCACACAGAGAAGATATAAATGAACCCCTGTGAACTGATTATCCATTTACAACAATTATCAACACTTTTACCATTCCTCAATGTTTTTGGAGTGTTTTAAAGCATATTTGGTATGCGTTATATTTTCTTTGTGTCAGATTCTTTTTAAAGTTAGCTAAAATAATTCTAAACAAACTTTCAACATTGTATATGATTGGTTTCTTAAGTCACCCTCCCTTAAAAAAACCCATGTATTGTTAAAGAAATTCATTTGTTTTGTAGAATTTCCCACATACTAGCTTGACTAATTGTATCCTCATGGTGACCTTTAGCATGTTCCTCTACCCCTTATTTCCTTCCGTAAATTGGTAGATTTAGAAGTGGGATTAGATTATACTCTTTTTTTTTCTAAAGCAAGAATATGTTACATATAATAAGCAGATGTGTACATACATATAGCCACCTACTACCTTATTCTCTGTCATGCATATTATAGGTTGATACTTATGCATATACAACACAAATTTATGTTGCTTCACAGCAGGTGGGCACATGGTGATGGGCTGTTCCATTCTTAGTGATATACTAATCTGTACAAATGTCAGCTGGGTCCATAATATTTCATCCTTTCACCTAATGTTTTCATTGGGGGTTGGCAGAAATGATGATTGTTCTTAAATTATTTTCTCTGCAATACCATGTGACCAAATTAATGTTTTATTTATGAAGCAGTATATCTTGATTATTTGCTGTGTGCCTTTTAGGGCAAGGAATATATTTATTGTATTAACTCAGTTTGGCTAGCACAGTGCTTTGCCCTAAAAATAATTCTACATCTTGGTTCTGAATTAGGATCACAATTTAAAAGTACACATTTCTAGGCCCCACCTCCAGGAAATTGTAATTTAATTGGTCTGTCAACCTTTGAGTTGGAGGGGAAAAGGCTGGCAAAATAAAGTGAATCTACATACCCTTCAGTTTATTTATTTATTTGTCACTGTTCTAAGTAATTCTCATCTTTGGTATGCATCTGGTTCATCTGTGTAGATTTTTGAATTTAATTTTAACAGGCAACCATGGTTCACAATTTAAAAGAAATAAAAAGTGTATAATGTAAAAATTGTCCCTTCCACCTCTAGCCACATCACCCCCAAGTCATCTGGTTTCCCTTAACTATAGCCAACCATTATTTTCTTATTTATCCCTAGAGATTTTTAATATACTAGACCACTGTTGTGCATTTTATTTGCTCTCTCTACCTCCAGTATCTTGAGTTCATTGTACATTAGTATTAAAGAGTACTGGCTGTTTTGTCTTTTATTGTTATATACTCAGTTTCCTGTTGATATCTAAGTTGTACTTTTGCAAATACAAATAACGCTGCAATGAATTACCACCTACTATACTGCAGTTCTGTAGACTTCACAGGTTAAGGATTTGGTCCTCCCCAAGCCTCCTCACTTTAGATATTACCTGCAGCTCCAGGGTTCCCAGGCCACCCACACTTCTGACTAACTGGCTGTAAATTTTGGATTTCCCACTATCCCCTCGGGTTTGATCATTTACTAGAATGACTCCAGGAAGTCAGGAAAGTGATATACTTATGATTACAGTTTTATTAAAAGGACAGAGAATTCAACACCCATAAGGGAGAGAGAGACTCAAGGTGAGGTCTGAGAGGGTTTCAGACTTGAAGTTTCCATGTCCTCTGGAAACTTCAGTGTCAAAATTATTTATTGGGGATTTGATTTATAGGTACTGCATTTATAGACGTGTTGAATTATGACCACAAGATTGAACTCAATCTTTAGCCCCCTCCCCTCCTCGTCAGGAGGTTAGGTGGTCAGGCTAACATCACATAGCTCACAGCCCCAACCCCCTTATCACACGGTGGTTCTTTCCAGCATGGCCAGTTCCAATCTGGGACAATCTAGGGT
Organism: Plecotus auritus; assembly: GCF_963455305.1. Classification (NCBI taxonomy): domain Eukaryota; kingdom Metazoa; phylum Chordata; class Mammalia; order Chiroptera; family Vespertilionidae; genus Plecotus; species Plecotus auritus. The sequence goes on along the minus strand of NC_137773.1, from coordinate 153,693,608 downwards.
CCTACAGTGAGTCACCTCATTAGTAAAAACCCAGATACGGTTCTGGGAGCTCAACATGAATAACCAAGACTCCTGTCACTCAGGAAATTCCAAGCGTTTAGAAGCTCACAGGTACCAGGACAAAGACCAGACAACTTCTTTATCATACAACACCTACATATATCATGTGCAAATACATCAGGTTAAATTCCTTTTCCTCTTTCCCCCTTTTTCTTTCACCTTCACATGAAGTTATAATCAAAACCAGATAAAGCTATAACTGAGAAGTCTTTCTCCCACTTTGTGTCACAGGAGTAAAATTTATGCAACCCACTCCAGATTAGTACCCTTGTTTCCCTTGTATCCTTAGTGTTTCTATCCTATGTAATAAAAGAGTAATATGCAAATTAACCATCACTCTGCTACACCCACCAGCCACGCCCACCAGCCAATCAGGAGCAAATATGCAAATAAACCCAACCAAGATGGCTACCGCCACAGAGAGCAGGAGGGAGGCATGGGGTTCCCCGGCAATGGAGGCAGCCAAGCTTTCCGCCTTCCCTTGCCGGCCTAGGCCTCCACTCAAGGCTACAAAGTTTCAATGATAGAAGATACATAAACCCAAACAGAAATGGCGGCAGCCACGGAGCTGGAAAGAGCAGGAGGCTAGGGTTGCCCGTGGCGATGGAGGAAGCCAAGCTTTCTGCACACCCTGGCCGGCCCAGGCCTCCGCTTAAGGCTACAAACTTTCAATTATAGAAGATACATAAATCCCCCCAAAAATGGCTGCTGCCATGGAGCAAGCAGAAGGCTTGGCTCTGCTCCAGGCTACAAAGTTTCAATTGTAGAAGATAAATAAACCCCAGATCCCAGGGCCTTTGCTTGGGTTGCCAGGGGCGTGGCCGGCCTGCAAACCACCACAGGCCCCTCGCCCAGGCCACCCCACGCCCCAAGGAAACCCCCACCCTGATCTGGGACATCCTTCAGGGCAAACCAGCTGGCCCCAATCTGTGCACCAGGCCTCTATCCTATCTAATAAAAGAGTAATATGCAGATTGACCATCACTCCAACGCACAAGATGGCTGCCCCCATGTAGACACAAGATGGCTGCCATAAGATGGCCAGCAGGGGAGGGCAGTTGGGAGGGACCAGGTCTCCAAGGGAGGGCAGTTGTGGGTGATCAGGCCAGCAGGGGAGGGAAGTTAAGAGTGACCAAGGGGGCAGAGGAGGGAAGTTGGGGCGACCAGGCCTGCAGGGAAGGGCAGTTAGGGGTGACCAGGCCTGCAGGGGAGGGCATTTAGGGGAAAACAGGCTGGCAGGGGAGCAGTTAGGCATCAATCAGGCTGGCAGGGGAGTGGTTAGGGGGTGATCAGGCTGGCAGGCAGAAGCAGTTAGGGGCAATCAGGAAGGCAGGCAGGCGAGCAGTTTGGAGCCATCAGTCCTGGATTATCAGAGGGATGTCCGACTGCCCACCAGGATCGGGCCTAAACGGGCAGTCGGACATCCCTCGAAGGGTCCCAGATTGGAGAGGGTGCAGACGGGGCTGAGGGTCACCCCCCTCCCCGTGCACGAATTTCGTGCACCGGGCCTCTTGTATGCAAATAAAAGCAAATACAAATGTCTTTCTCTTACTTGCTTACACAAAAGGTAGCATACAATATAGACCATTATATAACTTGCTTTTAACACTTAAAAATATATCCTGGAAATGTATTTAAGAGACATTTGTGTTTTCTTTTTTATGAATTATTTGTTTCTATTTTTTTTGCCTACTTTGCTAATGGATTGGGTTTTTCCCTTTTCTTATGTTTGTCATTTGTTTCATTTTGTGGTTTTATTTCTTCACTGTAAGAAATTTAATATTTTTAAATTTATGAAAAATTTTTATGTCTTTTCAATTTTTGTCTTCCATATTATGAGATTATGTTTTAAAAACGTGTGTGGCTTCTTCAAATACGTTTATAATTTTTCTCTTTGTATTAAGGCATTATTTATTTATTTGGTTTTATTTTGTGTTTTTTTAAAAATATATTTTTATTGATTTCAGAAAGGAAGGGAGAGGGAGAGAGAGACAGAAACATCAATGATGAGAGAGAATCATTGATCAGCTTCCTCCTGCATGCCCCACACTGGAGATTGAGCTCACGACCCAGGCATGTGCACTGACCTCCTGATTCATAGGTCAACACTCAACTACTGAGCCACACCAGTCAGGCAAGGTGTAATTTAGATAATAGTAAAATTTACTCTTCTTAGTGTACAGTTTTGTGAGCTTTTACAAATGCATGTAGTCATGCAATGACCACCACAATCAAAATACAGAACACTTCCATTACCCTAAGATCTGCTGTGCCCTTTATATTTATCCCCTTCCCGGATGGGCAGCTCCTACCAACTGCTTATTTCTTTGCTGTCCTTAAGGTTTTTTGCCTTTTGCAGAAGAAATAGAATTGTTCAGTATGTAGCTTTTCACTTAGCATATAATGTATTTAAGATTCGTCCATGTTGTTGGTGTGTTCAGATTTTGGTTTCTTTTCTATTAACTGAGTAGTATTCTGTTATATGGATTTATTATCACAGTACATTTTTCCTTTCTCTAGTTGAGGGATATTTGGGTTGTATCCAGGTTTCGGAGATTACAAATAAAGCCAGTATACTAGTAAATGTTCATATACAAATTTTTGCTGAGTTTGAGTTTTTATTTTATTGGGTTAATATTCTAGGTGTAGGATTATTTGGTTATATATAAACTGTATGAATAACTATAAGCAACTGTAAATTGTTTTTTAAAGGGGCTGTACCATTTTGAGGGTGCTATTATAAATGCTACTCCTTCTAACTTTTTTACTTCCATTCCTTGGTAGTATGTTGAAATATATTATGAGTTTGTTAAATTTACTTATTAGTTCTGGCAACTTTTTTGGAGATTCCATGGGATTTCATACATAGACATTGATGTCTGCTAACAGAGTCAGTTTTATTTATTTTTTCCAAATTGTTATTTCTTATAGCCCTATAGGACTTTCAATATGATACTGAATAGGAGAGGAGTGAGAGTAGACCATTCCTACCTTGTTTCTCATCTTAGGGAGAAATCAGTCATTAGTTTCCTAGTACTTTTATGTTTCTTTAAACTCATACATCTCAGTATAGTGATTACTGAGCAAAGGAATTCTATTTAACTTTATTTTCCAGGTAGCTTCCAGTTTTCCTGATATCATTCATCATTGACTAGTATACCTTATGATTTCTAATGCACTATATGTGGGTCTCTCTCTCTCTCTCTCTCTCTCTCTCTCTCTCTCTCTCTCTCTCTCTCTCTCTCTCTCTCTCTCTCTCCCCCCTATCAAAGCATTTATTGCACTGCTTGGCGGTTTACATTTTATTTATCTTTCTCCCTTACTAGAAGATGGGTATTTTGAGGGGAATAAGAAATGGTACCTGCCCTTAAGGAACTTACGTTGTGAATAACTGGTATTAGGTTGGACCATGTGAAGTTGCTGATGTTAATTTTTAACCTGTGAAATCTAGTATCTTCTTGACATAAACAGAAAAACAAGAAAATGAAGCCCTGCCGGTGTGGTTCAGTTGGTTAGAGCATCGTCCCTTGTACTGGAAGGTCATGGGTTGGATTCCCGGTCAGGACACATGCCCAAGTTGTAGGTTTGATCCTTGGATGAGGTGCCTACGGGAGGCAACTGATCAATGTATCTCTCTCACATCAATGTTTCTTTCTTTCCCTCTCTCATTGTATCTTTCTCACATCAATGTTTCTCTCTCCCTTCCTCCCTCCTTTCCTCTCTCTCCCTCCCTCCCTCTCTCTTTTTCTCTCCTCCACTCCCTTCCTTCCTCTCTTAAAAAAAAAAAGAAAATGCAAATTCTCTTCTAATAAGATCCTATCATCAGTATGAGAAATGTTCTTGCATGACATTGTTCATCGCTGTTGTGTGCTAATAATTAATAAGCAGAGCCATAGAGCTGGATATACTGATGTAAATGGGATACATCCCCTTCTCACTGTGGAAGACTGGGTCTTTACAGTATTCAAATGTGCTTAACAGTATGGTTAATCTGTCAGTGTATGCACAAATTTAGTTTCAGTTTTAATTCACTCCTAATTCTAGCCCCTGCTTTTTTTTTTTTTTTTTTTTTTTTTAACATCTTGGACTATAACACACTTTGGCAATGATTTCTATAAATAAGTTACTGAGACGTTTGACATACTTTGTTGTGTGATAATTCTGTGAAAAGATACTCTAAGTACACTTTTCAGTTTGATGTAATTCAATTATTTTAGTCGCTTAATACTTTGGGGGGGTTTAATAAAAAGAGTAGTAAATTAAAGGCACCAAATATTTTTCCTTTTGAAATAACTTGATATTTCAAAAGAAGAGAAAGAAGACATTAAGGCAATCATTCAAAAAATAAAAGTCTTGTATTTTCTTCTAATATTTTTGTGTGGTTATTTTTTATTGTAAATTATATGTAGAGGGAAACTATACTTTTTTTGTATTATATATATATTTATGTAATATTTAGGTTTTCAAGCTGGTCTTTTACTACCCCATATTACAAATCTGGGAAAAGGGATATATGAGAGATTTTGTGTGAGCCTCATGAAGCTAGAAATTATTCCTCTTTATTGCTGTACTTAGCCCATAAGTAGTTATTAGCAAATGATTATTGAATAAGTTATTCATGGGGGTAGGAAGCCAGGCCAGCTGGAGTTGGTTAGAGTAAGAAAATGTAATTTTTACATGATACACATACACACACACACACACACACACACACACACACACACACACACACACACACGGGTGGGCAAAATTAGGTTTACAGTTATGAAACAGTTTATTCTTGTTTTATTATTATTGTATTTTTATTATTAACCTACTTTTGCCCACCCCTCTATGTGTGTGTGCATCAGTACAAATGAAACTTTTGCAATTACTTTTTTTATAAACATCAAGATCACAGTTTTTCAGATAATTAAATTGTGAATGCTATAGTAACACAAGGCTATTATTTTCAATCAGTTAATTAGAATTTGCTCATGATATTGTTATGAGTTTGACTATTAACGTAAGATTTAACTATTAACTATTAAAACCTATAAAGCTTCATTTTTCATTTGAAACTCTTATTTAAAATACATGACTCAGGGAAGACTAACTTTATATTGGTAATAATATAACAAATAGAAGTGCTTGGCAAATTTACTTCCTTTTGTATTTGCTGCCACCAAATGGCAAATTAATAAAATTACTGTCTGTTACATTAATATATGGTAGTAATAAAAGTAATGGCCCATTAATATTTTTTATGAGGTTAATTTGTTCATACAGAGTTTTGACAAGAGGAGAAGAACAAATTTAATATGTTTAGAATCGTAGCTACCCACCAGAGTGGACAGGATGGTTTCTATCTTCTAACATACTGGAAAGGCATATTAGAACACAGCAATAATCACATTGACAAAGATAGTAAAAACTGGTGATTCTTGCAGACTAAGGTTGATGGCATGCTCTATACAGGGAATTTAATTCTGACATTTGTTCTTTATAGGCCATTGCACCTGAGAATTAGGGTTCCAAAATATTTTAGGCCTAATTTTATTTACTTGAAGGCAATCCATTTTACTAAAAATAACTGTTGGGATAAGATTCTGGAAAAATTATTATATAAGAAAAAAATAGGAGCAACCCAAATGTTTAATCTTAGGAAATTGGTTAAATACAGTAACATAATACTTTTAAATATAGTGTATATATAATCGTTGAAAGTGTTTTGGGAAAGTCCACATTGTCAGGTGGAGGAAGATGGGGAGAACAAGTTACTAAACAGTAATTATCACTTTTTTTTTTTTAAGTACAATATCTCTCTTTGGGAGATATTGTGATTTCTTTATATATTACTAAAATGAACATGTTTTAAATACTCAGAAATTATATAGATTGAATATTTTATACTTTGTCGATAGTTTCTTAGGTTAAGACACCCCCATGGAATTATTTGATTATTATAGTGAATATATTTGAATAGTTCTTTTTAAAAATATGAAAATATTGTGTTGTTAGCAATTCTAGGACTCAAACCCCACTTTTGAGTCTCTTCTGAGAATACAGTAAGGATTGGTTCATACATAAAGAAAACTTTTTTAAAAAACTATGTCTTATTATACAGATTAATAATATTTTTTCTTGATAGAAGGGTAAGACCAAGTTCAGAATTAGTAAGATTTTTAATATTATCCAATAATTCAATGTTTAGAGGTACTAGTTATTTTTATAACATAGCCCTTCGTTTCTAGTGTCAGCATATTCTTGCTTTTGATATCTGTTTTCTGCTACAGGCCTGAGAGTGGAATTGAAACAATACAACTACTGCTTCCACCAGAGGAAAATAGTATGGGGATTCCTATTATGGTAGGTTATTTTCCAGTGGTCTCTCTGCAGTAATATAGGCAGCTCTTGTGATTTATTAGTTTGTTGCTATTTATGCCTCCTCATAACTTAAACTTTGCTTTTATACATATGTGTATGTGAAAAATATTTAGTATAAGCTAAAATCCTTTGTTGTAGACTTGTTTATACCAGGTGTACCGGTTAATAATGCGGATTTTGTAATCAAAGAAAACACAGTAATTTCAAGAGAAACATCAAAAGTGCTTTATTCAAAGTAATGTCCATCACTAGCTACACATTTCCCCATCTTTCAGGTAATTTGTGGATACCGTCCCAATAAAACTTTTCTTGTTTTGAGGCAAACCATTCAGAGACCCAATTTTCCACTTCTTCATATGTTTTGAAATGCTGCTCAGAAAGTGCGTGTGCCATCGATCGGAACAAGTGGTAATCTGAAGGAGCAAGGTCTTGTGAATACAGCGGGTGGATTAATACTTCCCAGGCAAGATCTTTTAATGTGTCTTTAACTTGTTTTGAAGTGTGTGATGGTACATCATCCTGAAGCAAAATTACTTCGCTGTGTCTTCTGGAACATTCTGGTAGTTTCATGATCAAAGTGTGGTTCAGATTGATTATTTGTTGTTGGTAGCGATCAGTATTAATGGTTTCACCTGGTTTTAGAAGCTCATAATACACCACACCTTCCTGATCCCACCAAACGCAGAGCATTGTCTTCTTTCCAAACCGATTTGGCCTTGCAGTCGATGTGATGGTTGACCTGGACCAACCCATGATTTTGTGCATTTGGGATCCTCAAAATAAATCCACTTTTCATCGCCAGTCACAATTCAATGCAAAAAAAGACTTTCTTTCGTGCTGTTGAAGCAACATTTTACTGATGAACTTGCATGCATTCATATAAGAATAACCAACGGATGCAAAACATTGCGGGGTGAGGGCATGTATGGGAGTGGGGTGGGGGGCAATGGTAAGATATGTACACATATAATACCTTAATAAAACAAAAACAGAAAACAAACAAACATTTTACTGATGACTTTTTGGTTTTCTATTTGTCTTTCGTTCAGTTGATGTGGCACCCATTTTCCTCCTTTAAAGTCTTTCCCATTGCTTGTAAATGATTGGAAATTGTTTTTTTTTTTTTTTTTTGCTGAGCAACATTTAATCTTTCTGCAAGTTGTTTTTGAGTTTGACACACATCTTCATCCAAAATGCTTGTAATTGCCAAAACCGGTTTGGCTCAGTGGATAGAGCATCAGCCTGCGGACTGAAAGGTCCCAGGTTCGATTCCGGTCAAGGGCATGTAACTTGGTTGCGGACACATCCCCAGTAGGAGGTGTGCAAGAGGCAGCTGATCGATGTTTCTCTCTCATCGATGTTTCTGACTATCTATCCCTCTTCCTTCCTCTCTGTAAAAAATGAATAATAATATATATATTTTTAAAAAATGCTTGTAATTGTTGGTCTTCAAACTTTTTTGGTTGACCTGGACGTTCTTGTCTTTCACATCGAAATCATCACTTTTAAAGGGTTTAAACCAGCGTTCACAAGTATCTTGAAATGGAGCATGTTCACCATAAGCTTCCCAAAGTATTCAGCAGCACTTTTCTTCAAAATAAAGTAATGAATTAAAACTTCCCGCAAATGCTCTTTTTTTGGCACAAAATTCGACATTTTTAAGTGTAAAAATATCTATGATGTTAACACCTTCAGCAAATTTGACATATGAAGTTTTGAAGCTTGTTGTCAATACAACAAAATAGCATACATATCAAATCGCATATATATCAACATATGTGTAACTCCATCTATTGAAAAAAATCCGCATTATTAACCGGTACCCCTAGTAAGTGTGGTAGGCCATGTATTTCTGGAAAACTTAATAAGATAGATTTTCAGTGGAGGGTGCTTAAAATCTAATTTAAAATCTATAGCATACATATAGAAAGTTTCTGTAGAAAGGAAGAAACTATAACCCAGCTGGCAACCTACTGTACTTTTTGTTAAATATTTTTTTATCCAAATGGTAATGCCATTTGATATTAACTAGGCTTCATGCAAAGATATTTCAAAACAAAAAATCACTTATTGGGGTTTTCGTTGTTTTTTTTTTTTTTTGGTTATAATTTGTTTTTAATTAAATTAAACTTTTTAAAAGAAGGACATGATAAGAAAGCTGTTGTGTTGAAAGCTGAAAGATTTTATCCATCTTTATTTTGGGAGGAGGGGAGCTGATTATTGGGGAAAACATTATTTACTAGGTTTTCTTGAAACAGGTATAATTTCTGTCATTAAAGATTAATAGTTTCTAGAAATTCTTAATTGTGTATGAATTAGCCAACTGTGAATCTTTACCTGGCCTTTCAGGGTTGTCTACCAAATTTAAAAAGAACAACAACTCATATGATGCCACTCATTTGTTGTTACCTTGAATGGCTTTCACCAACTAGAATTCCATTGGACATTCACCCCCACACCTTTTTTCTCTTCTTTATAAACTGTTTTCCTAACCTGGCTCAATTAAGGCTTTGGATGAATATTGAAATATTATTATCCTAAATCAATTAAGCATTTGGGTAATGGGTGGGCAAGTCAGAAAAAGAAAAGTTGAACTTAAGATAATAAGAATAACATTTGATTGGGAAAATGGTAACAAATAGCAGACATAGTCAACATCATATTTTGCCCATTTTTTTTTCTTTCCTGGAAATGTGTGTTGGAGACCAGGTAGAGGCACAAATTCAATTACTTTTGCTGTGATTGCTTTCTAAGTTGTAATTTTCATCTTTTACCACTGGATGGTGTATTTGCATTGGTTTCTGCAAATTTTCTAAATTCACATAAGGGCCCTGATCGGTTTGGCTCAGTGGATAGAGCATCGGCCTGCGGACTGAAGGGTCCCGGGTTCGATTCCGGTCAAGGGCATGTACCTGGGTTGCAGGCACATCCCCAGTGGGAGGTGTGCAGGAGGCAGCTGATCGATGTTTCTCATCGATGTTTCTAACTATCCTCTCCCTTTCCTCTCTGTAAGAAATCAATAAAAAAAATATTAAAAATAAATAAATTCACATAAGGAATCATTTTAAAATCCATCACTTAGAATAGTGAAATTAACATAGTGGTATATAGATGGGCAAATTAAAACTAGTGAAGCATAACTATCATTTAGATATAATATGCAATAATTATTTTTAAAAAGATAAATCCTTGTATATGAAATGGTTAAGAGCTATATACCTGACTATATTTCCTAATACAATCTTTAATCTACCACCCTAGAAACAGTTTAGATGTTTTGGTTATTTAGGTCAAGCATGTCATACTCGCAACCCACAGGCCGCATGCCTCGTTTATTTGGCCTGTGTTAGCCTTTGAGTTTGATATGCTTGATTTAGGTGGTACTATAATTTAAACGACATCTAAATAAAACACAACTTCTTAATTAGTAGTGTTAGAAAAAAATACAGATAGCTCAGGTTTTTAAAGTTGTCCTTGATGAACATTCTCTCTTTCTCCTAGCCAGTAGGAGAAACTCCTCTCATTGAAGCCTTTTATTTCACAGATAATATTCAAATTCTTTTTTGGCTAGTTAACAAGTGACTTTAAAATATATATATATATATATATATATATATATATATATATATATATATATATATATATATATATTTTATTGATTTCAGAGAGGAAGAGGGAGAGAAAGATAGACATATCAATGATGAGAGAGCGTCATTGATTGGCTGCCTCCTGCACAACCCCTACTGGGGATTGAGCCTGCAACCTCGAAATGTGCCTTGACCTGGAATCAAACCGTGACCTCTGGTTCATAGGTCATGAGCCATGCCAGCTGGGCACCAAATGACTTTTTTTTTTTTCAAATTAATTTATTTTTATTGTCTAAAGTTTTACATGTCTCCTTTTTCCCTGATTGACACCCCCCCCCCCCCAGCCATTCCCACCCGCGAGGGCAAGTGCCCACCACCCCAGTGTCTATGTCCATTGGTTATGCTAATATGCATGCATACAAGTCCTTTGGTAATTATGCTTGAATGAATTATTTTTTTTATAATATGTATATATATTTTATTGATTTTAGAGAGGAAGGAAGAGGGAGAGATAGAAACATCAATGATGAGAGAGAGTCATTGACCAGCTGCCTCCTTCATGCCCCCCACTGGGGACCGAGCCCACAACCCAGGCATGTGCCCTTGACTGGAATCGAACCTGGGACCCTTCAGTCCACAGGCTGATGCTCTATCCACTGAGCCAAACCAGCTAGGGCGATGCTTGAATGAATTAAATACCTTAGTCTGTAAAGTTCATTTGGGATTTCAAAAGGTTGTGGAGATCCCCATTCAAGGAAATAATAATCTGATATAATAAATCATGCACTTATATTTTAAAGGGCAAATCAAGTATGGAGTCTGGAACATCAGTTTCTCCTAACACTTTCTCTGAGGCCATCTTTCTGCAATTTAGTGTCATTTCCTTTTCTGTTCTTTGAAGGATTATTTATAGAAAAATAAAGTTATACAAACAAACATTTAAAATTACACCTTCTTGTAGTCTGCTCTTCACTAGCTATCTGATGGTTTTTGAGGTATGAATTTAGAGGCTGTTGTAACCTAGCAAGTTTAAATTTTCAACAGCCTTGTTCTGTTAAATACCCAACTATTCTAGGTTCTCTTGAGCTGTGGATTAAATGACAGGTTTGCCTCGTAACAGGGAGTTTTCATCTCTGAGTGTTCAAGTTTTGGTCCTAACTCTTAGTACGTATTGGAATGTGAACTTTTGTCATATAACCTCTCCAGGACTTATTTTTCTTAACTGTAAAGTAGTGATTAAGCTTAGCAAATTATGATTAAGGAGTGGTGTTGCTAAAAAACAAACACAAATGTGTAGACCTCTGAAGAAACGAACAAATTACTCATGATCCTGCCACTGATTTAACTCATCTACTGTTGTTGCTGAAGACAAGGCAGTGGTAGATGTCTTCAATAAAGTGTACTTTAATAAAATTTAGTTGACTAAGTAAAAGCTAGCAAATAGCATTTTATGTATGATATATAAAAGTAATTGGTGGTATAGAGAATTGTTAATCAGGACTCTTGGTTACAAATGACAGATATCACAACTCAAAGTAGCTTAAACACAAAAGGAAATTTATTGGTCAGGTGATAGGAGTGGTCAGGCAAAGCTAGATCCAGAACTTGGTGATAGTGGATTCTCCATCATCCCCCTCACCTTTTTAAACTTTGCCGTTTTTCCTCTTACAGGAGGCAGTTTAGCTTACATTGTTCTTACTTATAATCCCAAAAGAAAAGAGATTATCTTTCCCATAGCCTAGGTAGGAAAGCAAGTCCTGAGGAAGACCCTGAGGAAGGCTGTGAGTGTGTGTTCTTACTGGAACTAGACATAGGGCTAGGAGTAGGTAGGTGGTACTCTGGCCAGTCCTGGGCCTCTTATATATGTCTGGATCAGATGTACTCCATAAAGAAAGAGATTCTTGTGAAATAACCTATGTTTGCTACTAGGCTGGATAGAAATAGAGAAAGGAGAGCCAAGAGTTGAGATGAGGTGGTTTTGATAACTCATGTGAAGACTGAAGTGAGTCTGAACTCGGTCACTATGAGGGAAGAGAGAGTTCAGGAAAAGTTTTGGTAAAATTCCTAGAACTTGGTGCCTAACTAGAAGTGGGAGATGAAGTAAGGTAAGGCTTTCAGATAATTATTTTTATGTTCTAGGTCCTGTATATTGGTGGTGCCATTACTATTAGCCAGCCTAGGAATTTCAGAAAAAGAACACTTTGGGGAACTGGATTAGAGGTGATAAAGTGAATCCTGACATGCTGAATCTGAGATAATACGGAATATGCAGGTAAAATGGCCTACTGAGCATTTGGAAGTTGAGTCTGTAGGTTAGGACTGGAAATAAAGACTTGGAAGTATCACATAGTTAATGGATAATACTATGGAAATAGATGAGATTGTCTAGAAAGAGATTGTAGTACTGGCTTTCCTTGCAGTAAAAAATGAGCTGAAAGGAAAGCTAGTATTTAAATACAGGTGACTGAAGAAAAGCCAAGTAAAAGGGGGCCAAAGAAGAAGGTGGGGAAAAATAGATGATACTTTTATGGAGGTAGCAAGAAGAGCGTTGGTATCCAATAGTGTACAGTAGTTGAGGAAAATGAGGATTTTTCAGTAGGTAATCCTTGGTGATCTTAGAGCAGTTTCGGAATGGTGAGTATGGAAGTCAGATTGCAGTAGGTGAAACAAGTAATAAATGGAGTGGTAGCTTGTTAGGGAGGCAGAGACGTTTTCTGTAGGCCAGGAGGAAGGAACAGAGATAGCAGTAAGGGATAAATCAAAGTGATATAAGAAAAGAGTCAGAATTGATAAATGTAAGGTCTGTAAGAAGATGGAAATATTTTTTAATAAACTTACTTTTTCCTCTGTGAATACAAGCTCTTCCCGTCAGATTGTGAAGTCATTGAGGTTTGTACCTGGCATGTTAAAACGTGCTTGGCCCAGGCTCACTTGATTGGAGCATTGTCCCATATACCAAAAGGTTGTGGGTTTGGTTCCCAGTCAGGGCACATACTCAGGTTGCGGGTTTGAACCCTGGTGATGCTTCTCTATCACCGATGTTTCTCTCTCTCTCTCCCCCTCTTCCCCCATCCCCCCAACGTCCCTCCCTTCCTCCCTCTCCCCCTCTCTCCCTCCTGATTCCGTTCTCTGTAAAATCAATTTTAAAAACATATGCATATCCTTGGGTGAGGATTAAACAAACAAACAAAATATGTGCTTAATAAATGATCAGGGAATGAAATATCAGAGGGGAAAAGTTGAAAATACAAACAAATATGTTTAGAAGTAAATCAGAAGGAAGTTGAAGGAATTCATCTTTGTTGTCCTCTTTCTCTGAGAAGTAGAATGCCAAGAGATAATGCCTCCCCGCTTACTTACCTTAAAATATTTTTTATGAGACTAGATGTGAAAGCATTCTTAAAGTAGGAAATACTCCTACAAATGGAAGGAAGTAATACTTTCCATTTCTGGCATCTTAATTTTGAAAGGGACTTCAAATCAGATGATACTCTGTTTTTGACAACTCAGAAATCCCATATGCTTCCTTAACAACTGCTAATTTAACTTCTCTTAGGTGTGTGATGTGTGGGAAGAGCCAGCTTTGGAGACAGATGGGCCTGGATTAGAATCCAGTTTTCTCCATTTCTTAGCCATGTGGTTTTTTTCAGTATTTGACTTGTCCAGCCAGATTTTTATCTGTTGAAATTATGATTTAAAACTACTTCGCAGGCAAGTTGTTACAACTGACTACACATAAAGTGCATAGAACCATCAGGTATTTAAATTGGCTGGGATGAATGTTCATCCCTGCCCCACATGAGCAGCCAACCTTGTTCCATCTTCAGGTAAAATAATGCTAGATAAAGGTACTATCTTATATTGAACCAGATTTCATCTTCCTGCTTGTTATTTATTGTTCATTGATCCTACTTCTTTTTTAAAAAATTGACTTGAGAGAGAGAGAGAGAGAGAAACATAGATTTGTTGTTCCACTTATTTATGCATTCATTAGTTGCTGCTTGTATGTGCCCTGACTGGAGATGGATCCTGCAACCGTGGCATATCAGGACAACGCTCTGAGTTACCCGGCCAGGGCCTATTGATCCTAATCCTTATCTCCAGAACTATGCAATTTGGTATTGCTTCACAATGACAGCACTTCAAATATTTTAAAGCTGTCATATTCCACCTGACTCCTTTTCAGACAAAGTACTTTAAGCTTCATTGACACTTAGGACGTGGTTTTTAGATCCACCCTCATCCTACCCTCTTTTAATGTGTTCTCATCTCAATACTCTGGATGCAGTCTGACTTATGTCTAGTCATTAGCCTTACTTTTCCTAGAAGAGAAAAGTGAGATTATTAGGAAACATTTTTGAGATAAAGCCTTTGTTTTTTTGTTGTTGTTTTTAAATATATTTTATTGATTTTTTTTTTTTTTTTTTTTACAGAGAGGAAGGGAGAGGGATGGAGAGTTAGAAACATCAATGAGAGAGAAACATCGATCAGCTGCCTCCTGCACACTCCCCACCGGATATGTGCCCGCAACCAAGGTACATGCCCCTGACCGGAATCGAACCTGGGACCCTTGAGTCCACAGGCCGACGCTCTATCCACTGAGCCAAACCGGTCAGGGCATAAAGCCTTTGTTTTAATTAAAGTGTAATTTCATTATTTAATATTCTAAGGTATACTAATCTCATTTATCAGTGGCATTTATCAAATGATTGTCTTTAATCTGCTTTAAGGTAAATTACTGATGACTGATTTTTTTTCCCTTTAAAAAAAAAAAATCTCAAGAGTCCTCAAAGTATTGTTCAGTACTTGTGTGTAGAGATTAATTCATAATGATGGGAAAATTAATCTATTGAAATAAAATGCCAATGTTTAATTTTTCAGTGTAGTACAAGCATGTCAAACTCAAAGGCTAATACGGGCCAAATAAACGAGGCATGCGGCCCATGGGCCACGAGTTTGACATGCTTGGTGTAGTACATAACAACTGTTGGTTGCCTGCTCACTGGCCATAAACTGCTTCCTTCCTTGCAGGCCTCAGTTTTGTTTGAATGCCCACCTCTATCCCACAGGACTTGGAGAAATCCCTGATAGTGTAAGTTAATTGTGGTAATCCTACTCTGCTTAGTAGTGATTTGTTTAGAAAGGGACGTGTGCCAACTATGATCACATGCCAGGGAAAGTCCCCCTTCTACTGCACAATATGTGTCTGACATGATGCCTTGAAGTTTGTCAGGTATCATGTGACTGTGAAGGGAATTGTCCTGAGGTTCATGCTGAATCTGATACAGAAAAGCTAGAAGGAGCCTAGGTGTCCTTATGTGATATCATTGGATAACTGAATCAGCCATTTTAGAGCCACCTTATTTCACTTCATGTCATTTATGATGATAAATCTATTGTTTAAATCAATTGAGGGTAACATGCTATTTTAGTTTAGTTTAGGATAGCACTAATAGTAAAAAGCAAACATTTAATAATCTGTTATGCAGAAAAGTAGACACTTTGTGGAAAGCCCATCATCATGTAAAGATGAACCTTATAATTTTAAAATCACATTAGAATTATATTGGGGTCAAAAGTTTTATAGGTATTCTCCCAATACGTACTGAATGTTCTGATTGTGAACAAAGCAGACAAAAAGTTCTGTAATATAAAATGAAATAGGTTTAACTACCCTAGTTAGTCAATAATGAGCTAGTAATTAATTCTGACAGCCACCCTTTTTTCCATTTAAGAAGTTAAAAATTGACTACAGCTAAAGGAAATGACATTGTTTTACTCTGAAGTAACTAAGTTATAAGCATAGCTTTTTACAAGTTTATCAAGGGCATTAAAATCTACAAATTTCATACCCGAAATATGTTTAAAATACCTTTTCCTTATTTCAACAATAGCAATTGACAAAACTTGATAATTTTAGATAGAATCTATACCAATAAAAGGGTAATATGCTAATTAGACCGTATGTCCTTCTGGACAAAGCTGCAGCAGCTGCGAGGGCCAAGGGCCGGTGTCGCGGGAGAGGCAGGGCAGAGCCAGTGGGCCTGGGCCGGTCCCACCTTCCATCCACAGAGGCGGGCGTTGGGAGAGGCAGGGTAGCGCCAGATGCGGCCCATCCTTCCACAGAGGTGGTGATAGGAGAGGCGGGGCAGCCTGCAGTCTTGGAGCCTCCACAGAGGCTGGATGGGGTGTGACTGTGGTGCCTCAACCTCCCACAGCCCCTCCCACAGCCGACCTGGCCCCAGATGGCCCCTACACACACAAGGGGGCGGGGCCAGTGCTAAGAAGCAAGGGCCAAGTGTCGGCAGCCCCGGCAACTGGCTTTGGCAGCAGCAGTGGGGTGGTGGGGGTGGCGCCTTCCCCTGATCCTCCCGGTCGCCTCCCGCAGAGGGAGGCCAACTGGCCTAAGCTGTCAGTAGGACATCCCCTGAGGGCTCCCAGACTGTGAGGGGGGGCAGGCCAGGCTAAGGGAACCCCCCTCCAGTGCACGAATTTTCATGCACTGGGCCTCTAGTTCTTTAATAAAGGGAACAAAAATATGAAAAATGTTCTAAACTGAGTCATCACTTGGATTTTAAAATAGTTACGTTCAGTATTTTTGTCTCCACCCTTCTATGGTTTGAAATGAAAGATGTGTGAATCATTTTCTTTAGAATTTCCCAAACGATAACTTCTTTGAAGTGGACTTGGCGTATACAGTCTCAATTTGTGTGTGAAATAACTAGTGTACACTTCAGCTACTGATCTTACTGCATTTGTGGGAATTCCTTGGGCATCTCATGTAATTATTGCTTATAAAGGTAAACATTGGGTGACCATAGCAACTTATTTTTAAATTGGAAATTTTCTCCCTTTAGTCTTTAAAGTCCAGTAACTTGATACATTTACTCCAGTGCCACCACACTGTAGAAATTAGAATGAATTAGAAATACCCTTCCTCAATCTTTTAAAAGGGAAGGCAGAAACTCATCCTGTTTAAAATAAAAAATTTATACTGTACTAATTTGTTAATTTTGAATTTTGCAATTAATAATGTAATTATGTTTCAGAAGTGTGTTTATCCTGGGCCTGGGTGTATAAGTCATATGGCATAGATGCTGGTAGTTAACATAAGTCCCAGTCAAAAATTATACTGATGAAGACAGATCACATAGGATATTTGAAAGTAACACAACTTAAAAAAAACTCCATTTCAGTCTGGCCTTCAATCAAGTCTGAATGATGAGTACTTTTGCTTAATTTCAAACTACTTCTTGAGGTAATTAAAATTTTGAAGAAAGTAATCTAACTTTCAGAAATATTGCTTAAATACAGTGCTATATACTTGACAACCAAGTAGTTCTCTCCCCCACCCCCCACCCCCCACCCCCACTTTTTCCCTAGTTTTGGCATATTGGGTATATTTTAGAAAACTACCTGTGTTGTTACATGTGGTTTAACATTTTTTTTTCATACTTTTGAAAGAAAATAATTGTTTCAAGACTCAAATCTGGAAACAGTCATTTGAATATTGATTTAGTCCTTAAGTTCTCATATATAACTTGAATCTACACTCTTCCTAGAAAGCCATCTCCTGTGTTAATTGAAACATAGTTTTCATAAGTACATGCTTCTCCAGAAGTCTTCTCAACTGTTCCTTTACACAGAGCCAAGTCTATCTTGGGAATGTCTGTCTGTCTGTCTCTCTCTCTCTCTCTCTCTCTCTCTCTCCCCCGCCCTCCTTCCCCGCCTTTCTCCCTCCCCCACCCTCCCTCACTCCCTGTGTGCGTGCGTGCGTGTGTGTGTGTGTGTGTGTGTGTGTGTGTGTGTGTGTGTGTGTGTGTGTGTTTTGGGTGGAGGGAGGGGAGTGGAGTCAGCATTTTTCTCGTCCTCCATTTACTGGTCTACCTACCTATAAAAACCTTCCTTCTCTGGAGGCGCATACCATCTAGGTTAGCCTTCTATTACTTGTTGCTATTGTCTGTCAAATTTCACTCCCCATTGCTACATCTGGATCATAGTTGTCTCAGCCATCTAGGTGATTTCATTTCTTTGTAGATGACATTTTGAACATCATATTTTACAGTTTAACAACCTCCACAACATGAGCCTCTCCATTTGGCTCTAGCCACATAACTCTAATGACTACATCTTTCAACTTGTCTCATGTACTGAAACTATCTCCACTTCTGAATTTTTGCTATTTCATCCTCGGCCCCATAACCCATTATTTTCAACTGCTAAACACTCCTTTTCCTTTTCAACTTTATCTGTTCTCTTCCACCAACTAACTTACATCAACATCTTGTTTTTGAGGACAAAGATCTTTTCTTTATAACTCAAGGTAATTTTTCCAATTTCTTTTCAAAATCCACCCCCCATTTTCTTCTGTATCTGTGTGATCTTCCTTTATCCATTATTCTTTTTTCAGTTATTCCCCTGTCCTGTATACCCCCCCCTTCCCCCTTTTTGGACAATACTACATCTTCTAATCCATGAACACAGGATATCTTTCCATGTATTTATATCATTTTAAATTTCTTTCATCTGTGTTTTATAATTCTTAGTTTACAAGTCTTTTACCTCCTTAATTAAGTTTACTTCTAAAGTATTTTATTGTTTATGATGCTATTGTAAATGAAATTTTATTTTCAGATAGTTCATTCTCCGCATATAGAAACACAGCTAATTTTTGTTGATTTTTTTTTTATCCTGCACCTTTGCTGAATTCATTAATTCATTCTAACGTGTGTGTGTGTGTGTGTGTGTGTGTGTGTGTGTGTGTGTGTGTGGTCTTAAGGGTTTTCTATGTAGGATCATGTCATCTGCAAAGAAAAATAGTTTTACTTCTTCCTTTCTGAATTGTATGCCCCTCCCTCCCTACCCTCCCTCCCTCCCTCCCTCTCTTCCTTCCTTCCTTCCTTCAAATCCAGTACTATGTTAAAAATAAATAGTGAGAGTGAACGTATTTCTCATGTTCATGATTTTAGAGGAAAGGCCTTCAATCTTTTCACCATGATTTGTGGGCTTTTTATATATGACCTGTATTATGTTACGGTCATTTCCTTATTTCCTTCTATTCCTAATTGTAACAAGTTTTTATCATGAAAGTGTTTCGAATTTTTCTTGATGTGTTTTCTATATCTACTAAGATGAATGTGTGATTTTTTAAGTCCTTCATTCTCTTAATGTCTTGTGTCACATTACTTGATTTTTGTATGGTGAATCATGATTGCATTTTAGTATTTAAGTCCCACTTGGTCATGGTGCATGATCCTTTTAATGTGCTACTGAATTTGGTTTGCTGGTATTTTGTTGAGGATTTTTGCATCTGAGTTCATCAGGAATATTGACTTGTAATTTTCTTGTAGTGTCTTTATCTGGTTTTGATAATGCTGAATATGCTGGCTTCATAAATGAGTTTGGAAATGTTCCTTTCTCCTAAATTTTTTTGGAAAAGTTTGAGAAGGATTGACATTAATTCTTTAAATGTTTGGTAGAATTTACCAGTAAAGCCATCTGGTCCTGCGCTTTTCTTATTGGGAGGTTTTTAATTACTAATTTAGTGTCCTTATAAATTACATGTCTGCTCAGATTTCTATTCATGATTCAGTCATGTAAGTTTTATGTATCTGGAAATTTATCCATTTATTCTAGGTTGAACAATTTGTTGGCATATCTTTATGATCTCCTTTTCCCCTTTGGCATCCTATCTAATAAAGAGTGAATATGCTAATTGACTGCCATGCCCCCAAAGATGGTGGTGCCCACAGCCACAAGATGGTGGCGCCCAGTCCCCTCAGCCCCGCCGGGGCGGCAGGTGCGCGGCATGGCCAGGCCCGCCCCCAGGCAGGTCTGGCTGCTCTGCGTGCCTGCCTCTGGAGTCCCCCAGTCCTCTCGGCCCCCCAGCCTCCCAGGGCCGGCCCGAGGCGCAGGCAAGCCTCGGATGTCGGCTGCCTGGCTGCCCATGGCTGCCTGAGGCTCAGGTAACCAGGGTCAGCCAAAGCTTGCGCTGCCGGCAGTGGCAGCAGCAGAGGTGTGATGGAGGCATTGCCTTCCCCTGATTGCTGGGTCACCTCCCACCCCTGAGGGCTCCCGGACTGTGAGAGGGAGCAGGCTGGGCTGAGGGATTCCCCCTTGTAGTGCATGAATTTTCATGCACCGGGCCTCTAGTCAATTATAATGTCTCTTTTTTCATTTCTGATTTTATATGTGAGTTCTCTTTTTATCACAGTTTAACTAAAGATTTGTCAAATTATGTTTTCATAAAAACAACTCTTTACTTTTGTTAATTTGTTTTCCTATTGTTTTTCTGCTTTCTGTTTCATTTATTTCTGCTCTAATCTATATATATATATATATATATAGATATAGATATAGATATAGATACAGATATAGATATATATTTTTCTGCTAAGTTTGGGCTTAGTTTGTTCTTTTTCTAGTTCCTTGAGATGTTAGGTTATTTTAGATCTTTGTTTTTTAATGTAGGTGTTTATCATTATAAACTTCCTTCTTAATATAACTGCTTTTGGTATATGCTATAAATTTTGGTATATTATTTATTTTATTTGCCTCAAGGTATTTTCTAACTTCCCTTTTGATTTCTTCTTTGATCCATTGGTTGTTCAAGCGTGTGTTGTTTAATTTCTACATATTTACTAATTTTCTAGTAATTTCTCTGCTGTGGATTACTGTTTCATTCCATTGTGGCCAGAGAAGATATTTGCTATGATTTCAATCTTAAATTTGTTAAAATTTGTCTTGTGACCTAAGATGCCATCTATGCTACAGAATGTTCTATGTATACTTAAGAAGAAAGTATATTCTGCTGCTGTTAGGTAGAATGTCTGTTAGGTCCATTTGATCTATAGTGTTGTGCAAGCTCACTGTTTCGTTGTTGATTTTCTGTCTGGCTGTTCCATTCATTATTGAAAGTGGGATATTGAAGTCAGCTACTATCATTAATATTACTATTTCTCCCTTCAGTTCTGTCAGTGTTTGCTTTGTATGTTTATGTGCTCTAATGTTGGGTGCATTTATATAATTGTTATATCTTCCTGATAAATTGACCCTTTTGATATTTATATAATGTCCTTTTATTTTTATTTTTTGTCTCATGACAGTTTTGACTTAAAGTCTAATTTGTCTGATACAAGTTTAGCCATCTCTCCTCCCTTTTCATAACTGTTTTCATGGAATATCTTTTTACATTGCTTTACTTTACACCTATGTATGTCCTTAAATATAAAATGACTTTCTTATAGACAGCATATGTTGCATCTTACGTCTTTTAACCCATTCAGCCACTCTGACTTTTGACTGCGTAGTTTAATCCATTTATATTTCAAGTAATTGTTGATAGGGAAGAAATTACTATTGTCATTTTGTTCATTGGTTTTGCTCCTGTATTGTAGTGTGTGTGTGCTCCTTTTTTCCTGTCTTTCTCTTTAATTGACTTTTTTGTATCGGTAAGCTTTTATTCCTTTTCTTTTGTTCTATTAGCATTTTGTTTATGGTAATGACAGGGCTTACATAAAACATCTTATTATAAATATTCTATTTTAAGCTGATAAATTCGATCTCATACAAAAATTGTACACTTTCACTTCTAACCCCCTACACACTTCGTTATTGATGTCACAATTTACATCTTCTTATATTGTATATCCACTAACATATTTTTATAGAGTTACTTAGCCCTAGTTGGATAGCTTATTTAGTTGGAAAGTAATCCTATACACCAAAAGGTTGCAGGTTCAACCCCAGTCTGGGTGTGTACAGGAGGCAGCCAATTGTCTCTCTCTCTCTCTTTCTCTCTCTCTTTCTCTCTCTCTCTCTCTCTCTCTCTCTCTCTCTCTCTCAAAAATCAATGAACATGTCCTCATTGAGGATAAAAAGAAATTATTTATGCACCACCGTTACAGTATGACAATATTTTTTTTTAAATATATATATTTTATTGATTTTTTACAGAGAGGAAGGGAGAGGGATAGAGAGTTAGAAACATCGATGAGAGAGAAACATCGATCAGCTGCCTCCTGCACACCCCCCACTGGGGATGTGCCCGCAACCAAGGTACGTGCCCCGACCGGAATCGAACCTGGGACCCTTCAGTCCGCAGGCCGACGCTCTATCCACTGAGCCAAACCGGTTTTGGCAGTATGACAATATTTTTTATTTGTCTGTATTTTTATCTTTACCAGCAAGTTTTATACTTTCATATGTTTTCATGTTGATATTTAGCATCCTTTCATTCCAACTTGAAGAAATGACTTTGGCATTCTTGTTAAGCAGGGCTAGTGATGAACTCAGCTCTGGTTGTCTGGGCAAGTTACTATCCTTCATTTTTGAAGGACAGTTTTGCAACCTATATATATTACTCTTGGTTGACAGCTTTTGTCTTTCAGCACTTTGAATATATCATCCTACTGGCCTCTGACCTGCAAATTTTCTGCTGAGCTATCTCCTGCAGTTTTATGGGGATTCCTTTCACATGACAAGTCCCTTTTCTCTTGTGCTTCAAAAATCTCTCCATGTCTTTTTTGACTTTTGACAATTTGATTTTAATGTGTTTTGGTATGGATTTCTTTGAGTTTATGTTTGTAGGTGTCTGTTGGGCTTCATGGATCTGAATGTCCATTTCATTCCCTAAATTTGGGAAGTTTGGGGCCATTATTTCTTTGAATAAGCTTTCTGGACCTTCTTTCTATCATATATTGCAACTCCACATGGGGTCCTGGAACCAATCCCCAGCAGATAATGAGAAAGGACTGAAGGTTTTGAGGAGTCAGAGTTATACTCAGATTTTTTACTGTGTGGGGTCTCAGCACCGCTAACCTCGTGTTGTTCAAGCATCAACTGTATTTGATTACATAAAATATTGTTAAAATTAATTTTTACATTTTAAAAATGTTTTACCATTTTAAAATGTATTTGCTAGAAAATTTTAAATTACATATGTGGTTCACCTATTACTTCTACTATAGGCCCAATGCACAAAATTCATGCAAGGGCCTTGGCCCCAGCCCTCGCCTGCCACGGCCAGGGGCTTCTGCTGCCTCTGCCTCAGCCCCTGCCCGCTGCAGCTTTGTCCAGAAGGAAGGACGTCTGGTCTAATTAGCATATTATGCTCTTATTATTATAGATTAGATGGCACTTGCCTACACTTTGGGTAGCTAAACTATTATTCTTGTATTATAAATAGGTTTAGTGTTTCATTTTTCTCTGAAATATAATCATCCAGGGTAAGTTTTGATATTTTCCAGCTAGTAGACCTTCAGTTTCTTTGAGAAAGCACCCTTCTAATAAGTTGGAGGAGGAAAAGATAACAACAATGAAGTTTATGGATAACTTGATATAAGCCACAGGTGTTTTTTTAGAGGATGGACAATTAGAAGGTATCTTTATATACCAACCAGAGGCCCGGTGCACAAATTTGTGCACCAGTGGGGTCCCTCAGCCTGGCCTGTGGGGATCGGGCCAAAACTGGCTCTCCAACATCCCCCAAGTGGTCCCGGATTGCGAGAGGGCACAGGCCAAGCCGAGGGACCCCACTGGTGCACGATAGGGCCAAGGAGGCCGCAGGAAGGTTCCAGGGCATGTCCAGCCCATCTCTCCCAGTTCCAATTGGCTGGACCCCAGCAGCAAGCTAACCTACCAGTTGGTGCATCTGCCCTCTGGTGGTCAGTGCGCGTCACAGCAACTGGTCAAACAGTCGGACACTTAGCATATTAGGCTTTTATTATATAGGATAACAATTAATAAACTCATGGTGCACTCTTATTAATGACTGAATTAGTAACAGGTATAGTCCAATTGATCCTTGAACAATACGGGTTTGAACTGTGTGGGTCAACTTCTATGTGGGTTGTTTTTTCTCCTCCAATAAATACCGTGTGCCTTTAGTATCTATGGGTTTCACATTCATGGATTCATCCAACTACAGTTTGAAACAGTAATTTTGCATTCCCAGCCGCGTAGTGAAAATACTGTTTACAAGGATTCCCTTTTCTTCATATGCTTGCCAACACTTATCTCATCTTTTTTATACTAGCCATCCTGACGGTAGGTGAAATCTCATTGTGGTTTGGCTTTGCATTTCCCTAATGCTTAATGATGTTGAGTCCCTTTTCATGTACACATTAGCCATTTGTATGTCTTCTTTGGAAAAGTATCTTATTTAGGTCCTTGTCCATTTTTGAAATCAGGTTATGATTGACCCTTGAACAATGTGGGGGTTAGCCCCAGCAGTCTGAATTACATAGATAACGTTTGACTCTACCAAGATTTGATTGTAGTCATCACTCAGTTTTCCATGGTGGATTGGATCCAGGGCACCCCCTCTCCCCCACTTACCAAAATCCTCAGATGTTCCAGTCTCTTATATAAAATGGCATAGTACAATGTATATGGTTAGCCCTTTGCATCTGTGGATTTCCATTCTCAGATCAAAAGGCCTGTTTATGCCCTAGCTAGTTTGGCTCAGTGGATAGAGCATCGGCCTGCGGACTTAAGGGTCCTAGATTCCATTCCGGTCAAGGGCACATGCCTGGTATGCGGGCTCAATCGTGTGGGGCATGCAGGAGGCATCTGATCAATGATTCTCATCATTGATGTTTCTCTCTCTCTCTCTCTCTCTCTCTCTCCCCCTTCCTCTCTGAAAATAAATAAAAATATATTTGTGGTGGGGGGAGGAGGGGCCTGTTTAAGATCTCTGGTTGATTGAATCTGAATGTGAACCTCTACAAGCATGTCATGCTTGCTAGGATATGGAAGGCCAAATGTATACTTACTGAAGAAACTCTGCATATACGTGGCCCTGTGCAGTTCAAGCCCATGTTCAAGGGTCAACTGTGTTTTATTTTGTTGTTGTTTTTGGTGGGGTTTTTTGTTGTTATTTTTGTTTTGCTATTGAATTGTATGAGTACCTTATATATTTTAGATATTAATCCATGATCAGTTTTATGGACTGTAAATATTCCATTTTATGGTTGTCTGTTTATTTTTCTGATTGTTTTCTTTGCTGTGCAGACGTTTTAGTTTGATGTAGTACTGCTTATTTATATTTGCTTTTGTTGCCTGTGCTTTTGATTTCACTCAAAAAATCACTGGGTTGTGTAACGCCTTTGAAGGTGAAGGTCATATGTGACATTTTGTAATCTCTTGGCATGGTAGTTATACTAGAGTGGAAATATTAATATTAAATATATGTTTAGTCAGTTGCTATTGTAATTTTGGTGAACATTTTAAAAATAAGGTATTCTTACCAAAGGTTTTTATGTTATTTCAATGTGCTGGAGTTTGAGGAGGATTGAACCGTATCTCACTATCCTTTGGGAACTTTTTACACCCTCCTGGAATTAGGCAACTTTAAGATTGTTAACACTGTTTTCAAATCATGAGGGTAGATGCTAAGATACAGACTTTGGATTAAGATTTGAAACTGATTTAGAGCTTGAAGAGACCTTCGACCTAATATAATAAATCATATTCTTCAATTTATAATTTGGAAACTGAAGAAGGCCCAAATTGCCTAAACTCTAGTAGGCACTAAATGCTTAAGTCAAAACCTGGGAGTTGTTTGTGAACACTCCTTCTCCCTCATTCCTACATCCATTCCAAAGCAAAGCATGATGACATTCTTGCTTAAAAATTTTTAATGACTTATTGATCAATTAAAAATACAAATTTTATAACTTGGCTTACAAGGTCTGGTGTAATCTGAGTTTACCTATTTCTCCAGCTACATTTGCCATTGTCCCTCATGATTGTTTGCTCTAGCCATGTGGACCTTCCTCTAGTTCCTTCCCTTCCAATTCTTTTTTTCTTCTACAGTTTATCACAGTTTGCAGTTATAATATTTATTTGTGTGTAAGCTCCATTAGAACAAGGATTGACATTTTAATTTCCTCAGCCTAGCAGAAATCCTGGCACATAGTAGATGATGAATAAATATAGATAAATGGATGAGTCATTGACTGACAAGATGTTACCGAGTTTCTATTTCCCGGATACAAATTGGATAATAGTACCCACCAGAGTTGATAGAGAATTTAGTGAGAATATTTGTGATAAATGTTTATTTTCTTTTCCCTCTGCTGATTTTTCTTTGCTTACTCAGGATAATGTAGTGAATTGTTCTTTGAGCTGTTTTCTGACCAGTTATTGTTTCTGTTACAATTTGTTGCAGCTAGTGTTTGTAATTCATTTTATTTGTTGAAAACTTAAGCAGTTATTCTGTACTAGAGTGTGGAGGGTGGAAGAACAGGACTGGAAATATATATACCCCCTGATTAATGACTAAAGGAAGAGTAAGGACTACCGCTTAGAGTTAGCTTCAGCTCCAAGTAAAAGAGACAGAAAATTACAATGATTAAACAAGGCAGAATTATTTCTCTCTAAAAGTTGGGACGTATGCTGTCCAGGGCTTCATGGCAGTTCTATCTCACAGTCCTCAGGGACTTAGATCCTCTCTAGTCTACTGTTTCAGGAAGTAGGGTGGATATGCCATTTGTCCTTTTACGTTTTCTGTAAGCTACACAACACCTCTACTTAAAATACTGGTCAGAATTTTGTCATGTGGCTCTCAGCTGCAAGGGAAGCTGAGAAGTGTAGTGTTCTTTGTGAAGCTCTGTACTTACTTTATTATTTATTTTTTATTTTTTTTACTTATTTATTTTTTTGCTCTGTACTTACTTTAAAACTGGATGTTTTAGTAGAGTGGAAGATGAGAAGAATGGATGCTGAATATAGGTATTTGCAAAGAACACATCAGATTAATAATATGTAATACTAATAATGTGTTAACAATATGCAATATATAATATTAATGATGGAAGGATTAACCATTTACTATTTAATCATCCTATATAATAAAGAAGTAATATGCAAATTGACCCTCACGCTGTTGCACAAGATGGCAGCCCCCATGTAGTCAAAGATGGCTGCCACAAGATGGCTGGCAGGGGAGGGTAGTTGTGGGCGATCAGGCCAGCAGGGGAGGGCATTTGGGGGGGCACCAGGCCTGCAGGGGAGGGTAGTTGTGGGCAATCAGGCAGGCAGGCAGGTGAGCGGTTGGGAGCCAGCAGTCCTGGATTGTGAGAGGGATGTCCGATTGCCGGTTTAGGCCTGATCCCTGTGGGATCCCAGTCGGATATCCCTCGAGGGGCCCCAGATTGGAGAGAGTGCGGGCTGGGCTGAGGGACACCCTCCCCTTCCCCCTAGTGCACAAATTTTGTGCACTGGGCCTCTAGTTGTAACATAACAGTTGAGTCATACCACTTGATCTTCAGGTAATGTTGGTTGTCAGCCATTTTGGAAATGTGATTGGATAAATGTTTTTAAATGACCTAGGTTATAAATTCATTACATGCAGAAAATTAAATTGGACTTTTTAAAGTGATTTTGAATTCATCATTTTTTAAATACACAGCTGACCCTTGAACGATGTGGGGTTGGGATGCTGACCTTCCCTCTCTCCTGAGTAGTTGAAAATCTACATATAATTTTTGACACTTATTAGTAACTTAACTACTAATAGACTGCTGTTGACCAGAGGCCTTACTGATAACATAAACAGTCAATTAACACGTTTTTATGGTTTATATACTGTATTCTTACAATAAACTAAGCTAGAGAGAAGATTAAGAAAAGCATAAGACAGAGATAATACATTTACAATATTTATTGGGCAGGAAAGCCGCATGTAAATGGACCTGTGCACTTCAAACCTGTGTTGTTCAAGGGTCAACTGTGTGACATTTTTGCAGTGGCTGTACTAATCACATGGAAATCTGACCAGCATCATAGAAAGCAACAATTTCTTAATTTTTCCCCTCCTTCTACCCCATTTTCTTTTAAATGTGTTCATAAGTATTTTTCTAAAGTACACAGATGAAGTATAGTTCAAGATGATAGTTCAGGTCCTGGCCAGTGTGGCTCAATTGATTGAGCATTGTCCCATGCACTGAGAGGTTGCTTGTTTGATTCCCGATCAGGGTTCATGCCCAGGTGTGGGCTCCATCCACAGTAGGGGGTGGACAGGAGGAAGCCGATTGATGTTTCTCTTTCTCCCTCTTCCTTCCTCTGTCTCAAAAAACCAATAAAAACTTTTTTTTAAAAAGATGATTGCTTAGTATTCATGAATTATGAGAAACGTTTCTGAAACATGGTTTGAACTCACTTCCTTACTATCCTTCACCATATACATGTAAACTAGCTTGGCCCAGAGTAGTTACTTAATGCTAAAGTATTTTATTCTGTGATAATCAACATGGGTTCGCAGATTTGTAAGAGATAAATTGAGCTTTGGATGGACTCTCTATGCAAAAAGGAAAAAATCATGTGTGTCAAAAAAAATAGGAATCTAAACTTATCTTTCAGGATGTTAAATTTTATCAGTAAAATGAAGGTTAAATGCATTTTACCATTCCTTGATTTGGTAAAGAGTAGGAGTAAGCTTTTGATAGGATACATTTTAGCATAAAGCACAGGAGGTTAATGATGGAAGGATTATTTGGCTTTGCATTTCCCTAATGCTTAATGATGTTGAGTACCTTTTCATGCACAAATTGTTGGTTTACTAAACACGGTATATATAATTTGGCCTAAAAAGTAAGTGCCACAGTCCCTTACCATTGTTCAACTGAAAACAAAAAATAAAAACAAAACACACAAACAACAACACAATGTTGAACTTAAGTTTGCACAGATTTTGTCAATATGTTATAAGTACTTTCTCCATCTGTAATTTCTTAAATACTTATTTATTACCTGTCTCCTTTTCAGACCCTTCAGTCCCTGGCTGATGCTCCATCCACTGAGCCAAACCAGCTAGGGCTACAGTATTTCTTCTAGATAAAAAGCTCTGGAAAATATAGGCTCTGGAAATTTAGGTAGTTTGCCCAAAGACACATAAATAATGGAATCAGAATTGAACTCAAGGTAGGCTGACTCCTGAGCCCTTAGTTTTAGCTGTTATCCTATGTCATCCTATATCATTCTATCCTATATAATAAAAGCCCAGTGACCGAACGGCGGAACAACCGGTTGACTAGTCACTATGACACACGCTGACCACCAGGGGGAAGACGCTCAATGCAGGAGCTGCCCCCTGGTGATCAGTGTGCTCCCACAGTGGGATGGACGGCACTCCTGCAGCGGGAACAGCCGCTCAGAGGGCAGTTCCACAGCTGCTCGACTGACCAGGATGAGCCCCGCACCAGTGCACAAATCCCCTGCACCAGGCCTCTAGTTTTATATCCTGTCAACTTCTACATTTAAATTAGTTTGCCTACTAAGCGTACAAAACTCATTTTGTACCTTACTGCCTCCTATATTTTCTGATTAAAGTGTGTGTGTGTGTGTGTGTGTGTGTGTGTGTGTGTGAATCCCCCCATTGTGTTTTATAATTTTGCCATTCTTAGTCTTGTGATATAATAGAATTTATTTCAGTGAAATTATTTACAGTCGAAAGAAAGTGGAAGGAAACAGTATGTATATAACACAGTCCCTGCCTTCAAGGACCTTGTTTTCTGCTTAGGAAAGACCTAAGTATGGAAATTAACTTAGAACAAGAAACAAGATATACCTGCTTAAGTCTCATGAATTTATTTATATATTGGATACTTTGGAACAAGTTAAAATTTCCCATAAAAATATTTTGTTTGTTTGTTTTTTTGCGGGGGGGGGGTGGTGGTGGGAAAGAAAAAAACAGAAGATAGTATATTAGGGTATTGTTACTATAGTGGTTTCATTTTCAGATATTTCAAATATCAAAATGATATTTTTTATTTGGTTATCTGGAGGTAGTTAACATCATTTTTGTATGTCAAAATATTTGCATGTCTTTAATTTGATCTTAAACCATTATATATACTTTAAAATACAATTAGGTAAATTTTTAGCATATTTTAGTATCTTGGTACAGCTATATCTGGGTTATAGGTTTTTTTCATAAATTGATATTTAATGGTTTTTGTTCTTAAATTCTTGCATACTTATCTGTAGCATGCTGGGGTGTTTTTTGTTTGTTTGTTTGTTATCTCCATGTTTTGGTAAATAAACTGGCTTAAATTAATGTGAAGTACCCATTTAAAAATAACTTGTTTGGGAATATTTTTGCAACAAATAGTATATTCCTTTGTTACCCAAACCTTTCACAACCATTATAGGTTGCAAAGATCTTGAGAGAGAGAGTGTGTGTGTGTGTGTGTGTACATACACTCAGTGGAAGCAGACTAGATTGGAAAGAGCATGTGTTTGAAATTAGGCACAACTTTACTAATTTGTATGACTTTGGATAAAACATTTAATTTCTGTTTTTTCCTGTATAATATGAGAATGTAGCAAGGTTAATGTGCTGACAAAGTACAGCATCCTAGCACATCATAAATGTTCAGAATAACTATTATGTTTATTAATAAAAATGCTAGTTGATAGAAGAAAAAAGAAAGATTGAAGGGGAACTATGGTATTGCGTTTGTAATTTTTCTGTTGGGAAATAACCCCATTGGTTGAGTAAACAGAAATGGGGGGGAGAAAGTCAACTATAAATTGAGAGTTTTGAGACTTATTTGTAGCTTTGGGAATATTAATTTTATAGGGGTGGGAGATTTTTTGCTTTCTTTGTGTTACCCTTTGCCTTTAACATAGATAATTCTGTACCAGGGACTTTAAACAATAGTTTTATGTTTTTAACAGATTTTAAGACTTTATTCCATTTCCAGATGGGAAGGTAGAATTTTAGAATTAGGATTTCTAACTTATGAAATTTTATTTTTTTCTTTAAAAATATGACTTGATTAAATTCCACAATATAAAAATTGTTAGTAAATCTTAAATTTATTTTGTTTCATCTTCTTTGCATCCTTGAAAATAACATACATCTGCTAGATTTTAAATGGTCTTGGTAAAAAATAAGAATAAACCTTAGGTTCATGGTTTTTATATGTTCATAAAATATTTCTCCTTCATTTCTAATTCCCTTATTTAGGTCCACTGAAGACATTCTTAATGCAGCTGTCATTATAGGGTTAAACATTTGCTTTATTGTACACACAAAAACAGTTAAGCTATTTGAAATTGTTTACTTGCTAAAACCAGTGTTAGTCAGCAGAGGCAGTACACCAGATTTCCTTGTGGCTTTTAGTGGAAAATGTTAAAAGCGCACTCATTTTTCAGTTACAGAATTTTTCAGTTTGATCTGGATTAGTCACAGAACTGGCATGAACCTTCTAATTGTGAAGGCAGTCCAAGAGCACTGTTTTTTCTATTGCTAGAGGAAGTTACATCTCGAGCAGTAGCTCAGATCTCTGGTAAGTGTAACATGTGAGCATTACTAGGCATTTCATTCTGCGGTGCTGCAGTCCTTGCTGTTCAGACTGTTGCTCAGTTGGAATGCGTCTGTGGGGCCAGTCCTGAAGTTCTATAGATACTGTTTAAGGACCTACTCGTTTGGAGATGTCGGTGGCGTTTTGCAAGATCATCTGAGTACCAGGGAAGCATCTGAAATCTACTGAAAAGGATAACTGTAGCGGTTTTCACAGTGGAAGGAAACTGTATTGGCACCGAGGCAGATGATTGAATAAAGTAGTTGGCTCAAAGAAGATGCACAGTCTGCTGTTTTTTCCTCTGAATGAAGACTATTTAGTGGAAGCTGTATTCATGTGGAGATCAAAGGAAACACTGGAATGATAAACTACTGGGGATTTCTCTCTCTCTCTCTTTTTTAAATGAAAAGCCTGAAGCGGTAATTTGAGCTCAAATGTCTTCTGATTCCTTCTCGGCCTGTCTGTTCTATTAGGATTCCCGCTAGCACCATTTCTGCCTGGTGTCTGTGCCCTTTTGCTGGAGCAGCCACAGACAACTGCCTGATGAAGAAAGAATGAACGCTCTGCCTTGCTTATGCTATCGATGGGAATAAAGCTATCTGTGTTTCCTCTATTATATGGAATATCTGGATTAATCAGCTGTATTCTAGTACCAAGAGTCCTATTGTCTCTTGTGATCTGACTCATCGAATGTAAATGTACTGCAGCTTTGCTATTAATGCAGAGTGTTGTGTTTTTTTTCTTTCCCAAACACAGAAAGAATTGTCAACCTCTGAGCTGCATTTAAAAAAATTGTGCTGAGCTCTAGATGTTTTTTATTTTCTTTTTCTGGATAGTGTCTGTATTAAGCCAGTGAAGCTGAAGAAATGAAGACAAATTAGAAGTGGAAACAGAATAATGAGAGTTTAATTTTAATTTTCAATTATAAGCAAGCCAGCTACTGGTAACTATATGACCTTGCAAGCAAGAGTGGGTATAGCTGTAATTATCTCTGTCACAGCAGTTGTTTCTCATTTCATTCTGCATTGCGTGGTGGTGTCACCCAAAACAATGATCTTTTTATGCAAGTAAATTTCTATGAGACAGAGCAATATGACTATTTTGGTAGAGGAAAAATATTTTTAAATGAGCTTGTACTCCTTTTTAGTTCATTGACATGTTGATGTGAAATTTCTTTTAAGTATTGCAATCACCCAACAGAAAATAACTGAATTTTGTTGGTTTTAGGAAGTTATAAGTTATGTAGTCATAATTTTAAACTTCAGTTTTTCCGGTAGTACTTATTAACTTTAAAAAAAAACAGCTATGCTGTTCAGAGAATGATTCTAAGTGTCATACAGAAGAGGAGGAAAAACTACTTGTGCTCTTCCAACTGTGACTTTTATTACATAGCTGGGAATCTAGTGTTTTAAAAGAGCGAATGAGTCGAGTGTGTATTGTTGTTTTGGAGGAGGTAGAAGATGAATCTCCTGCATTCATTTCTAAATTGCCACAGGAAAATAAATCCCTACATGCTCCACCTTCTGGGAATGTATTGGTAAGATATGAGAGTTTATATGTTTACTGTATTCTACTGAACTAGTAGAATAAATTTTATTTTTTAAGAATAAAGTTAGTTTCCACTAGTTTCATTAAAAACCCAATAAAAGCAATGTAGATGTATAAGTATGCAATATTGTATATAAAATGCACACATCTCTGAGTTTTACTTTTTCAGATGTTTACATAACATTTTAGATTTTATTTGCTATCTTTTAATCTCTTTAAAAGACTTAAAAAAATAATTGAGAATAGTAGTTGTGGCAACCATGTTTCTGTTTTCATTTTGTGGTTTTAAAACTGATGTTATAAGAATGAAGAGCTCTATATTTTAGGAAAGCAACACCGAGGCATGGTCTTTTCTGTAATGATTTTATGTAAATACATGCAAGACTTTTTATAGGAAAAGACTCAGACTTTATTCTTAACCTTATTTTTAATGTTGTTGTCAATTGGCTTCTTTATTTGACTGGTATAATGTGATATCTTATCAGAGAGGCCATGTCGTTGATTGAGAAATTGTTATATTTAGACATGCACGTGTTTGCCTCTTGATCAGGTATACAATTATTTTTGGTCTCCGAATAGTAGTGATTTTCATCAATTGCCAGCTTTTCTTTAGATTTATATCTTTATACATGCAATGCTGACCCATGCAAATACTTCGATGCCACAAACAGAACTTTTCAAAGAGGCCGTCTTTGCTGAGCCTCAAACTTGTCAAAGTTCTTGTTTGATAAGTTGTGTCCAAAAAAGTAGAGGTTGAGATTTCACCCTTGTATTTGGCAGTAACTTTCTTTTTACCATATATATAAACAAAAGGCTTACACTTGTTATATTACCTAGTTTTGGTAATTTTGAATTGATTTTTTAAAATTAGGTCTCCCCACCACCCCCCCTCCCCAAGGAGGAATCATGTATTTTCATGTGATTTGACTTCATGAAACTTTTGGTTAATATCAAAAACCAAATGATTATTGTTGCTATAGGGAAGAAAAATTTTAGATTGAAAAGTTATGTGGAGCCCTGGCCAGGTGTCTCAGTTGATGGGAGAATTGTCCCATACACCAAAAGGTTTTGGGTTCGATCCCCAGTCAGGGCTCATATGGGAAGCAACCAATCTGTTTCTCTTTCACATTGATGTTTCTCCCTGTCTGTCTCTCTCTGCCTGTCTGTCTCTGTCTCTCTCTCTTTCTCTCTCCCTCCCTCTTCCTTTACTTCTCTCCCTCTCCCCCCTTCCTCTCTCTATAAATAAATCAATAAAAACATATCCTCGGGTGAGTATTAAAAAATAATTTTAAAAATTATGTGGAAATATCTTTAGAATCACCCATGTGCTGTGATTAATGTTTTTATTACTCTCTTATATTTTAGCCATCACTGGTGCAAGCTATATTTAATGGAGATCCTGATGAAGTTCGAGCACTAATATTTAAGAAAGAAGATGTTAACTTTCAGGTAAAACAATTAATTCACTGATACATGCCTTTAAGCCTACTTTTAAAACCTTTTTCCTAGAGTTATGATTTTTGTTAAAAAGACATAACAGTTCTGTAACAGTTGTTTTAAATGAGGTTAAGAAGCATCTTGGGGCAAAAAAGGAAGAGACTGGGCATATATTCAGAGTAATGACTAAAATACAAGAGTATTAGGAGCCTGTGAAGGGCCTTTGTTCCCCTGGCTTTTTACTTAGAAATTTTTCACAGAAAAGTTGAAAAAATACTCTGAATATATTTTGCCACATTTGCTTTATCCAATTTACACAGATTATATATATATATATTTTTTACATGTACATACATATATTTTTTTCTTCTACTATATCCCATTTGAAAGTAAGTTGTAGACATCTTGACACTTCACTGTTCATTTCTTATATGTATTTCAAATGAGGGTTCTTTTTTGTGAACTTGAAATAAAGACATATTTATTAAGTTTATATTGTATCTAACTAGATTATAAGATCAGATTTTTCTGTAAATAATTATGGTAAACATACACAAAGACTTATCTGTTAGTCTCTTAGTAAAATAAAGAATGACACGTTGTTTGAAAAGTCTCCAAATTTAAAAATATAGTGGATTTTAAATTCAGAAGTGGCATAAGGCAGAGCTTTAGAAAAAAATGGGTATATGGATAAATTTCCTCTCTGTGTGTTTTCCAGTGGCCAATAGTTTCTTTAATTTACTAAACAGAGGCTAGAAATAGAAAATCATATATATATATAAAAGCCTAAGCGACTGCTATGACTGGATGACTGGCCAGTAGTTATGATGTGCACTGACCACCAGGGGGCAAACGCTCAACGCAGGAGCTGCCCCCTGGTGGTCAGTGCACTCCTACAGCCAACCTCCAGCTGCTGGTCAACCTCCCGCAGTCTTTCCCCCCCAACCCCACCCCCAGCTGGCTAGTCCCAATGGGCCCCCTTCGGGACTGGGGCAAGACAGCTCCGATCAGCCCTGATTGCTGGCTAGGCTGAGGGATCCCACCTGTGCACGAATTTGTGCACCAGGCCTCTAGTTTACTATAATATCAAATTCATTAGTCCTCTGAATTACAGAGTGTGCAGGGGAAGATCATGATTCATAGAGTCACTATAGCAACACTAAAACAGATGACCTGGAAAGGATTGGCAATTCTAAGAAAACCCTGAAAGCTCATCTTGAACTCTCATCTTTCTTCCATTCTTTCATGCAACATTACTGTGACCACTTAATGTTAAGTAGATGTAAAAAGTATTTATTTGATATTTTAAAGGTCGATTATTTGAATAGATTTGAATCTTTAGCTAAAATGGTTCATCTGGCATTGGGTATTGATCAAAATGCTATCATTATATTTCCTAAAAAATTATTCCTAATCCATAAAAGAAAATTACATTTTCTTTTTCTCCCAAAGTTTTTATATTTTTACTTAAATTTTTTTTAATTTTTTACTTTTTTGAAAAATTGTCGACTGTATTACAGATGTGTCCCATTTCCCACCCTTTCCCCACCTCCATCCAGCCCCCATCCCCCCCTTCTCTCTGGCCATCACAACGTTGTCTGTGTCTATGGGTTATGCTTTTTTTTTTTTTTTTTGTGCGCGAATCCTTTCACCTTCTTTCATCCAACATTTTCCCCTTAAACCTTCTTAACTGAAACTTTTTAAGTTTATATTTATTGGAAACATGCACCTAATTCAGGATTTTCTTAATTTTTGTTTTTATTTTAAATGAAGTGCCTGGTCACTTTAACTAATTGAGATATCCTGGAGAGTCTACTTTTCATAAGATAGAAAATAATGACTTATGAAAAGGAGGAAAACAGCTTTCGGTTCTGTTTAACTCTAGGTTTTTGTTTTTTTGTGGTTGTTTGTTGTTGTTTTTAGTACTAGCAAATCATATCTTGGTGAGAAAGTTTGGACTATAATTCTACTTACCATGATGGTTAATTTGTTAATCATTACAAGTCTCATTATAGTCAACACTGCTTTTCTACTATATTAATTAAATTATCCTAAATTTTAAAATTTTTATTCAGAATCATTTTTGAACATCAGTTTTTTCTTCTGTGATGTCCCTGGAAGCTATTACATATGTACTAGAAGCCCGATGCACGAAATTCGTGCAAGGGCCTTAGCCCCCGCCCACTGCGGCTTTGTGCAGAATGAAGGACATCCAGAAAGACGTCCAGTCTAATTAGCATATTACGCTTTTATCATTATAGATAGCTAGTGTGTTACCCCTGTGTCCCCTAACTTCTATGATTTTTA
This sequence comes from Plecotus auritus, assembly GCF_963455305.1. Taxonomy (NCBI): domain Eukaryota; kingdom Metazoa; phylum Chordata; class Mammalia; order Chiroptera; family Vespertilionidae; genus Plecotus; species Plecotus auritus. The sequence goes on along the minus strand of NC_137773.1, from coordinate 153,656,992 downwards.
GCCTGTACTTATAGATTCCTTTCTTTACTTACTTTTAACCATCATTTCTTAACATCTCCTAGCTTGTTCCCTTGCTCTGAAACTTGAGTCAGAACTGGAAACTAAGTTAGTTCTGTACTTCAAATTAGTAGGCCCTTCTTGGGGATGACCCCTCTGTTGCTTTCAGTGATTCATGGGATTTTGACAAACTTTTTTATGGTTGCTTTTAGGCCTTTTCTCTTGTGACTCATTAGTTGAGAGTATTGTCATAATTGTAAGATTTGTTAAATCTTTGGCCATTCTTCTAATTCAAGATAATACTTTTTTTTTCTTTCTGCCCTCTGTGATAAGGAATCACATCGGGTTTTAAGAGATGTGTGTGTAATAAAACTTATACTGTTTTGTCATATAATATCCACTGACGGTTTATGTCAGTGTGACAATGGTGTTTTTCTAAAATAAGTTTAAATATATATTTGAGAATAATGTCTGACTTTTTGAAACTTAAGTTTTTCAAAAAAATTTTAGGATGGATGAAGAGTTTCAGATTGTTTTTATTCTGTTAAATGAACATTGTTATTATTTTAGATTAGTTTCTTCAGTCGTATCCTGAAGTTATTGACTATGGTGAGCCACTAAATACCATTTTTCTTAATAACATACCTAATTGATTTTTAACAAAAGTCTAATTTGAAATATTATGTCTTCATAATATTTGGCCTTAGAAGGAAGTTTTTGGAGAAGCTAGGTAAAATGATTTCACTAGGAAATACTGGAGTTTTATATTTGTGGTTTTAGGCCACAAATAATTGACTACCTGGCTACATACAGGTTTTTTGATCATATAATAATGTGAGCCAGAGCAAGGTGATTTAGGGGTTGGTTAAGATAGTAATGTCAGAGCTCTGGGTGAGATTGTCTGTGAGACTCATGTTAAAGAGATGACTATTGCCGAAACCGGTTTGGCTCAGTGGATAGAGCGCCGGCCTGCGGACTCAAGGGTCCCAGGTTCGATTCCGGTCAAGGGCATGTACCTTGGTTGCGGGCACATCCCCAGTGGGGGGCGTGCAGGAGGCAGCTGATCGATGTTTCTCTCTCATCGATGTTTCTAACTCTCTATCCCTCTCCCTTCCTCTCTGTATAAAAATCAATAAAACATATTAAAAAAAAAAAAGATGACTGTTGCATCGTGTACTCATGACAACAGTAATGAGACCAAAGAAAGTGAAAAGGGGACTCTCCCTATACATTTTCTTTCTTTAATCAAGCCAAAACATCTTTTTCAGAATCCCCACAACACTTCCCCCGAGGTTCCATTAGTTACAGGCCCACTCTGAACCATGCCTCCAGCAAAGTTAGACTGGGATTAGCTTTTTGCTTATACCAGTCATTGTTCGTTGCCTGGTTCATCTGCTGAGGTGAGAATAGGGGCTTATCATCACTGATTATATTCCATATCTGGAGAAAAACAGGAAGGAATAAAGGGAAATAGTTGTTTGGATAGGGAACCTAATAGAAGACTTTTAATGACTTTCAATTTGGAAAATTACTTGGATGTGGAAGAAGCACTGTAAACCAAAATGGTGAAACAGTCAAAAATTTAAAGGCAGAATGGTATATATAGTGAAAAGAACAATTGAAATAAAACGTCAAAGACTTGTATCTTCCTAGTCTTATTAGCTGTACTACTTGAGCAAATCCATTTAACTTCTTTAAGACTCACTTTTCTTTTGTTGTAAAATGTGTGGGATTACATTAATGGCCTTCAGGTTGTTAATAATAATAATAAAATGCCTTTCCCTAGGATCTATTAGAATTTAATGCCATGTTGTGGAGCCCACATAATTCAAGCTGAGATATTAATAACACATTTCAGATTAAAAGTCTGACTTTATGAGAAAATTATTTTCTACAAGTAGAAATTTTTTTCTCTATCCAGAGTGATATAAATTGGTGTTAATTGTAGAATTTTATTTCAGTGACAATTACATGCCCAAACCTTTTTATGTTACTTGATTTAATTCACAAAAGAATCTTGTAAAGTTGGTAGGTTAACTTTTTCATTCCACCAATAGGTGATAAAACTGAAACTCAGAAAAGTTAAATGTCTTCAGGATCAGTAAGGAAGCAGAACAGGAATTTGAATCCATGTCAGACTTGACAGTAACTGGGGAAATAAAAAAGTAAATTGGAGAGAGAGGAATATTTTTCCTTTTGCCAGATAGTCTCATAAAGCAGTAATGGTTCAAAAATGGATTTTTTCCTAAAAGTTATGTTCATGTTCTATGGACTTCTACCTTGTCATACAAATGTGATTCTAATTTTCATAATGCCAGGCGTTAGTATTGCAAATGTGTGAATACACAAACTTCCCTTAGTGCGTTATTTTTTAGCTGGATAAAAATGTCATTCAAAGTAGTATCAAACTGGGGTTAATTATAATCCAGCCCACACTGTTTTTTTGTGTTTAAAACAGAGAAAGGCTTAGATTATGAGTGATCCTTTTTAAACTCAAAGAGAGTTGATTAAAGAGCTAGTCAGTAGATCCTGCCTGTATTATCTGACAATATTTTTGAAAATGCTACCTTTAAATGTACAATGTCATTCAAAATATTTTGGGATTGGTTTTGCCAAAGTCTTCTAAATTATTAACATCTAAGTTTTCAAAAATAACTTACTGGGATTATTGAAGTGGTGTTGATTTTACTTTTTCAGATGAAGTGGTTGGCAAATATAAACATACATGTATACATGTATATGTACATCACACAAGCAGATAATTATGTTTTATTGTAGTAATATTGTTGGCAGTTAACAAAAAGTAGTAAACCCTAAGTTTATACAGGTTGCCTGAATTTCACCCATCTCTATCCTTCCCATTGTAGTCTTTTCTGGAAATTAACAAGAAGTGCTCTAATTGTTAACAAATCTTTCTGTGGCCATATGTCACTTCTGCTGACTGAGTACACCAAGCTGTCAATGATCCCAAGTTCTTAAAACCTCTTCACTCAGTAACCTGAGCTTATGTGCACTGTGTCCTGAAACTGTATGTGGATACAGTCTTCTGAGCTACCCACAGAAATTGGTATTGGAGGCCACAACCCTGCAACCCCATCTCAAGTGTACCCACCCTGCTTTTGGCTGGCTCCCGTGTAAAGAAGAGAGACCCACCTCAGCTTTTTCCCAGGAGAGAATTTCCCTATAGTTGCTCCATGTCTAGAAACAGCACCTCTCTTCTATTCTTGCCAGTGCTTCTAGATTCCAGCCTCACATTTAAAAAATTTTCTTCACCAATATTCAGGTGTCTCCTACCATCCATAAATGAGTATATGTTCTATCATTGTGACTAAATGGCTATTGTGGTGGTCCTGAAATAAAGAAGGTGTTAGGTTATAAAACCAGCTAGTTTTTTTTTAAATTATATTTATTGGGGCAACATTGGTTAATAACATAAATTCAGGTGTACAACTTTATAATACACCATCTGTATAGTCTATTTTGTGCTCCTCACCTGAAGTCTAGTCTCCTTTAGTCACCTCGTATTTTACCCACTTTTCTCTTGTCCTCCCCGCCCTCCACCCCCACCTCCTCTTTCCCTTGTGGTAACCACCATTCTCTTTGTACCTGAATTTGAAACCAGCTTTTTATACACACACACACACACACACACACACACACACACACACACACACACACACACTTTTATTTATTTCAGAGAGGAAGGGAGAGAGAGAGACTGAAACATTGATGTGAGACACATCAATTGGTTGCCTCCTGCTTGTGCCCCAACCAGGGCCGGGGCGGGGATCAAGCCTGCAATCAAGGTACATACCCTTGACCAGAATCAAACCTAGGACCCTTCAGTCCACAGGCCAACACACTCATCCACTAAGCCAAACCGGCTAGGGCGAAATCGGCTGTTTTGGCAGCTAAAAACTGATGGTGACTTATTTTTGTATTCCACTCATATAATTTCTTATTTAGCACATATGTGTTCTGTATCTTTTTTCATCCCCAATATATTTTGGGAACCCATCCAGATTAGTGTATAGAGAGCTTCCTCATTCTTCTTTGTAGCCATGTAGTTTTAGATTATGTGTTCATAGCATAATTTATTTAACCAAGTCCCCTCTTTGATCTGGTTAAATAAACTAGTTTTGCTAATTGGTAATAATAAATGGGATCTTTTCACCAAGCAAACAAAAAATTCTGCTTTAGTGGATAAGCAGAAATTTCAGGATGTTTGTATTTATTATGGTTAAATATATCATTAACTTCCCAAATAGACTAAATGTCCTCTACATTTTTTGTTTGAAGCAACTTTATTGGACATGTATATAAAAATTAGTGTTGAGTAAACAATGGTATTTTCCATAGAAATAAAGTATCTTTATTGTATATTCAGAAATAGTCCTGATGATTTTATTATAATTATATAAGTTTAAAATGATAATCATATTATAGCATAAATGTCATAAATTAGTGCCCTAAATATCAGACTGAGATGAAGTTACTAAATAATCTGATAGGTCTCAGCACCGTAGCAATTTTTTTTTTTGTTTTATTGAGGTATAGTTGACATATAATAAATTGCATATATTTAAAATGTATAATTTCATTTGTCCCCTAATCTCTGATCTGCTTTGTGTCACTGTAAATTAATTTGTATTTTCTGGAACTTTATAAAAGTGAAGTTATACAATATGTCCCTTTTTTTGTCTAGCTTTTTAAAAAATATATTTTTTAATTGATTTCAGAGAGGAAGGAAGAGGGAGAGAGAGAGATATAACATCAGTGATGAGAGAGAATGATTATTTAGCTGTTTCCTGCACTGGGGATCGAGACTGCATCCCAGGCAAGTGCCCCAACTGGGTTCGAACCATGATCTGGTTATAGGTCTATGCTCAACCACTGAGCCACACCAGCCGGGCTATCTAGCTTTTTTCACACCATAATTATTTCGAGATTCATTCATGTTGTGGCATATATTGATAGTTCATTCCTTTCTTTTGTACAGAGTGCACCTAACCTCAGTGGTATTGCGTTGTATCGATATACATAACTTGTTTTTTCCCCTGGCCTACCAATTGATATTTCAGTTGTTTCCCTTTTCATCTATTACAGATAAAGCTACTGTGGGCATTTGTATACAAGTCTTTGTATGAACATATGCTTTCCTTTTTTCTTGAGTAATTATCTAGTGGTGATATGGTCTGACCATTTGGTAGGTGTACATTTAACTGTTTAAGACACTACAACTATTTCCAAACTGGTTGTACCATTCATTATACATTTCCACCAAGAGAATGTAAGAATTCCAGGTTTTCCACATCCTCACAGATATTTGGTATGATCAGTGTTTTCTCATCTTAAACACTATTAAAGAGTATATTTCATTATGGTTTTCATTTGCATTTCTGGGATAACTAATAATGTTGAACATCTTTCACATACTTCTTAGTAATCTGCCTATCTTCTCTGGTGAAATGTCTTTTCAAGTGTTTTTGCTAGATTCCTTTTCTTATGTATTGTCTTCTTCCTCTTGAGTTTTGAGAGTTCTTTATGTGTTCTGGATGCAAGTCCTCAGTCTTTGGCTATATTTTCATTTTCTTAAGAGTTGTTTTTGAAAAGCAGAAGTTTTAAATTTTGATGAATTCCAATTTATCACATTCTTTATGGATCTTGGTTTGGCATTGTATCTAAAAAAAATCTTAGTGTCACATAGATTTTCTTAAAATTTCTAGAAGTTTTGTAGTTTTAAATATTACATTTAGATCTATAATCTTTTTTGAATTAGTATTTGTATATGGTGCAAGGCATATGTTAAAGTTTGCTTTGTTATATATGGATATATCCAATTATTAAAATACTTATTTAGCCCTGGCTGGTTTGGATCAGTGGTTAGAGCATCAGCCTGTGGATGAAAGGTCATGAGCAAGGGCATGTACTTGGTATGCCACATCCAATCAATCTCTCTCTCTCTCTCTCTCTCTCCCTCCCTCTCTCTCCCCCCCCTCCCACTCTCTCTTAAAAAATCCTTCTGTAAGGCTTAACAACAAAAAATACTTATTTAAAGGCTGTACTACTTTTCTTCATTGAATTGCCTTTGCATCTTTATCAAAAGTCAGTTGTCCATATATGTGAGGATCTATTTATGGACTCTGTTATGTTCCATTGATGTACTAGTATTTGTCTAGCTCAGTGTTCGGCAAACTGCGGCTCTTTGGCCCCTTGAGTGTGGCTCTTGCACAAAATACCACGTGCGGGTGCGCACGTACAGTGCTATTGAACCTTCGTGGCCCATGTGCAGAAGTCGGTTTTCGGCTCTCAAAAGAAATTTCAATCGTTGTACTGTTGATATTTGGCTCTGTTGACTAATGAGTTTGCCAACCACTGGTCTAGCTTAATGCCAATTCCATGCTGTTAAGATACTGTGCGTTTTGAAATCGCTTTTTTTTTTTTTCAAAATTGTTTTGGCTGTTCTCAATTCTTTGTGTTTCCATATGAATTTTAAAATTCATAATTATTTCAAGATTCATTCATGTCAATTTCTAGGGGGAAAAAGAAATTGGGGTTGTGTTGATCTATAGATCAAGTTGGCAGAATTTAACATCTTAACAATATTTGAGTCTTTTGACCCAGGAACAAGTGATATCTCTCAGTTTATTTGGTAATTTTTAATTTCTCAGCAAATTTTGTAATTTCACTGTGTGTGGCCTTTTACATCTTTGTAAGATTTATCCATATCCATATTTTATAAATTTTGTTCCTACTGTAAATGTTATATTTCATTTTAATATATGCTAATTCTCTACTGCTGAGGTAAGATTTTTCATAGTACTCTACCCAGTGCTCTAGGAATGAAGAGTTTTTCCAGCCTACCTAGTAGGAACAGGATCCTCTTCCCTCTGACCCATTTGTTCTCATTGGGAGTGATATCACCTCAAAGTTAGCAAAACTTTTTTTTGGGGGGGGGGGGTTTAGAATGAATAAGAAAAATCTTATATGTTACAATGATTTGTGGCCCTCCAAAGGGCCAAAGTTGTATAAGTTAGATACACAGCAGTATTAGAATTTCATGGGGACAATTGGGGGGGAAAATATTTTAAAAGGCTCCTGGGTCAGGATGATAAGGAAAAAGTGGTTGGAAACAACTACTTGAATTATTTTGGATAGTTCTTTTCACCAGTCTCAGGAAGTAGTCTTACATACATGTGCTGCTCAGTACTTAGCTGAGTATACAAGGGGGTATTCAACAGTTCTCTGGGATTCTCTACTTGTACCCTCTACCCTCTGTTACTCTACTGAGAATTCTTTCTCCTGTGTTCTCCCAGAACTCAGGGAAATATGCCTATTAAATTTACGTAGCTCTGTAAAAGCCATTGAGAAGCATTTTATTGATTGAAACAGCTGACATTCCACTGAATATTTTCAGACTTACACTTCACATGCTTTGTGAAATGGCAATTTTCTATTATAGTCCAGCAGTATTTCTGAAGTAGAAATTCTATATATTAGTTTTCTAAACAGCTGTGTTTGTTTGATAATTAAAATTGCCCAATTATAGATGGCATCACCTCTACTTTTATTTTGTAGGACCTGGTATTGATGTATAATTTTGGTGGTGGTGTTTTTTTATTATGAAAAGCAAGTAAGCCTTGACTTAGGAGTATTTGATTACTGCTAAATTTGTAGAAGAAAGTAAATTTAGTATTTAAAATAGGGTGCTCTATGGATTTTTCTTTTTAATATTACTACTGATGAAGCAATATCTAGATTACAACATGAATTAATACCTACATTCTATAAATAGAATTTCCCCAAGGTAAAAACCATGCCTTCCATTTTTTAGGATAGTTGGGAAAGTGATCTTGGAGATCCAGAAGTTAAATCATATCTGTTATAGATGAGGGGAAACTAAGCCCCTTAGAACTTATTTAATTTGGTCACTTCCATTTAGCAGAGATAGCATAAGAACCCAGTTTTCTAGTTTTCTGCCTGTGTTATCTATGTTGGTTCAGTCCCTTGACAGATATGTGCCAGTTACTATGCTGGGTACTGGAGAGGTCATTCATACGTACTTTTTACCCGTGCTCTTCCATGCTTCTTCCTGACTCAGCATATCTTATTGTACTGGACTCACATTTTCACTTAAAGGAAGCAGTTTACCGCTTCTTGGCATATCTGAATTGCCAGCATTACTATTATGCTTTGGGGCCATTATTAAGTAAGATAAGGGTTACTTAAACACAAGCATTGTAATATCAAGGCAGTTGATCTGATAATGGAGATAACTACCAAGGGGCTAACAGCCTGGGAGCGGAACTATGGCGGACAAAGGGATGATTCACTTCCCAGGCTGGGTGGTGCAATCCATCATGCCACTCACAACAGCATGCAAATTAAAATGTATGAATTGTTTGTTTCTGTAATTTTCTATGTAATATTTTTGTACCAAGGTTGACCATGGGTAACTAAAACTGCAGAAAGCAGAACCATGGATAAAGGGGGACTGCTGTACAGGTGACAACCTGGACTTGCTATTGGTGTCTGAAGAGGGGGTGTCAGTCTTGTAGGATTGAAGCCTTAATCTGTAGGATCTGATGCTATCTCCTGGAGATAGTGTCAACATTGAGTTGAATCGTGGGGCCCTCATTTTGTGTTGGAGCATTGCTTGGATGTACAGATGGGAAACCCCACACATGGGAATTGGATGCAGAGCGCTGACATGGTATTTCATTATATGGTTGTACAAGTACAAGGCCTCTCATCTGGTAATGTTCAGAACTGGTAGTTGATAAGCTTATCAAAGTCTGACAGAGGGAATCATAAATAGTGGTCTTTAAGCATTTTGCTGTAACAAGTGTATTTACCAGCCATTTTTTAAAAATTGGGCCACAGACTTTTCATTGACAATATGGAGTCACTGACAGAGTTTAATGTTGTCTTCCTTGTATTTATTATAAGTGCACGGTCTTATTAGTGGTAATCTAAGAGTCAAAATACATGGGGTGCCAAAGTCTCCATTAGTTTTACTCAGGAAACAGAAAATATTGTTTGATCACATGAGTCAGTTAAATGAAGGTTGGTTAATAGCTTGTGTTTCATATTCTAGATAACCATTCCCCTATTGGTGGGCATTTAAATTGTTTCCATCATATTGCTTCCTATGATGATTAGTAAATATACCTAAGCTATTATTTGCACACAGATAGGAATATCTTTATCTAAAAAGAGTTCCATGAAATAGAGTTATTGTATGTAAGGGAATAATCATTTCTTAATTTTAAGAAATTTTATTGAAAAGAATCTTAAATATTTTGTTGCCCAAGTTTTAATATTTAACTGGATTAAATTTAAAGATGACAGGTTAAATTTTAATGGAACAATTTATTTCTTTTTTTTTTAATTGCTTTTTAGAGCGGGAAAACTTATCCATGAGTCATTAAATACATGAATAATATTCAAGACATTGAGTCATAGGATTCCAAACATCCCTCACACATAAATGACCACTTTGTGTGTGCTGTGTGCATGGTTTATCATGTGTAGTAGACATGTTTCTCAATAAGAGTATGTCTGATGATATTTTAAAGACTCTGGGGAAGTTTGCTGTTTAATGATTAAAACTGAAAAGCCTTAAGCCAAGGATCCTTTTATTAAAATGACTAAATTAGGACTCAGCTTTCAATAAAGTCTGATATTTTAGTGGTTCAGTTTTAGCTTTTTCAATGACTAATTGTTCAGTAATTTCTGTGCAAAGAATTCTATTTGCTTGGGTACATATTGGAATAAAAAAAACACGGTCGTGTGTAAATTCATTGTGGTTAGAGAGATAAGAACTCTTAGCCACTAGACCAGTCTCCCTGTACTGGAGCACCTGTTATTACTATAGGGACAAAAACAATCTCACAAATATATTAAAATTATATGAAGAAGTGTATGGCGAGCCAGTGATAACTGTTGCAGCTTTATAATACCTTGATATATTACAGCTAAGCCTTTTTTTTGATTGCCTATGAACATTTTAAACCTCTTTTGACTAGTGGTATTTTTCCTAACCTATTCTCAGTAGTTTATTCTTTCTTAGAGTAATTAGGGTATTGCCAAACTAGAAAGTTATGTAAAATAATTTTTTTCATTGTTTTAAATCTTGAAAGTTATAATATTCTGATATGGTAGGAGACCCCAAAATACAACACCTATTCAAAGAAGAAGTTTAACTTCCAGGCTATTAAGAGAAATTGCGGTCCAGGTCATTCGGGATCGTATTGCTTGAGACACTTCTTGGATATTGGCCTACCTCTGCATAGTCAAAGTTGGCTTAGTTTCACATCTGCCTTCCAGCCTATGGGAAGTGGGAAAATATTAGTCCATCTCTTAGGTGGTTCTCTTTTTAGTTTAAGGTGACCTGAAAGTTGTGTGTTTCACTTCCATTATTATACCACTGTTCCACACTAAGTAACAGCACTTCAAGGCAGCCTAGGAGTGAATTCTCTGCTAAAACTTTATTCCTCTGGACAAAGGCGGAAAGGAGCTACTGAAAACAACTAACAGTTTGTCACAAAAGCCTGTAATAAAAAAAAACTGGATGTAAATTTCTAAATAATTATTTCTAAATGAATAGTTTTCTCAGATGCAACTAAGTCAGCAACATTGTTGTAACTTTAGATGAGTTGAAAATATGAATTAAAAATCCTGAAATGAGTTGAAAATACGAATTAAAAATCCTGAAATGTGACTTTACTCTAAGATGTGGCTTCTCAAACTGGAGAACATTATTGTTTGAGGGGAGAAGTACATAAGCCTGAAGGAAGATTTGGAAAACTGTATTTTTGGTATTTAGAAAGGTAGAAATATATACTTAGAGCCAAAAATGGAATTGGCAGGAACTTTAAGGAAAACCTTAAGATTGTTTTAAGGGATAATTTCAGATCTCAGAGATAATTTCCCTTTTTGCCACTGTGGCCACTCCTATGGAAACATTTTCATAAGGAAAAACTTTGGTTTCTTAAGATTTTTTAATTTAGTTAAGTCAACACTACTCTAAACTGTAAAATTATGAAAATATATTGATGGGGGTTGGGGAGTGCAGTATGAAGTAAAGAAAATTTGCCTATGTATGTCAGAAGCTTAGGTATCTTTATTCAAAGGAAGTCTAAAAAGCTAGTTCTTTTTTTTTTTAAATACGTGTTTATTGATTTCAGAGAGAGGAAGGAAGAAAGATAGAAACATCAATGATGAAAGAGAATCATTGATCGGCTACCTCCTGCATGCTCCTTTTTGGGGATCAAGCCCACAACCCGGACATGTGCCCTGACCTGAAATGGAACAGTGACCTCCTGGTTCATAGGTCATTGCTCAACCACTGAGCCACACCAGCCAGACTAAAAAACTATTTTTGTCATCTTAGATTTTTTTTTCTTTAATTCTTGCCTGCACTTTATACCATTCTTTTAAAGCCACTTTTTTTTTTTTTTTTTTCTTAGCAAGGAAATACTTTGGGACATGCAGGCTAGACTAGAATTGTGGAAATAGTTAAGTGGTTCTTCTTCATTTAAAGAATATTAAAATGAACTTTATATGAAAATTTATGTGCCACCTTTCCTTCTTATCACAGGACAGCGAGAAAAGAACTCCACTGCATGCTGCTGCCTATCTTGGAGATGCAGAGATCATTGAACTGCTTATTTTATCTGGTATGGTAAGCTCTATATAATAAGAGCACATCATGCATATTTTTGTCTTAATATTTATCAAACCTAATTGACGATTTCTTCATATTTGTTTAATAAGCTGAAACTTACTTGTTCATTCTACAAACATTGATCTCATATGATGTGCCAGGTACTGTTCCAGAGGTTAGTGTGCATTAGAGAACAAAACAAAGATCATCGCCTTTGTGGAAAGTATATTCTAATAAAGAAAAATGGGCTGTAAATACAAGTAAATTTTACAGTATGTTAGAAGGTGATAAGTGCTATAGGAAAATGAAAAATTAGATGAGAATAATGGAGTGAATGAGCCTTATATAAGATAGGATGTTAAATAGAGTATTCATAGTGGGCCTCAAAGACCACATAGGTACTTGGAGATGATTACATTCTCCAAGAGGCAAGTGATGGTCACTTAGTCCAAGTACAGCAGTGGAGGTGGTAAGAAATTGTATGATTGTAGATATATTTTGAAAGTGATATACCAACAAAATTTCTGCCTTTAAATAGCTTTTATCTAATTTGTTTTAGGACTTGTAAAACACATTTTAGGGAATTATGCTTTATTTTTTAACTAGAGGCCCGGTTCATGAATTCGTGCACCAGTGGAGTCCCTCGGCCTGGCCTGTGGGATTGGGCCGAAACTGGCTCTCTGACATACCCCGAGGGGTCCCAGATTGCGAGAGTGCCAAGGGACCCCACCGGTGCACAATCAGGGCCGGGGAGGAACCATGGGAGGGCTCCAGGGCGTGCTCGGCCCATCTTGCTCAGCCCTGATCGGCCTGACTCCAGCAGCAAGCTAACCTACCAGTCGGAGTGTCTGCCCCTGGTGGTCAGTCACTGCACGTCATAGTGACTGGTTGACCGGTCGACTCTCTGCCCTCTGGTGGTCAGTGCACATCATAGCGAGCAGTTGAGCGGCCTTAGCATATCATTAGCATATTACGCTTTGATTGGTTGAACAGACAACTGGACACTTAGCATATTAGGCTTTTATTATATAGGATTTCTTCTAAACTGTTTAAGACTTTACAATATGAAGTAATGATACAACTGTCTCTCATAAAATAGCTCCTATTGTGGTCAGGTTGCCTGTAGTACTAAAAGAGGCAGTCAAACAGAGCTTAGAAATATTTTTGTTGTATCCAGATTATTATATCTGATACTTATTGAGAAAGGATAAATGTTTTTAAATTGTGCCTATGTTACCAGATTGCACAGATATGTGCATAATGAATGCAGTTGGAGAAATAGTTGTATCATTCCTTTGATATTTGGGAGAAGGAGCACTGAGAAAAATTTTGAATGGCAGTCCTATTAAATTATAGCCTAAACAGAATTTTGCTTTTATAAATTCATAAAATTTTTAAAATCTGATTTTTAATAACAAATTTATAATCATATGAAATTAAATATAATTAAATGTGTTATATATATGTAGTTTCTCTATGAATAACTTTAGCACTAATGCACTTCCTTGAACATATCTGTTCTTCTATGGCTGCTAACTCACTAGTTTTCAGCTAAAATTTACTAGCCATAAGAACTGAGGGGGTTCAAGAGAAAAATTGGATTTTCTCATAATTAAAGTATCTTCTGCTTTAATATGAATTAATGAGATACAGGTTAATATATGGAATTTTCTCTATAATCATTGTTCAAGAAACAGTGTTATGTTAAGAAATAGGCTAGAAAAAATACAGTTCTAGTTAGTTTACTGTCTAGGACTTTGGGTAAGAACTCTAGTGATGCATTTTTTTCGTTTTAACAGAATTCTGTTCATTTACTTTCATTTTAACATAAGAATTTTATGACTCAACATAGAGGGTACCTCCCTCACCCCCCCATTTAAAATTTTTATACCTAGGAGAAACTTTCCCAATGCTCAGTGACTTAATTTCTTCCTTTTAAAAGGATGTTTGTACCAAAGATACTTAGTTGCTTATAAAAGATTGACTTCCTGGTATTTATAAGTATGATAGTCAGATGAGCCTTATGAAGATGATAATATCATATATCATCTTTGAAATAAGTATTTGAAATAAAGCTTAAAGTCTTTTGAATAATGCAAATAAAGACTATATATGAAATTAACTATTGCACATGTATAAAAAGCTATTTTAACCCTTCTTTGAAAAAATACTTTTAATATTGTATTTTATCAGTTTCATGAGGTAATAGCTCATGTAGCTATTTTTAAAAGGAAAATCAAAACTCTAAATTAAGTAATTAGATAAAGAATATAATTAAGTACATGGAGATAAAAATAAGCTAGCAATGTAGAAAAGTTTGGGGGAGATTGCTCTTGCCCTTAATTACTAATAACATGTTACATTTGGTTAGCCTTAACTTGTGTAATCTTAAGAAAATTAAGCAATGTGAAATAATATCCACATAGTTCTATTCTAGCATTATTTGATGATATGCTTCAATAAGAGAACACAATAAAGTAAATTACTATAATTTTCTATTATAAAAACTACTTTGGTATCCCTGGCAAGGTTATTTGTTCCTAAAATATTTCTTTAAAATTAAAAATAGAGTATAAAAAGATTAAAATCATTCTATAAAACCATGCTCTACCATGTTCGTGGTTTAGGTTTTGATTATTTTCTGTTGAGAAATTAGGAAATCACCTCTAATTTGTTTCACTCTCGTGGTTTCATTGTCAGGAATTATGACTTTACATTCTGTCTTATCATAACTAGAGGCCTGGTGCATGAATTCATGCATAGGTGGAGTTCCTCGGCCTGGCCAATGATTGGGGCCAGTTGGGGGGGAGGGGGTCTGGCCTGCTGGGAGGAAGGACTGTGGGAGGTTGGCCGGCTGCCCCTCCATTGGTGGGGGGGCTGGTTCAGGGGAGGGACTGCAGGAGGTTGGCCCCAGCAGCAAGCTAACCAACAGCCAATTCTGCGAGGAATCGAATTCCCTCCTCCCTCCTGTCTGGGTCTGGGGTGGGGGTGAACCAGATTCAGGGCTGTCGGGGCCCCAGCAGCAAGGTCTGGGTCAGTGCAAGTCATAGCTAACGGCAGGTTGTCTGGTCGTTCTGGTCATTCGGTCCTAATGGTCACTTAGGCTTTTATATATATATAGATTCCTACTGTTTACCCCCGCCCCAGCCCTCCACACACCCTCTGTCTTTATCCATAGTTTGTCTATTCCCAAGATTTTTATTTTGACATCTCTTGAGTGAACAGACATTATCATCAAGTAATTTTTGTCTTCATATTTTCAGTAACTCATGAATGCCATATTTCCTGGTATCTTATTTATTTGGGACTATTGCCTTTTTTAGCCAAAGGGTAAATTGGCTAGTAATAAAATTCTCAATTCACACTTTTTCCTCTCAGCTTTGCAGATGTTACTGCAGTAACATCTTCTAGATTTGATTGAAAGTCTTAGATCAAGCTCTTCTCTGCTTATCATTTTCATCTCCCCACACCACCCACCAACACCATGGTCACTTCTCTTCTGCCTGGATGTCTGTAGGAATCAATTCTTTATTCCTGAAATTCAGTACTAACTTCATTAGGCTAAATCTAGTGATTATTTTTCCTGAAACATAATATGAAACTGCACTTTTAGTTCTGAAATTCAGATTTTTATTTCATTTATATCTTCCATTAAATCTTTGAATATTCCATTCCTGTATGCTTTTATCAGTAAATTTTTCTATATGTTTTTCTACTAAGTTGGATCTCCTTCATCTGTCTCTGTCAGCTTTTCTCTGATTGTAATTTTGTCTTTTCGATTTAGTTTTAGGTTATTTCCTTATACTTGTCCTTCCTTCATTCAACAAATATTTTAAGAGCATGTTCCTATATTAGGCACTATTCTAGGTACTATGGGCAGAGCAGTGAATAAAATGGATGAAGTCCCAGCCTTCATGTAGTTATGTTTGGGGGAAACAGTAACAAGTTAATATATATATAGTTTGTCTTATGGTGATAATTGCTATGACAAAATTAGAATAGTATATTGGGTGGAATCAGTTGCAATTTTATATTGTGTTATCAGGAAAGGATTAATAATAACACATTTGAGAAGATAACTGAAGAAAATAAGGAAGCAAGCCTTGCATACCATGCAGATATTTAGAGGAAATTGAGAAAACATCAAGAACAAATGCCATGAGGTGGCAGCATGATTGGGGATAGGTGAAAGGAGCAGTAGGAGATGAAGCAGAGAGATGGCAAGGTCCCAGATCATGTGTGATTTTGTAGACTGTGGTAAAGACTCTGGCCCTTAAAGTGATGTTAAAAAACAATGGAGAGTGTTGATTGGTGTGATATGGTTTTTATTAATTTTATTTTTTGTTAATCCTCACTCGAGAATATTTTTCCATTGAATTTTAGAGAGATTAGAAGGAAGGGGGAGAGACACAGAGAGAGAGAAACATCCATGTGAGAGAGACACATGGAAAGGTTGCCTCATGCATGCGCCCCAATAGGGGCCAGGAATCGAGCCTGCAACCGAGGTACATGCCCTTGACTGGAATTGAATCCAGGACCCTTCAGTCTGAGGGCCGAAGCTCTATCCATTGAGCCAAACTGGATAGGGCATGGAGTGACATGATTTTTAAAGATTCACTCTGACTGGGGCTTCAGAATTCTTGGCTATGTTTTAAGCTGTTTCTAGACTTTTATCTGTAATTGCTTTTTTAAATTTTTTCCCCCTGTCCTCAGCCAGTTCTCATCTCTTTGCATTGTCTTACCTCTTTATTGGAACCTTCCTTGAGGTTTCTCTTTAGAGCTTAATTTCTCAGAAGTTGTATATAGATAGTAGTTTGCAAGTTCATTCTCTCCTTTCCTGGGATAATTTCTTTCAAATATTCCTATTACCTGTATTTTTTTTTTTCCAGTTTACTCTGCTCCCTTATATCTTTGTTCTAGTCCTGTGATGGATACTTTCTGATGCTTACATATCTTTGAGGAATATGCTCTCCAGAACAGCTATTGCTGAAGAATAGAGTAGGGAAGGGCAAAAAGTGAGCATCAGTTAGGTTTGTTTTCTTCAAATAGCTCTCAAACCAAATGTGTTTTCTCTCAATCCTAGCAGTGGACTCTCTTTAGTTCTTGATGTACTTAGGGTAATAGGGGTGACTTGGCAGCTCCTTAGATCACAGGTTCTTAGGGAGTGATCTCCTGGAGATTGGCTTTTACCCTTGATCTTCAGCTGATTCAGAAATAATAAAGATGTCTGCTTGGTCCCTCCTCTCGCCCCACCTTGTTCTTCTGTGTTATAAAGTTAGAGTTCTGTAGGGAGCTTCTCTTATGGAGAACCCACAGCACTCATTTGAAAGATTGTTAGGGATTCTAGGACACAGACAGCAGACAAAAGGGGACAGATGGACATAAACACAAATACACTCTTTTAGAAGACTCAGTAGTCTTTCCAAGATGCGAAGACGCCTCACTTGACTGTGTCCTTCCTCATTTTGGTACAAATTCTTTGTATTTGGTAGGAATTCTTCATAGTTTGGTTGGTGGTGGTAACTGTTTTCTTGTTGTATTGAAGATTATATTTCTTCACATCCTCTTTTATATTTCATTGAGTTATTTAGAAGAGTAATACTCTCTTTAACCTAAAGTTCAGAACTAAATTCATTGGAAATCAAATATTTATACCTGATGCATCTCTGAGATTTGTTGATAGGGGTTTCATTTTTCACATGTTACATGTAATGTTACAGGTTATCAAACCAGTGAATCCTTCCATAGAACTCACAGTAACACTAGAGTCTAGTAGTATTCATTTCACAATTATTATTGAATGGGGTGAAATAAGAGGAAACAATGATTGCTTTCTATATCACAAATACTATGCTAAATTTAGTTTTTTTCATTTATCTCATTTTGTCTTCTTAACTGTAAGGAAACTAAAGCATTTAGAGATTTATGGCTGAAAGTTGTGCTACTGATTAAATTTAGAGCCAGCATTCAGATCCAGGCCATCTGACTACGGAGTCTGTACTCTTTAACTCTGTTATTATCTGAATGGCTCTTCCTCTCCTCTGCATTTTACCCCACACACATATCCCCTTAGCCCCAGCATTTAGTAAAATTTGTGTAGG
Source organism: Plecotus auritus (assembly GCF_963455305.1). Classification (NCBI taxonomy): domain Eukaryota; kingdom Metazoa; phylum Chordata; class Mammalia; order Chiroptera; family Vespertilionidae; genus Plecotus; species Plecotus auritus. The sequence continues at coordinate 153,639,226 of NC_137773.1, read as the reverse complement.
CAGTGACTTTAGTGAAGAACTTCTGTTTTAAAGACTAAATTTTTTGGCTACCTAAGTATAGAAAATTTTATGGGAGCTATTTATTTACTGTTTGTACAGGCATACCTCAGATATTGTGGGTTCAGTTCCAGACCACAATAAAGCAAGTATCTCAGTAAAAAGAGTCATAATATTTTTGTTGGTAGAAGGTCTTGCCTTCAATTTGTAAAAAATGCAACATCTATGAAGTACAATAAAGCAATAAAACAAAGTATGTCTGTATTTAAAACCAGAGGTTTAGCAGTATCTCAGACTTTTCTTGTCATATATTAGATGGTTAAATAACTGTGTTGTATAAGTCCTTAGTCACAAGTTCATTTGATTTGCCTTTTATAGAAAACTAGAGGCTTGGTACACAAAATTTGTGCACTGGGGGGCGGTCCCCCTCAGCCCAGCCTGCATCCTCTCCAATCTGGGACCCCTTGGGGGCTGTCCGACTGCCGGTTTAGGCTTGATCCCGGGGATCGGGCCTAAACCGGCAGTCGGACATCCCTCTCACCATCTGGGACTGCTGGCTCCTAACTGCTTCCCTGCCTGATCGCCCCTAACTTTCCTCGCTCCCCCCTCCCCCCGCCAGCCTGATCACCCCTAATCACCTCTGCCTGCTGGCCTGGTCGCCCCCAACTGCCCCCCTCTGCTGGCCTGGTTGCCCCTCACTGCCCCCCCTGCTGGCCTGGTCGCCCCCAACTGCCCCCCCCCCCCGCCAGCCTGGTCGCCCCCAACTGCCCCCCTTGCTGGCCTGGTCGCCCCACGCAGCCTGCTGTTCAGTCGTCCGTCTAGTTGTTTTGGTTGTGACAGCCCCTGGCTTTTTATATATTAGGATAGAGTTATTGATAAGGAAATACAAATATTATGTTTTTGTTATTAGGAATCAGACCTAAAGTGTGTGACCCTTGAAAACCTACAATGCTGGTACATTAATTTGCTAGGACTGCCACAACAAAATACCACAAGTTGAGTGCCTTAAACAACAAAAATTTATTTTCTCACAGTTTGGAGGCTAGAAGTCCAAAATCCAGGTGTTATCAGGGTTGGTTCCTTCTGAAGGTTGTGAGGGAAGGAACTGTTCTAGGCCCTTCTCCTTTGTGGCTAATAGATGACCGCCTTCTCCTTGTGTTCATCTGTACATGCCTGTTCAAATTTCTTCTATTTATAAGGATACCAGTCATATTGCATTAGGACCCATCTAATGACTTCATTTTAATTTAATTACTTCTGTAAAGACCCCATTTCCAAATAATGTTACATTCTGAGGTGCTGGGGTTAGGACTTCAACATATGAATTGGGGGGCTGTGGGTACTAGTTCAATACACAATATCTGGTATCCATAACTCCCTCTTAAATGATACAATGCAGCTGCTGTTGGTTCCCCCACAACATTACAGGTGGAAATGGAAATGTAGTTGTCTATTTCACTCCCAACCTGAAAACAGAATCTGAAGCTTTGCCACTGCTTTTGGTAGGTGGCCAAAGGAGAACATTATTTCCAGTTTGGGAAGAGTAGTGAAAGTATTTGGCTCCTGCCCCAGTTCACTGGTTATGGACTGTCTGCTCTGTGGCTTAGGAACTGAGAAGAGAACTATTCTCTGCAAATAGAAGTTTTAGAAAATTATTAGTGGTACTATTTATAATTATTACAAACACATATGAAAAATTGAAATAACTTTAATAGTATCAACTATCAAGTATTTAGCCTAGATCAGAGGATGACAGACTTTATGTAAAGGTCCTTACAGACACTCTGGTAACTACTCAATTCCTTTAATTTGAAAGCTATATATTAAACACTTAAATGAATAGGTGTGACTCTGTAGCCGTAAAACCTTATTTACACAACAGGTGGCAGGCAGCCTATGGGCTGTAATTTGAAGATCCTTGGCATGAATTATAAGATACTACCTCATCTATTTAATGTTAAAGTAGAGCAGGGTATTTAATAATAGGAGATAATTTATTCTGAGTATTTCAGAATAGGATAGAATGTTATAACTGAAAATGGATCTTGCAGATCATTTAGCACAAATCAAAGAGTTGGCAGTTGGTGACTGAGTATATTAAGGATCCAGCAGGTGGGTCAGTTATCTTGCAGAATGAGACCTAGAGTCAAATGGGATTCTCTGATTTAGTGCCTGACTCTTAGAGCTCACTTTGCAGAAACAGAAGCTCCCTATGTTGTTTGAACCTGAGGCCCATCCTCCCTCACCCAACTCTCCCTGACCCATATACACAACCCACACAGATGCACATACACATGTAGGAGGCAGGGATTATGATCAACAAATGAAGTCCTGGGCTATGGGTAACAGCCTCAGGTCACACAGCCTATTGGTTACAGAGCCATTATTAGATCACAGGTCCCACTCCTGGGCTCCTTCCACTAACCCCTGACTCCCCACACGTCCAGACCTCTCTTCGACTGCTTTGCTGTCTAGAGCCCAGAATAGACTAATGTAAATAACCAGATTTTTTTCTTTTTTAAAATTCATTTCTGGTCTATGTCTAAATGAGCTAGACATTTATCTAATTCTGAAAATCTTACCTTAAATAACATTTTTATTAAAAAATCTATTCTTTCAGGGTGTATTTTTATATGTATGAATTATTAAATGAAAAATTGGGTAAGAGGAAGCTAGTTGTCTAGATTTTTCTATATACCCTAACTATGGTATCAAATGGATACAGCCTATTTGAGTGACCCTGCTGTTGATTTTTGCTTGTTTATTCTCTTTTGCTTTTAACATATCAGAAATCTCATCATATCTCTACTCTGGAAAGGTGAATCTAAATTCAGATATTTGACAATGGCATAGATTTAGGCTGCAAATCTTAAGGGCATGCTCTGTTGATGTACATGGATTTATGGGAGAAGGTGAGTCTAGAATAGAAAGTTATTTGATTTTATACCATTGGGACTAACCATTTTGGATTTAAGGTGATGTACTCCTAGCATTTACAGAATAATACCTCTTATTGTTGGTTTGCAATAGTCATCAATGCCACATTCCTTAAATTGCTATCTTTATTGTCTTCTCAGCAGTGCTTTCTTCTACCATAGGTCTCAACCTACCTCCAACAATTGAGATGGGGCTGCTATTTTATTTTTTCCTGTTTTAATGACTAGGATCACATAACTAGTTAAAGGCCCATAGCTAGTAGTTTCTAGAGCTATACTTGGAGTCACTGCACTTCAATATTCCTTGGTACCTCACACTCAAAACAGAATGTAAACATTAGGAGGTCTGAATTCTGTCCTTGGTTCTGCTCTGGCTTACTCTGACAATGAAGTGTTCACTCTGTCTGCAATTCATCTAGAAAATAAGGAGGTTGGACTAGATATGTAAAGCTAGTTAAGATTTTGTGCGTAAACCTAGGATTGCTGATAGTTGCAGGACCTATCACCAGTTCCTTTATACTTCAAAGAGCCAGGGCTTTTTCTCTTTGGTTGGGACTTGGGTACCAAATCAGTGGATTTTATGGAGACACTAGATTTCCCCCCCTAAAAATTATGCATTTTTTGTCTTGCTAAATGTATTTCCATTCTATTAAGGATAATTTTTGTCTATTGACTTAATGATTTTTAAACAGCTATCCATAGTTGATTGTTTAAAAAATTACTACTTCTTTAAGCCTTTAGGTATTAAAGACATGTGTGTTGGTTCATCTCTTTCTCAATTTTTTTTAAGTTGATAGCGATTATATCTGTTTTATACAGTAACTTTATAGTACTAATGAGTTTTTAATTGTCACTGGAAAACTATTTTGATATTATATTGTTCTATAACATGTTATATTCATTAGTAAAGAAATATAATGAAGACTTCTTGATGGCCTACATTTTATGTCTGAGTATTTTTATTTATTTAATTTATTTGAATTCCTAACACACATTCTAAAGTGGAGACTGATTTTTACTTTGGATATGCTCTGTATAAAGGTGGCTTTTCTAGCCTTTATGTGATCTTTTATTTTTGATAAAAAGAGCGAATTCCTTATTGGATAATTATATCAATTAAAAGGGATAGTTTTGTTTTGTAATTTAAGGGTAATTTATTAGAAAGTATTAAAGCGAAGTACTACTTTTTCAATTGTTATTTATTCAATTTGGACTATATATAGCTATTTAAGAGATATACGTAAAATATTTTATGCAAAATATTTCAATTTATTTTTTCTTCTTGTTGCAGGAGCTAGAGTTAATGCCAAAGACAGCAAATGGTTGACACCTTTACACAGAGCAGTTGCATCTTGTAGTGAGGTATGAAATTTCTCTTAGTAAATATATTGTATATAAAAACATTAAGTAGGCTTGCCTGTGAGCTCATATTTAAATTCAGTATTTTCAAAGGAAGGAAAAGCAACCAAAATTGGAGTCTGAAGTAGAGAGGAGTAGGAAACGTACTTCCTACAAGAGAGAAATTATTTTTCTATCTTTCTGGGTCCTTGGTATGCTATGGCTGATGAACTTGGGTTTAGAGAAACTGGCTTCAGATATCACTTGCCACTTTCTAGCTGTGTGATCTTGGGGGGCAAATCTGAGGATTATTGTGAAAACTGGGATATAGTAACTAAAAAATTTTAAACTCTGAAATTTCATGATAATGCTATTAAGTTTGTGGTTAGCCCTCTTGTCAAGAAATTTCTTTAAATAAAGGCAGCAAGGAAGAAGTAAATATCATCATTGCAATTTATTAATAAAATAGTCCTACCTACCAATTTCTTGGGAATATGAGTTAAAATTAGTGGAGTTCTGCCAAATTAAATCATCAGAAAAAAACACTGTATATTTCCAGAGATTGTAAAACAAACCAAAAATTCTTAAAGGTTTTCTTTAATTATTTTAGTTAATGTTAGAGGAAGATTGCAGATTCCACCCAGAGACTTGACTGACTGCTGACTTTTTTAAAAAATTATGTAGTTAGTCTGAATTTAAGGGGAAGCTGTAGATTAGAAAGCAAGGACCCTAATAAGTTTCTTAAGTCTGCTTTTCAGCCTAAAAATTACTGGACTATGTAGTATTATTACTTTTTTGTAGGATTATGGGAAACACCTATAAAACATGACCATTCCATAAAAATAAAATTTCTGTAAATCCTAGGGGTCATTTTTTTTTAAACCAAAATCTCATAAATTAGCAAAACTGCTAGAAAACCTAGTCAAGATTATCAATTTTATGAATGTTCTTTTAATTATTCACATTTCATCCTGAGAGCATAAGAGAGCTATTTCATTTAATAGAAAACATAACCACAGAGCGGTATGTAAAAGGAAAAAGTGTAGGTAGCTTTCGGTTTATGTTTTTGAGATACCATGAGAGAAGTAAGCCCTACAGAGGATGAGTGGAGTAACTATTTTCTTAATCTTCCCAAGGACATATATAGCTAACACCACTGTGGGTGCATGGTAGAGAGGTTAGTTTGTTACATACAGTGGATGCCTGAGGGCTTAATTCCCTCACTGAGCCTGGGTTGACTGCTTCAGATTAAATATCCCAAGCTCCTCCTCAGCTCTTCTTCAGTGAGTTTCCGCCCACCTGGTCATATTGGCTGGCTGCCTCAGCTTGTATGCACCACTGATTTGTGACTGTCATTCTTAAAGTATGGCATACACTTCAGCTCTCTTTTGGTGCAGAGTATTCTGAATGAATCAATTTCTGAGTGTGAGGGCTTTTGTGTGTGTGGTTTCTGTGTGTGTGTGTGTATGTGTGTTTTTTTTAATATACTTTTACTAGAGGCCAGGTGCATGAATTCGTGTATGGGTGGGGTTCCTTGGCCTGGCCAGCGATCAGGGCCATCTCGCCCAGTCCGATCGGGGCTGGCCAGCTGGGGGGAGGGAACCGCGGGAGGTTGGCTGTGGGGAGCACACTGACCACCAGGGGGCAGCTTCTGCGTTGAGCATCTGCCCCCTGGTGGGCAGTGTGTGTCATAGCGACTGGTCGTTCGGTTGCTTAGGCATATATATATTGATTTCAGAGAGGAAGGGAGAGGAAAAGGGAAGAGAGAGAAAGAGAAAAAGAGAAAGAGAAAGAAAACATCAATGATTACAAAGAATCATTGATTGACTGCCCCCTGTACACCTCACACTGGGGATTGAGCCCACAACTCGGGCATGAGCCCTGACCGGGAATCCAAACGTGACCTACTGGTTCATAGGTCAATGCTCAACCACTGAGACACACCAACTGGGCTGTTATTATTTTTATAAAAATTATGCATGCTTGTTACATACTTCTCAAGCAATATAAACTTTAAAAATAAAACAACAAATCACCCACATTCTTATACAAAAATAACCTGTGTTGAAATTTGGTGAACATTCTATGCCTATATTATTAACAGCTTAATTTTTTCATTGAATAGTAAGTTATTGACTACTAAATTAGTTGCCCAAAGAAAAACAGAACACATTTGTTTTAATCTAAATTGCCTGGCTCTACTGATAGATTTCCCAAAAGTATTAATAAATCACTATCTTATATTAAGTTGACAGAGCAAAATTTGACACATTGCCCAGTACAATAGTTTTCTAGGAGTGCCCCCACCAACCCTGGGGGTCCATATCACATTACTGGATCCTGTGGAGTCTGTACATTTATTTTTTTATTTATTTACTTACTTCCTTACTTACTGCCTAACTCCAGGAATTACATATTAATTCTCTTAAGATAACTGAGTTTAAATTGCATTATCATGTGAGATAAGAAGCAGTCCATCCAAACATTGTGTTTATTTGCAGATTTGTTAATCCTTTTTCCTGTACCTGACTTCAAATCAGTGGTAAAATTGCTTAAAAGGGAGAGTGGAGCCAAGGACAGCTACTGCTGTAGGGACTGTTCTCGATTGACCCCAAGCTATGAATAAATACTCTTTGGATATAATATTTTAACCTGTTGTCATTGTCCCATATTTAATCATCTTATTTAAATTGATGTCATAGGATATGTACCTAGCTGGGTTTTTTGTTGTTGTTTTTTAAGTCAAGGCACACTTTGACAGCGTTAGTGAAACCATGTGAATACCCTTGATTATGCCTACATTATTTTCTAAATTCTTATAATGGGTTGATAATATCGTGAATTTTACTGGGATGTGACATCAGACACATTGGTTTGTAACTTCCAGAAATTTACCTGTTTTGTTTTATATCTCCAGTCATTAGAAATTTCTTTAGTTTTCTCTGTATTTTCAAAGATCACTGCTATTGTGATCTGACAGGCATTATTCTGAGTAGTAAATGGTGCTATAGTAGTCAGCATGGGGTGCCATAACAAAATTAAGACTGGGTGTCTTAAACAATAGAAATTTATTTTCTCAGCCTGGAGACTAGAAGTCCCAGGTCAAGGCCCAGCAGGGTCAGTTTCCGGTGAGGGCTGTCTTCCTGGCTTGCAGGTTGCCACCTTTTCACTGTGTCTTCACATGGTGGAAAAAGTGGGGGGGGGGGGGGGCGCGCCAGGGGAACCTGTCTCTCTCTGCCACCAGTCCTATCAGATTAGGGTCCCTCCCTTATGATCTCATTTAATTTTAATTATCTCCTAAAGACCCTGTCCTCAAATACAGTCACATAGAGTTAGGGTTTCAACATATGAATTGGGAGGTAACCATTTCAGTACAAAGCAGTGGACCCAGGGTTAAAAATTTAATCTCTCTTGATTCTAGAGTCTTAGTTACTGAATTTACAGCCTTCCTTAGGCGCCATCTTACCTACCCTAACCTACCATAAACTGGATTTATTCTTGCTTTTCAGTGAAACAAAACAATAGTTTTGATTTTTCTACTCTTGGTATTGAAACAAATATCCCCCAAAAACTTTTCAGAAGCTTTAATATATGCATCACGAATTCCAGAGTGGGAATGATAAGGCAAGCCTGGCATCTACAGTATGCTATATTTGCCCCATGTATCCAATTATAAATTCTTCATCTTGTTTTTAATTATTTGCTCATATGTCTTTAACATACCTACTGACATTTCCCATATAGACAATGTTAGTTTTATTCCCCAAGTTACAATATGCCCTTTTTAAGGATGAGGATGGAGAATCCTGACACTGCCTAGTTCTCCATAATTTTGAGAATATATAGAGAATATGTATTCTTCTATGTATCCTTCCCCCTATTTATTTTTTAAATTGAAGTATAATTTACAGTAAAATGCACAGACTTTAAGTGTGTAGTCTTGAATTTTGGCAAATATACACACCCATGTCATCTTTTCCCCAATCATGACAGAAAAGGATTCCATCACTCCAGCAAGTTCCCTCATGTCCCTTTTCAGTCAGCTGTCCTGTCCCCAGGGACAGCCCATATTCGATTTCTCTCACCATAGAGTAACTTGGCCTGTCCTAGAACTGTAGAAAAATGGAATCATACAGTATGTGCTCTTGTGTCTTGACTTTCTTCAACATAACATTTTTTAGATTAGTGTATATTATTGTGTATATTAATGGTTCATTCTTTTTATTGCTGAACAGTATTTCATTATAGTATGAATGTACAACAGTTGGTTTATCTATTTTCTTATTGATGGACATTTGCATTTCTGTTTTTTTGGCTCTTACAAATAAAGCTACTATAAACATTCTTAGATGGGTCTTTTGAAATTTCTCTTGGGTAAATAACTAGAGTGGAATTGTGGGATCATAGGGTAGGTCTCCATATATCTTTGATTAGCTGGCTGACTTCCTTAGCATGTTGATTGATTACTGGGCTTCTAGCCAGTCTTTTGCTAGCCCTGTTAAATACTTGTGCTGTTTCCCATATTTCAAACAGTTCTGATTACTTTTTATTTCAAAGACTTAAAAAGCTATAGCTATTTTACACTTTTGAACACTTTTCATCTACCTTCGGGGTTTTTTTGCTGAATAGCAGACTTAAGATGAGTGGTGGACAGATGAGATATTCCCTCTTTACAGCTAAGAAAACTGAGTGTCGGTTTTACTAGACTTGAGATGCTTCTATTCTGGTTCTATTATCATTCATCTGCTGAAGATAGGATTATCACTATAAGGAGAATATTTTATTTTTAGTTTTGATTATATTGCTTTATATTGCTTAATGTCAGTGGCATACTGGATTCCTTAGGATCTTATTGTGAGATGTGAAGTTTTCCTTAAGCTTCTGGGAGACAAATCCTTTGGAGAGTAAACTCTTAAATTGCTTTGTCAACACTAACTTTCCTACCAGGTAGCCTCACAGCAAAGACTTCAAATACTCCCGCCCCCCTTCCTCATGAACTAGATCCTAATAATTGTTTATTTTGTAAAATATAGCATGTGTAGTACTTTGGGACATGGTTATGTTTTAAATTTATATATATTTAATGGCAAAGCAATACATCTTAAAACTGTTGAAAGTATAAATTAATTTTACCTCACCATCTAGAAAAACTAGATATACTATTATTTTTAAAGAATATTTGTTAATATTTCTTCTTGCACATTTTGATAGAGAATGTTTGATCTTGATGCATCCTGTATAACTCTGAGTACTGCCTTTAGTTAAAAATATATTTGGGGGGTGGTAAATTTCTACTTGTTTACTCAGGAAATTTTATTTCATATATAAAATTTCTAAAACTGTTAACTCATTTGTCTTTTATAACTTTTATCTTCATGTATTTTAGGAAGCAGTTCAGGTACTTTTGAAGCATTCTGCAGATGTTAATGCTCGAGACAAAAATTGGCAAACCCCTTTACACATAGCTGCTGCTAATAAAGCCGTAAAGTGTGCTGAAGCTTTGGTACCTCTTCTGAGTAATGTGAACGTGTCTGATCGAGCAGGGAGAACTGCATTACATCATGCAGCTTTCAGTGGACATGGTGAGGTAGGTGGTATTCAATGGTGCTCTTCCTCTAAGTCAGTGGTTCTCAACCTTTCTAATGCCGCGACCCTTCAATGCAGTTCCTCATGTTGTGGTGACCCCCAACCATAAAATTATTTTCGTTGCTACTTCATAATTGTAATTTTGCTACTGTTATGAATCGTAATGTAAATATCTGTGTTTTCCGATGGTCTTAGGCGACCCTACTAGCGGTTCTCAACCTGTGGGAAGTCCTCCCACTCCCTCACCCCAATTATTAATGAACTTGCCTTTTTAGCTATTCCTTAGTTCATGATAAAAGCAACCAAAAATATTTATCTTGGTAATTTAGTCTGATTTTACTATGAAAGCCTTTAAACTTCTTTCATAATTCATGATATAACTTTCTCAAATATAGAAATTTATTTATCAGATGCGGCCCATGCACTTACTTGAGTTTCATAGTCAACCTGGGGAGATAGGAGAACACTGCCAACTATAACACAATGTGAAAACTGTGTTCTGTTATTGGAAAAATAGTCTCAGAAGACAAAAGTTTATTGTGCTCCCAGGAATAGAATAGCAAAGGAAGGTGGGGTTTAGAAGACATTTTCTTACTGTTTATTATCAATATTTAGTCAAGAATTCTTTGTTGACAGACCATCAAAAGAAAACAATTTAAGAAAATAAGTATTTAATTGTCTTATACAGCAAGCATTATCTAATGTTAGGTGTTTTCATAGCAAAGAGTAGAGTTTATGTGTACAGAGAAGACTTAGAAAAAAGCAAAACACAGATTTAGAAGAACCTTTGAGGCCAGCTTGTCTAGTCCTTCATTTTTATTGTAGATACAGAAACTAAAAGAGGTAAAGTGACATTCCCAAGATTCTCTGGCTGAGAGCTAATGGCTGCAGAGTTATTTTCACTATTCTTCTCTGCCTTTGCAACAAAGAATTCTTGCCTCCACTGCAGTTAAGATCACAAGATGCATCCCTTTTAGGAATCTGGAACGCGCTTCGCACTGGGGAAACTATTGAAAATATGGTTAGACATAACAGAAATACTATTCTTGGTATATTATGAGATAAGTAGACTGTGCAGGGACCTTCAGGACTAATCATGGTATGGACACCACACTTGTGTTTGAATTAAATTTAAGGCACTTCTGGAATAAGAATGTGCTTTTTATTTTAATAACACTTTGGGCTATAAAGTAAGGGTAAAACCCTTTTTTGAATAGTTCATTTTTACAAACTTGTACTTAGTTGTTCATAAAATACCAGGACACAAATTGGCATCTTTAAAAGATACTGAAACAACCACAGTGAACCCTTTTTCATATTTTATCCTGTCATTTATTGAATTATGCTAAAGGGTCTTTAGCATTTAGTATAACTCCTTTATATAAGTGCAGAAATTCAGTGCCAGAGAGATTAAGATGAGTATTCATCACAAAGGATATTCATGAACAGTTGTACTTCTGAATTTTGATGACTGTGTTTATTGTCATTCCAGATGGTCAAACTACTCCTGTCTAGAGGTGCCAATATTAATGCTTTTGACAAAAAAGATAGACGAGCTATCCATTGGGCAGCTTATATGGGTATGTACTTTTAAAATGTATTCTTTTACATTATGTATTCAGGAAAAGTTGTGCATTTTTGTTCTTCCGCTTGATGCCCAAGTGGAACCAGTCTGGTAGTATGGAGGTTTGTCAGAACAGGAGGGCATGGGTTCAGTTCTCCTGAAAGCTGTTTGAAATTAATTCTGTTTACTTTTGAAGGGAGCAACATAATAAACACAAGCCTGGGATAATTTAAATTAGTGTTTATAAAAGTCCATACTCCTACCCATCCTTGTTTTTATGGGAATTTAGGTAGAAGTTATGAAGATGCATTAGGAAGCCTATTATTTGGGCCAAGCACTGGGTTAAATAGGCACCAATAGTAATTTCACAGAAAGAAACAGTATAGGCTTTTCTTTTGTAACATGATATATGTGGTTTTGGAAAAATCTTAGGATCTGCAAAATTGCATCTAGAACTAATAGAGCTCATCGTAAAATAGTCCTGGGGCAGACCACCAAAAACTTAGGCAACTTTGTGGCCAAAATACTAACAAAAAACATTAATTGGCTCTTGAAGTAACTTGGCCAGCCAGTGAGGAAGCATATCACCATACTTCAGGGTACTTTAAAATGCACAGAAAGAGCAGAGTAGAAATGCTGTCTTGTAGGTGAAAGTGGATCTCTAAGCATGGAGGAAGTACAGCCTGCTACAAACCTTGCAAGTCCTACAAGGCTGGGGTTGTGCCTCTGGGAGGAAGCCATGGATAAAGGCTTTCGCTTTTCAAGCTTCTTGAAATAGAACTGAAAGAACTCCTTCTTCCTTTGCAGCCATGGAGCTCAGAGCTTTTTCTCTTCCCACCAAAGGGTGTCTGTCTTTCTGCTTCCACTATTCTGGCTCCTCTGGCTTAGGAAGAATTGTATATGGACTGACATATCTTCTGTATAATACTGGTATTCCCTGATTTACCACTCACATACCTGACATCTAGCTAGCCACCTTTCTTACAGGCCTAGGTTATCCTCATTATTCTCTGCTCTATGTTTTATCTTTTCTTATATTTCACTTAAAAATAAAAGAGTAAAGGAAGATGCAGTGGAAGATTATTAATTTTAAAACTTAAAATTTTGAAATATGAAAATACAAGAAAACATCTTAAACCAGTTATCAGTAACCCTAAGGTCTAGGAAAATCCTTTGCTTAGAGTAGAAATAACCACAAGCAGTAGAATCCATTTTGAATAGAAAGTCTAACTGTTAGTGTGGGTGTAAAGGAAGATAAAAAATGAAGGCTAATATCATTGTCATCTGGTCCCTTTTTTGAAAGCCAAAAGCTGAAAATCTTGGTCTTTTGGTGTTTGTCTCATACCAAAGATTTGTGCCTCTGGTTATATAATGGGTAATTCTTGTGTTCACTGACGGTGTGCATCAAGCATGTCAAACTCAAAGGCTAACATGGACCAAATAAACGAGGCATGCAGCCCGCGGGCCGCAAGTTTAACATGCTTGATGTACATCCAGAAGCAAGTCTCCCATGGCATCCTAACTACCCCTCTTCACAGCCCACAGATTTTAAATCTTAGAAACTTTTCTGAATATTCTGGTGTAGCTTATTCTTAAAGGCAGCTGAGAAATAGCTAGTCTGTGTGATTTAAATTATACACCTCATGTGAAAGGGTTTATACATTAAGCAAAGTGCATTAGGCCTTTTACCTCCAAAGAATTAACTAAACAGCTGTTTTCCATGAAATTGAAGGCCAGGGGATTTTATAGGTTATCTCTAAAATGGAGCTCCCAGGATAGCTGGGTGTGTGTATCTCACTGGCCCTGAGATGACTTTGTTTTCCTTGATCTCCTAAGTGTCACTTTTCAGGCCAATTGTGATTTGAAAAAGGTATTCTGTGTTTCTTGGACCCCACTGTCCATTTAATTTTTTAGCATAAACATTCAGAAATTCATAATTCTTCTTTCCCTGTCTCTTCCTTTTAGCATGGAAAGAGGAGTATTGACACATAGTTTCTAAAACTATTCAGCTGTTCTAGGCACTCAGGATTAAAGAGAGCTAAACATGAAAGTAGGGAGCTCTCGACCTAATAACAAGCTTAAGTCCAGGTCATTGCCACCTCTAGGTTATATTCAGAGAATCTGTCAGTATCAGGGTAAGAGACATTAGGATTACTTGTATTAATCTTATATAATTTATTTCCCACAGGCTTCCTTGTTTGTCCTGGCCTTCTCACCCCCTGGTTGATGCTTCCCTTACTTTTCTCTTAGGGTCTATTCTTAGCCTTATGCTATTATTGAATTCTCTGTCAAGTGTTCCCCAGTCCCACTTCTGTCCCCAGAAGGAATTGATCATTTTACACTCCCTACCCCGTTTTTGCTTCTATCATGAACCTTCATTTAAAATCCCTTTTAAGCATTCATCTTTTCTATTGCTTTCAGTACTTTTAGCAATATCCAACCAAGCTCTACCTCAGGTCACCTTACCGTGATGACAGACATAAAAGGTACTGAATAAATATTAATTACCTTGATTAGCAACTCATTATTTCTTCTTGAAGCAATGCATAATTTGAATGGATTTAAAATGACATTTTTTTCTCCCTCCTTTCCTTTCCATAAAAACTTATAAATTCTAAGCATAGCTCATTTTACTTTTCTTATACATTCATGAATAGCAGAAGAAAAAAGTAGGAAATTTTCAAAATTCCTGAAGTATAGTGATTATATTTATCAAATTCACATTGCAGAGATATAATTTTTTAAAAGGATGTTGTTGACTGCAGAATTATGTATACTGTGCATGGCAAATGGATGCCATTTTTTAAAATACACGTTGATGAATTAAATGAAGTCTAATCCCATTGGTAGCATCATTCTGTACATTGACAAGAAAAACACATACTTGAAGGCAGAGGGTTCACCCAGCTAGAACAATATCACTTATTTCACTGTAGAACAGCCTTGGGCAAACTACGGCCCGCGGGCCGGATCCGGCTATTCTATCCGGTTCTCTTGCTCTCCCCTCCGCTCCTTTACTTTGAATTTATATTAGCTCACACAAACACTCCATCCATGCTTTTGTTCCGGCCCTTCGGTCCAGTTTAAGAACCCATTGTGGCCCTCGAGTCAAAAAGTTTGCCCACCCCTGTTCTAGAACTTTCTTTCCTTTTTTTCTTTTAAATAAGTCACTTCCAAGCTGGCTGTAGCTGGTTTGGCTCAGTGGAGAGAGCATCGGCCTGCGGACTGAAGGAGTCCCAGGTTCGATTCTGGTCAAGGCCATGGTGCTGGGTTGCAGACTCGATCCCCAATAGGGGGTGTGCAGGAAGCAGCCAATCAGTGTTTCTCTCTCATCATTGGTGTTTCTATCTCTCTCTCTCCCTTTCCCTCTCCTCTCTGAAACAATAAAAATATATTTTTTTAAAAAACTGTTTATGTTTGCATATCCTGGGTGTTATAAGTTCTGATTTTCACTGCATTACAATAAACTCAAGTAACTGTCTTTCTAGGGCCATGGATCAGAAAGTAATGTGTAGTGAGGGATCTTTTGTACCAGTTAATACTCTTTCTTATATGATAGTCACATGTAATTTGGCACCTAATTGTTCTTTTTTTTTTTCCCTAAAAATATCATTTAAAATATTTTTTTCATATTGAGATGGGGAAAAAATAGGTGAAAGTATTCACTTTAATTGATAATTTATATATAAACAACTAAATCTACTTGACCCTGTGTGTCTTGTTATATACTTACCTAATTTTGTTAAGAGAGGGGGCCTATGTTTGAAGGCTTCATTTTTACAGTTATTAACTTAACAGTCCCTGTGAAGGGATATAAAAACCGAGATCATGAGCAATTTATTTAATGTAACAAATAATTATTGGGTGCCTATTTTGTATATAACACTGTTCTCAGCCCCATGGAATATAGCAAGAAATAAAACATAAGAGCATTCAGTATTTTCCCCTGAAGATAGATATTTGGGAAGCTAATGCATAAAAGCAATTAAAGAGTTAAATACTTACCAAATTTAAGAAACCTCACAAGATATTATATGCTTGCCCTAACGGGTTTGGCTCAGTGGATAGAGCGTCGGCCTGTGGACTCAAAGGTCCCGGGTTCGATTCCGGTCAAGGGCATGTACCTTGGTTGCGGGCACATCCCCAGTAGGAGGTGTGCAGGAGGCAGCTGATCGATGTTTCTCTCTCATCGATGTTTCTAACTCTCTATCCCTCTCCTTTCCTCTCTGTAAAAAATCAATAAAATATATTTTTTAAAAAAAAGATATTATATGCTTATTAGATAGTATTTACAGATACATGGTGCTTTTGGCTGAAAGGGCTTCTGGGTAAGACAGGTGGTTGGTCGGGGAAGATGGGAACTGACATGGGCCTTCAAGGGTTAGTAGTAGCAATGTTTGAAAAGAGACATCCAAGCAGAACATTCCACACAATGAAGGAATCCCATGAACAGAGGCACAGAGGTGGGAAGAAAAATGGAAGGAGAAAGCACTGTATAATCTAACCTGATTAAATTCGAGAAGATATAAAAGAAGAATAGTGGTTCTCCCATCTTCCAGATCCATGTTCCCCTTCCTGGCCTCCATGTGTGGTTGGGTGGTGCTGAGACTAGTTCTGACTAATGAATTGAAAGCAACATCACCTCTGAGACTCTGCAGCCTATTGCCCCTCTGGCACAGTAACCAACCACCTTCAAAATGGGGTCAGCTGCATCAACCTAGGTGCTTAAATGACTGAGAAGAGCCCTCTTGCCAGGCTATTACAGTCTTAATGAGAAATAAAACGCTAATTAAGCCACTGAGATTTGGGAGTTGATCATTAAATGCAGTAGACATAATCTAGCCTATCCTGATTGATACATGGCTAAGTAACAAACTAAGTTGGTTAAGAACATCTTGTGGACATACTAGAGGAAAAGAGATTTTTAGCTGCATGTTCTAAATACCTAGCATTCTTAAGAAACAACCTCAAGTCACTTCCAAATTTCCAAGTAGAAGATTTCACTAAGGAAGAGAAACATAAATTAATGTCTTACACTAAACATAAAAAGTTAACCTCATAATTTGAAAAGGCATTAAAACAACCTTGAAAACAACAAGGTCTGGCAAAAGAAGAATTAAAGATTGCCAGGTTATCATTGGATTAAATAATTAAATGTTTTATAATTATTACCTCTGTCAACAGTTATTTAAAAGTTTCCTGGCTCTAGCTGGTTTGGCTCAGTGGATAGAGCGTCAGCCTGTGGACTGAAGGGTCCCGGGTTCGATTCCGGTCAAGGGCACATGTCCAGGTTGCAGGCTCGATCCCCAGTAGGGTGTGTGCAGGAGGCAGCCGATGGATGATTCTCTCTTATCATTGATGTTTCTATCTCTCTCACTCCCTCTCCCTTCCTCTAAAACCAATAAAAATACATTTAAAAAATAAGTTTGTTTTTTTAAAAAAGTGTTCTGAATTCTTTATATTTTTCTTCCATTCTGTCTCTGGTTATAATGTGATTTATTGGTAACTTGTCATGCATTATCTAGTTAATTTGCATTTTTACCTTCCTTTAAAGATGTTCAGGATTATATTCATATTTTTCATATGCTGATCTATTTATTTTTTCTTCATAAACACATTTTCAGGTCACATTGAAGTAGTGAAATTACTTGTGGCACACGGAGCTGAAGTGACATGCAAGGATAAGAAGTCTTACACACCTCTTCATGCTGCAGCCTCTAGTGGAATGATCAGCGTAGTCAAGTACCTTTTAGACCTTGGAGTTGATGTAGGTCTATAGACTGAGCATTATAAGGGAGTGAAGAATTTTATATGTTTGTAATTTTACTATTGGTGCAAGTTACTTCAGATTTTAAAAGATGATTTTATACAATAGTCTTTATGTCTTTTAACCAGATATACTTACAGTCCTTTACATAATATATAGTGCACTGATATCTCATGAGGACATGTAATTAGTCAAAGTAGATGAAGAGGTAAAATACATTTCAAAGGTGAATGTTTGAATGACAAAAGTGTTTACTTCTCCATCATATTCCAGGCTCTGTAGCTCCATTTCAGCTATGAAAACCAGCAGATCAGACATACGTGAATTATTTTTTCTAAGTGGCTAGGTTATGGTTAGTCTTATTTGCCCACTTAGTCTAATATTCCCTTTAAATGACTGTAGCAGTTCACATTACAGGATATTGGCAAGAGCTAGGCAGGAAAACTAGAGTTTCTTGCCCATCAGTCATAAATGTTTGGTTAGGAAGGGTTGCTGCTTTATCTGAATATATTTGATCCTGGAATTATAGCTTAGAATACCTGTAGCTTTCACAGGCCATCCTTTTAAACAGTAGTACTTTTTACCCAAGAGTATATTTACTCTAATTTTAAGTACAGTTCTGACAACCTCATCTGGTTCTTAAAACAGATTTTAAGAGCAGCAAATTAGGAGAGAAGGTAAGTCTCTACTAGAGGAAGGCAGTTTAGATCAGACAAACAAGAAAGAGGTAGGTAGTAGTCTTCTGGTCGGGCACATAATACATGGTGACTGTAGAGCTCAGTAGACTTAATTTAAGGACTGTGTGAAGCACTTTGCCTAAAGCAAGCAAGTAATTACTAAAGTGTGGGGATCTTGAAAGTCGCAGAAATCTAAATACATTTTTAGGCATCTCAACTTAACAGTTTCTATAGCGCTGTTTTCAGCAGTAACATAATGCTTTAAAAGGCTCCTGATCTAGATAAATGAGACAACCTTGTTTCTGATCTCTGTTCCAAGTTCCTTTCTGATGCAATTTTTAAAGCTTATTTTGACAGTAAAATAACATTTGTACACACTTTGAAATAAGTAGTCAGACTTAGAGCTGTTTAGTGACGTGTAGCCTCCAATTGCATGATTTATTAGTTTCCTACGGCTGCCTTCACAAATTACCATAAAGTGAGTGACTTAAAACAGATTTAATCTCAAAATTCTGGAGACTCTGAGGGGGAATCTATTCCATGTCTCTTATCTTTTGGTGATTAAATATAGGTACTTTGACTAAAGTCACATGTTACATTTTTACTTCCCCCAATTTCTGTTACCAGGTATCTGAGAAAGGACCCCAAGACTCATCAGCTATAGGCAATCCTACTTTAAGATCCAGTGTAGCCAGCTCCCTCCCTAAACTAGGACACTCCTATTACATATGCTGTATATTACCTCCCAGAAGACAAGGTCAAAGACCAGACATTTCTTTGGCTACACAAAAGTCATGTAGACTTTTGCCCATTTTATTTGTTAGAAAAAAGAAAATAACTTGAGTTACATGAATTATTTCTCAGTATTGAGCATATTTTGAGCACGTTCATTTTGGTAAAATGTCAATATGTAAGAGTAGAAAATGTCTAGAGCTCGAGTTGTAAAAATATATTAAGTAGAAAAAATGCCACTCATTTTTTAAAAGTTCTGATATCCATTACATTACCAACTTTAATCTTTTGTCACTGTAAGCGAAAGGCTAAGCATGTGCACGTTATTCAATAATATCTAAGAATTTTCCATTTTTCATTTTTTCATGATTCTTAGAGTTAATTCTCTAAATGTCCCTTACCTGGAAGTCTTAGTTTATAAAATCTCCCTAAAATATCTCTCTTGGAATCATTCAGTTTTGTCATGCAGTAGACATTGTACGTGTGAATTATATTTCCTGTACAAAATGCTGTTTGATACAAAAATGCTGTTTTTAATGTTCATTATTTTAAAAGAAGTTTAGAATTGTAAGCCTATCTGTGTATTTATCCCTGTTTCTCACTTTAATAATTTGCTTGCAAGCACAATGTTGTTAAAGTAAGTCACAATGAGGATAATTAGAAACACTACTTTAACACTGACATTTTGTTTTCTCCCAATAGATGAATGAACCAAATGCCTATGGGAATACACCTCTTCATGTAGCCTGCTATAATGGACAAGATGTTGTAGTGAATGAACTTATAGATAGTGGTGCTAATGTAAATCAGAAGAATGAGAAAGGATTTACTCCTTTGCACTTTGCTGCTGCCTCAACACATGGAGCGCTGTGCTTAGAGCTCCTGGTGGGCAATGGGGCTGACGTCAATATGAAGGTAGGAAATACAATTGGAATCCACACTGTAATAGTTAGGAGTTCACTATTTAAAACAATATCAGTAATAAATATCATTCCTCAACAAAAAGTAACGAATTACTGATACTAGAACATAGATGAATCTAAAATATGTTGAGTGAAGCCTTACACAAGAATATATATACACTATTTCCATTTCTGTAAGGTCTAGAACAGTTGAAATTCCATTTACTTGATGTTTCAGATTCTATAGTTTAAAAAACCAACAGCAGCCTGGCTGATGTGACTCAGTGGTTGAATGTCAAACACCTATGAACCAGGAGGTCACTGTTCGATTCCTGGCCAGGGCATATGCCCAGGTTGTGGGCTCCAATAGGGGGCACGCAGGAGGCAGCTGATCCGTGGTTCTCTGTCACCATTGATGTTTCTATCTCCCTCTCTCTTCCTCTCTGAAATCTCAGTGGTATGTGTATGGGTGTTCACTGTAATACTCTTTCAACTTTTCTATTTAGAAATTTTTCACAATGTTGCCAGTTGGATGGCTTGTTTGCTTGAAAATACGAATATCAAATTAAGGAATCAAATACCTAAATAGGTATTTATAAAATAAATCTAATACTCCATTATTATAATGAGTGACATGAGTAGGGGTTTTTTCTTTTAATCTTTATTGCTGAAGGTATTATATAGATCCTTTTGACATGAGAGTTTCTTAAGGAGACCTGCATTATACAATTTTAGTGTAAACTTATGGCACTTATCACACTTCAGTTTTGAATATATTCACAGAAGGTATGTTGAATACTGTGAAGGATTAGAATTATAAAACAATTCCTTTCCTTTTTTGGTGGTCATGTATATATTTTGATTTGTTAAATAATTTTGGGGAAGAAAAGACTTTACCTAACTCAAGCATTGTTTTTCTTCATATTTAGAACTCCTTTTGAATTTCAGAACTTTCATATTAAATACACACATGCACATCTAGTCTGATTTATTTTAAGTAATTTGAGAAAATAGCTAACAAAAATAATATATCAGTTCTTAAGTGAATTATGGGCTGAGGTTAATTACAACATTCACTTTTCCTTGGTTGAGGGGGGATACAGTGTTTCTTAAAATGAAAGAATTAGAGCAATGTGAAATTTTTGAAATGTGGGAAGCACATCCTGGCTGTGTCCCACTCCCGATTATGTGGCTTGGTTAATATCCTGTGCTTCAGTTTCCTCACCTATGAGATAGGAATGATAGTAAGATTACACTTACCTACCATGCAGAGCTATTTATAAACTATAGACATTGATTTTTTTTAAATTTGTGCTTTATAATACACATGGTAAGAAATTAGTTTATAATTTTCAACAACTGTTTTACTTCCATAGCCTTCAGTTAAACTTAATGCTTGAGTAATAGTTATACAAAATAAAAATGCAATAGAACATTTAAAATGAAACTAAGGATTACGTATTATGGATAGAACAATTATTTTAATTTTTTTTTGTTTGATTGATTATTTCAGAGCAAAGATGGGAAAACCCCACTGCACATGACTGCCCTCCACGGTAGATTCTCCAGATCACAAACCATTATCCAGAGTGGTAAAAAGTATTTCTGTTTGTTTTTTTTTTCTTAAATGTAGTAAAAACATCCACAAAATGAATGGTATTAAGGATTTGTCATAGCAGTCTATATTTTAAATATTTGATGTCAGATCTCATGAAAATCAAATAAAATAAAAAGCCATGTATATGTTTCTTACGTAATTTTTTAAATTTATTTTTAGTTGTTTCCGCTGGATTATAAATCTAATCTAATTTCTCTAACAGTTAATGTTGGCCTTTTAAAAACATTGCTAAAGAGAAAGATCTGCCTTTCCACTGCATTGTATATTATATATAAATAAAACTCGGTTGCAAATATCTTTTTTCCCCCTTTTAATATTTTGAACTATTTTTAGAATTTTCATTTTTTTTTTGGAACTTGTGTTCTTTTGCATTTGAATTAATACTAGGCAAGCTAAACTTTTAAGTAAAAAGAACTTTTAGGTGCAGTACTTTAAAGCAATGTTTTTCAAGCCATGTTCCTCAAGATAACAGCTGTTAATGGTTTTGCAGAGGAAAAATAGGAATAGGTTCATGATCAAATACTTTGTGAAGCATTGCATGCAGTATTCTTGATGATATGAGAATGTGCACATTAACTTTCTGAAAAGTCTTGTTCTAAAGAATTGTGTTCAATTTCACTTTAAAACAATGGTTTTCAAACTTATTGGACCCCAGAACCCTTAAGTATAAAATCTGTAACTCCACCAATGTACTATGAATGAAATCTAGTTAAATCCATCCGTGTGCTTGAATAGAACTTTATCATGCTTTTTATGTAATAGATTTGTCTCGATCTTTATATATAGTCTAGTGTCTGATAGCATGTCCTTTATTGCAGGAGCTGTAATTGACTGTGAGGATAAAAATGGAAACACCCCTTTGCACATAGCAGCAAGATACGGCCATGAGCTGCTAATCAACACTCTTATTACAAGTGGTGCTGACACTGCAAAGTAAGTACTTACCAAGGCGTCAATAACTATGACAGGAAAACACAGAAGGAAGTGAACTGCATTTTCCTAGATATTTCAATTAGAAATGTGGGTTTTAGCCTCCAGCAATTAGATATTCTACTAATTGCTAGAGGTTTTTTTTCTCCTTTTTGTATTTACAATGTGGTAGAATAGATTGTTTGATAATACAATTTCATTTGGTAAGCCAGCATAGAGTATTTTTAAATATTTTTTAACCCCAGGTCTTTCTAGACAAGCCGTGGGCAAACTACGGCCCGCGGGCCGGATCCGGCTGTTCTATCCGGTTCTCTTGCTCTCCCCTCCGCTCCTTTACTTTGAATTTATGTTAGTTCACACAAACACTCCATCCATGCTTTTGTTCCGGCCCCCTGGTCCAGTTTAAGAACCCATTGTGGCCCTCGAGTCAAAAAGTTTGCCCACCCCTGTTCTAGACTATGCAGTTTTGATTAGAGCTTTTAATTTGTGTGGTCTATTTTTAATACTAGAGGCCGGGTGCATGAAATTCGTGCACCAGGCAGGTGGAGGGGGAGGTCCCTCAGCCCGGCCTGCACCCTATCCAATCCGGAATCCCTCTCGCAATCTGGGACCACTGGCTCCTAACCGCTCGCCTGCCTGATCGCCTCTAACCACCTCTGCCTACTGGCCTGATCGCCCCCTAACTGCTCCCCTGCTGGCCTAATCACCCCCTAACTGCTCCCCTGCTGGCCTAATCACCCCCTAACTGCTCCCCTGCTGGCCTGATCGCCCCCTAACTGTTCCCCTGCCGGCCTGATCGCCCCTAACCGCCTCTGCCTCGGCCCCTGCCACCATGGCTTTGTCCTAAAGGACATCCAGAAGATGTCTGGTCTAATTAGCATATTACCCTTTTCTTAGTATAGATATTTTTGGTTGTCATAATTTTGAGAGGAGGATATTACTGGCATATAGTGTAGTGTAGGTAGCACACAGGGGCACTGCTGAACATCCTACATGCACAGGATGGCCCCACACACACACATACATACACACAAACAAAGCTTATAATGACCGTAGTGCTGCAGTTTAAAAACCTTACTCTTTGAGGAAAATTGCTGGATAATAAGTTATGCCCACCTTTAACCTATTGCCAAATTGCTCTCCAAGGTGTTAAGATTTTGACTCACGTGTCTTTTCACTTTAAGTAATTTATTTAAGTGATTGTCTTTTCCTTGCATTGTAATGAGAATACTGTCCGGTTTATTTCAGGCGTGGCATACATGGAATGTTCCCCCTCCATTTGGCAGCCTTGAGTGGTTTTTCAGATTGCTGCAGGAAACTCCTTTCTTCTGGTGAGTGGGACTTTTGTAAACTGATTATTTCGTCTCCTACCCCCATTTTAATACAATTTCTTTGTTCTTTGAAAATTACATACAGTATCTCCAAATGTGAATCATTTATTAACCCCTCTTAGAAAATGTTAGGTCCTTTAATTTTAAGGTTCAATTTTCTCTTCATCTCTGGAAAAGGTTTTATTTTTCCAGTGATTTTCTTCTCTCTGTTAGTTAGGAATGGGATGTGGAGTATTTCTAGAGCAGCTTCTGTTCATTGAAGGGTAACCATCTTCTGGGATTGTCCCATTATGTCTAAAAGCAAAATATCTTTATTTGCATGCTTCCTTTTTAAGAGCTAATTTCTATCATACAATATCCTCTAGGTTTGTGAAATTATTTATGTCATCTAATTACTATTTTAAAATGCCACAATCGTAGTCAGTTTGAAACAAAACAGAATAGCTTTTTATAAATCTTACCTAATAAAAGAGAAACATGCAAATTAACCATCACTCCGCTATGCCCACAGCCAATCAGAGTGAGTATGCAAATTAACCCAACAAAGATGGAGGTTAATTTGCATATGCAGGCGCAGAGCGGTGTGAAGCCTGCTATGAGGGAAAGGGGGGTGGCTGAGGGAGCTACTGGAGTGGTGCTCCAGACAGAAGTGAGGATGTGCCAGCTCCAGGCGGCCAGCGAGCCGGGACTTGCTGGCTCCCAGCAGGAGTGGGGACATGCCGGCTCCCTCCCGGGCGGCCGGGGAGTGGGGACTTGCCAGCTCCCAGGCTGCTGGGAGTGAAGCCAGGGGCCTATTCTTGAACGAATATCGTGCAATGGACTTCTAGTATTACTATAAAACTGTGGTCCTTATTAAATGCATAGAATTACTGAATATATAAAATTTAATTGATTATATTTCTCAGAGTGTTAAGAAAATGGAACAGATTTTGTATATTAATACTCATGATTGCTGAAAGGATTATGGGAAAGTGTCAGTGAAAATTAGCATATTGTGAGACAGACACTTCTGAGTTTTTCTTAAATGATAATTCTTAAGTGAGTTAATTCTATTTTGCGTTTTTAAAGTGTGTGTGTGTGTGTGTGTGTGTGTGTGTGTGTGCAGGAGGCAGCTGATCGATGTTTCTCTCTCATTGATGTTTCTAGCTCTCTATCCCTCTCCCTTCCTCTCTGTAGAATATCAATAAAATATATTTTAAAAAATACTTTATTTTCCTTTATTGCTGAATAGTAGTCCATTGTATTCTATGGTTTTTATTTGTATTTGTTTTGGTGTGGTTTTTTTTTTTTCCAATTACAATCAACATGCAATATAGTATATTAGTTTCAAGTGTCTGTAGTTTTTAAATAAGTACTCAAGCACTTATCCTAAAACCCTGTTTTTTAGTAGTAATTTTTTTTGTAATATTGTACATTATTAATCTATTTTCCATAATTTTGTAACTGTAATTCATAGTTTTTGAGATTGGGTATGTGTGGCTCTTGACATTTCTTGACAAAATACTATAAGTAATGTATCTATAACATTATATAACATGTAAAATGTCTTTTTTCTTGTAGGATTTGACATAGATACCCCAGACGATTTTGGTAGGACCTGTCTCCATGCAGCTGCAGCTGGAGGGTATGTTAATAAAACAGTTACTATTTTAAGAAAAAGGTCGCTGGTCATGGCAGTTTTTCTCTTTGTTTCTCTTTATTAGTTTTGGACTACCACAAAATAGAAAACAACAGGAGTGGTTTGGGAGAAGAAAGTCCAGAGTAGTAGAAATTGCTTCTTAAATCTTTATTCACCTAAGTCATAAATTGTGAGTAGGAGAGAGAGAACAAACTTACAAAAGGAAGTTATTGCTTTTTATAAGAGAATGATTTCTGGGTAAATGAAAAATATATTTCTTCCAATGAGAGCATTAAAACATTGAGAGTATTTTAAGTAATACTACTATTCTTTGAGAAGTTGTTGAGGAATTTTTAATTATAATTTTGGGACATGGGAAATGTTAATAGCTTATTTATGTCTTGCTTCTACTCAGGAATAGTATATATGAAATGGAAAATTTGAAATTGAAATATTTTGGACTAAGTTTTGAATATTAATTACTACTACTAGGGGAAATTAGACAATTGGTTTGAATGAACAACAAACTTCAACTAAAACTCTTGGTCCCGCATGACCAGTGTGGCTCAATGGTTGAGTGTCAATCTGTGCACTAGGAGGTCACAGTTCAGCTTCCAATCAGGGCACATTCCCTGGGTTGCGGGCTCAATCCGCAGTTAGTGAGGCATGCAGGAGGCAGCCGATCCATGATTTTCTTTCATCATTGATGTTTCTACCTCTCTCTCCCTTCCTCTCTCTGAAATCAATAAAAACATTTTAGGGGGGAATAAAAATCCTTGGTCCCTGAAGCATGATGCTAATCTAATGCTTTTGATAATCTAGACCCTAAAGTTGTGATAAGCCGTTTAATTCTTGATGACTTTATCAGGAAGACATTTGCAAGAGTTTTATTTCCAGTAATAATTCATTAACAAGTTACTGGTGATTTCAAAGTGTGTTGAACCAAGAGTACCACTAGGCCAGTCTCAGTTGTAGAGATGGATTGTAAACATGTGACTGGGTCCTCTTGTTCTTCCAATGTCACCAAAGAACCTTCCAGTTAAAACCTGGCATCCATGTTACTTGCCTACAGAGAGAGAGACAACAGACAACATGAATGTCTGATTGTTTGGCTGTTAAAATTTTCATAGAAATAGTAAGTTGATGTTCAGGTTTATAAAAATTAAATTTTAGAAATATCCATGCATGTAATCTATTCTCCTATAATTTTAACCAAGGATGCATCTAAGTAAGCAAAGAAAAGCTAATTTGGGACATTATGTTTTCAGGTTTGATTTTTTTTAACCTAGTTTAATTCAATTTAGTCTTAAAAACCACTTAAATGTAAAACATTCAATTCTAAGCATGTTGCTTGAAGTTTATTTAAAGGCTCTTAAAAACTCTTTAGGCACTCTTACAAATGTGAACTTCCTTTTAAATAGTGACAATAGGATTCATTCGTTATTTCCTATCAATGTGCAATATGTATGTATATAACTTTAAATTTCAGATAAGATGAATTTTAATGTTTTTATTCTTCATAAAATATAAATCATGCCATATTATTCACTTTACTCTCATTTGAAGACATGCTTTTTATGCATATTTAAACCTACCAATTTCATTATTAAATCACTGACAATTAAGTCTTCTATTTTTTCCTGGATAGGAATTTGGAGTGCCTAAACCTTCTGCTGAACACTGGTGCAGACTTCAACAAAAAGGACAAATTTGGGAGGTAAGGTGTTATACAGTTTTTCTATAGAGCCTAATTAATGTTATTTACTCAGTGACTTGCTTGACCTTCTAACTGGCTTCTGAGAATTAACTGAACATTTTAGCAGCTTTTGCATTGTGATCATGATTCATTGCAAGGCCTAAGTAAGTCAGTAACTTGTAAATATTCATTCCTACCCAGGATCTTCTTCCACCCAAGCCCCTGCCACAGCCCCAAGCTGCCTTCGGGCACTTTACGTTATAAGCACTTCCATACCTCTTGGTATCATTTCTCCTCCCATAATTATAGCCATGGAAATGTAAAAACCCTGAGGTCCCTTCCAGAAACAAGCTAGAGCTCAGTATGTTCTTTCCCCCAAGGCATTCCTTTTTTGTCAGAGCGTGCACTGCCCATGTTGGTTATAGAGCACTAGAGAGAGGGAGCAAGGGGCAAATATATATGTAATTGTCCTTTCTCCTCTCCTGTAACTCCCCACATACACAAATACACATACCAGCATATCCACGAACACTCCCTGAGCAGGACCTACAGGAAAGCACCTGTGAAATGACTGAGTCCCTTTGCAGTCACTTAACCAATCCTCATTCTCAGGGTTCAAACCCAGGCCTCATTGTTGCTAGCATTTGTGGTAGCAATATTTAAAACCACCGTTATCTGCTATATAATAACCTTCCTATTGACTGAGGTGGTAGAAGAAAGATAAAGGTCCCTTTCCACCTCCCTGCCAGAGTGTGTTAGAAACCATGTAAGTAAGAATCAAAGGCAGTTTGAATTGGTTTGAAAAAGAGAGGTGGCAATAGGAGCAAAATTGTGTGTCAAGAGTTTGAGAATTGTATCAAAGTGTATATGACAAAAAAGGGTGGGTGTGTAAGAAGGAAATATAGTTAGGCCAGTGCAGAAATTAATAGAATTAACTATGGTAGGGAATTAGAAATGCATGTAAGAAAAGAAAAAACTGTCCTTAAAATTACTTTGAGGGACAGACGGCTCTCATAAATCTGCTAATGAACTAATCACCTGCAAAATGAAAAATCACTTTGTTCGGCTTTGGAATGAAATATTTTTATAGTGAATTTGTTTTTATAATTACACTTCAGTCCATCCTATATTAGTTAATTCATAACACTTGAAGCATTCTATATTACAAATAGAGCTTCGGAAGCAGGTTCTGAGAATAGAAGCTTGAAAGTAATTCAGGGTTAATTGCATTTTTTAAAATACTATTACTGTGCTATACCATTATCCAGTAAATAATGTTTCACTGTTGTTTCCCTTGGTAAATGTTTTACAAAAAATATAGCATGAAGATTGGACTTAATTTTATCTTTTCTCTTCCTCTTTGTCCTCCTCCCTTTTCTTCTTTTTTAATGAAAAGTCATGGAATCATAGCTTTGTAAACCAAAGACATGGACTCTTAAATTTAGTAACATTCTGTTTCATTTCAGTAACTGGAAAGAAATAGGCTATGAATATTCAGTCTTTAGAAATTAGAACAGTGCTCTAACTCTTCTGAATAGTGAACAATCTTCAAAACTATGTAATTTTGGCTTCTAAAATCTGATATTACTTTGTAGCTCTACCATATAGTGGATATAATTTAGCACTGTTTTTAATGCTTCAATGTTTTCTCTTTTATTCTTCTACTGAGACATGAACAGAAGCTGCTACCTCTTACTATGAAGCATTGTTTTCATCCATTTATATAATGTTTTATTGAATTGTGTAACAAAAATGGGAATACACAGTTTAGTATCAAATAGAACTGACTCTCAGTAAACAATAACTAATAGTTATTTTTTTAGTATACGGAAAGTTTTGTTAAAATAAAGGTTACCAAATTTCTGAACAGATTATGGAGGGTGTCTATAATTCACTCAAAAGACTGGAATTATAACTTCCAGAGACCATGAAATCATTTAACTGTGTTTTTAATTTCATATTCTTAGAGGTTTTCTGCTGCCTAACTTTTCTCCTCCTCAGCTTTCTGTCCAGCTCTCCAAAAGACTTAGTTTATGGCAGAAATCAATCTCAAGCTCTCTTATAAATACAGTATTTGTAACTGAGTGGAGTAAGAAGAGTCCACTGTGTTCTTGTTTACTCCTCTATGCCCCTGACTTTTATTTTTCTTATATTAACTTGGGCACAAAAGATCTCCACTGCACTATGCTGCTGCCAACTGCAATTACCAGTGCCTGTTTGCTCTTGTGGGATCAGGAGCCAGTGTGAACGACCTTGATGAAAGAGGATGCACACCCCTGCACTATGCAGCTACATCAGACACAGATGGCAAGTAAGTATCATGTGGTGAGAATGAAGGATTGTCACTCCCATAGAATGGCGTCTGCCATAATGCATGGCTATTTTTATTGCAGATTTATATTTCCTTTTTGAACTTCTTGGTGTTGATTATCTTTCCTTAAGTCTCTAGTGTGGGAAATAAATTGGTTTCATAATGATTTCTTAATTATAGTTATTTTTACCTATTTCAATATAATAACCTTCCTATTGACTGAGGTGGTAGAAGAAAGATAAAAGTCTCTTTCCTCCCCCCTGCCAAAAACACATCTTAATATCACCCTCGTTTTTTTTTCCATCTGACATTTTAAAGGCAGTAGCCTTGAGTATATCATAGGGGAAGGGGAAGAGAAGAGATACATGGGCAATGCTACCAGAAGATTGGGCTGTGAGATTGGAATATCACTATCCTTCAAATCTTAAAGTGTGGGAAGTTCTTGGGTGGTAGGGGAAGAGTAGGAGAAATAGTTTCTAATACACTCTGATTTAAATTATGTGCTTAATTGGGATGAGAATACTTAATTTGTCTAATACATTAAATGAAGTTAAATTATAACAGTAATTATAGTTTATTACTTATTTAGTCATAAATAATTCCTTCAGATTTTGCATACATAATTTATTTCAGGGAAAGGATTGAGATTGTAGAAGTCTTCATTTCTTAATTTTCTGAGTTTTATAAAATGAGCATATGTTAACTTATAATCAGGAAAAGTAAATTAAAAGAGTCTCCCTTCCACCTTATTTGCAAATTAAAAGTGAGGTCCAGATTTTTCAAGGTCAAATAATTTTGTGATTCAGTATTTTAGAAGCACCCAGGTTAAAGTCTCACTAACTCATTCACCCTTGTGCTAAAGCATTTAGTAGTGTGGAAAGAACACTAGATGAAGAGAATACCTGAGGTTAGTCCTTGCTTCACCATATTCTAGCCAAAAATATTTGGAACAAGTCATTTAATTATTTTGGGTGTCAGCAATTTTTCCCTTTGTTACAAAGAATGTTGGTCTCACAACGTAGTTATGAAATTACTTAGCAGAATCTAAAAGCCAAGCCAGTAGAAGGAATTCTATCACTATAAATCAACTCTTAGTCTTTGTTTTGTTACAGACCAATCATCCGAGTGGTGTTACTGTAAAAAATTACAGAAATAATGTGTTTTGATAGAAACTACTGCATGTATAACAGTTAAATTGTTTCAAACCATTTAATTCTGTAAACTTGGAACTAGTCACTGAAAATAATGCTTTGAGACATGCCTCCCCCCTCTACTTTAGAAAGTAAACATGAACTTACCTACTTGTTTTGCTTTCCTTAAATAAATCTTTTTTTTTAGTACTCATGTATCAGCAAGTTATCTTAAAATAGTTCTTTCCTCTGATAGACTGTCTTGTATTCAGGTCTCAGTAAGGAGAACTATTCCTGTTTTATCACTCATATCTAGAAAACTTGAATAAAGATAAGGCATGCCCTCGGTGAAATGTTTGTGCCTGTGAGGCAATGAGACTGCCCTCCAGTCCTGCCCATCTTTTCTCCATCTTTGCAGTGAGTGTTGACTTTGGAGCTGGGCACCCAGGAAGACTGTGCAGAGTTTGCACACTGTCCGGAACACTTCCTGAAGTGCCCTTACAGCCAGTTTATGAACACCAAGAATCACCAGGCCTGCCAATTAGGAAGTCAGATTGGGGGTTTTTAATCATAGTGATACCTAGTTCACAGTGTTTGTCAATAATTTTAGTTGTACATAAATACTAAAATTCCACCCAAAAGAATGAACATTTGCTACCATTAAGGATATTGTTAGAGCTATAGATTCTGCAAATAATTTCTAAGATCTCTAAAGAATTTTAAGCAATTCAGCATTAAACAAATAAGGATTGGCAATGAAAAGAATGCTCCTCGTGTGTGTATGTGTGTGTGTGTGTGTGTGTAAATTGGCTTCCTAATTACTCCTTAATACTAATTATACATAGATACATATATATGATAGTTACTGAAAATCAATTACATTGCTTCAGAATTCCTTCTTATTTGTTTTCATATAATCTCAGTGTGCTTTTGTAAACTTGAATTTTTAGGAAGTATTCGCTTACAGATTTTTCCTATATTTAGTCATATTGCAATATTAGACAAATTATCACTGAATAATTATGGACTTGTAATGTGAGCATGAATAGAATTTAGATTATTTAGTTGGATTCCCACCTCCATCTATCAAATGAATAAAGAGGCCATCTATATATATAAAAGCCTAAGCAACCGTCCGACAGTTCAACCATCTGACCGGTAGCTATGATATGCAATGACCACCAGGGGGCAGACACTCAATGCAGGAGCTGCCGAGCTGCTGTGACTTGGTGGCTGTGGTTCTTGGGTGATGCACCCGGAACCAGAGAGGAGGGAGCCCAATTCCGGGGTCACCCGAGAACCACCCTTTCACAATCCGGGACCCAAGGGGGATGTTGAAGAGCTGGTTTCAGCCCGATCCCCACAGGCCAGGCCGAGGGACCTCACCGGTGCATGAATCCGTGCACCAGGCCTCTAGTTTCATTATAAAGATGAAGTGATTTACCCAAGATCACTGGTATCAGATCAGCTCTAGAGACAAATCTTTTAATTTCTAATTTAGTACTCTCTCTCTCCTTTTTTTTTTGCTACAGTAACAAAAAAAAATTACAACAAAGTGTGAATCATATAGTGCCTTTTAAAATTATTTTTCTCATATTTTAATAGCACAGAAATGAAGTATTTCTCCCATGGGAAGGTCTTGTCACTTGCATACCAATTTTACACTGTTTACACCTTTCTCAGTCTTCTGATTCAAGATCATTGAATTCTGACTTTTTTTTGTGAGATTTCCTTGCATCCTTTTTTGAGTGCCCTAATGAGATATTATGCTCACTCTGTGTTCCAGATAGGTGAGCAGTAATATTTGCCAGCATAGGATGCTCACCGCCACTTAAGACTTAAATCACATCAGACGTTGTGTGAGGGGAGCAGGTGGTCCCATAGGTTGTGACTGTAAAAGACAGCCCTTGGGTGCACTGCGCTTGCTGACAGACTTGGGAGGTATTCACTTTGAATGAAGAAGATTCTCTTATGAACATTTAGTTTGTATTTTTATGAAACTTACAGTCAGTGTCATTTAACTGACTATTTAAGTGTATTTATGACTTTACATTGCTCAGATGTAAGAAAAACGTCAGTTTTTATTTTGTTTTTATCACTAAGTTAAAAGGCAGGATTCAGCATTTTGAATATGTTGTTTCTGCAAATAGGTGCCTAGAATACTTACTAAGAAATGATGCAAATCCAGGGATCCGGGATAAGCAAGGATACAATGCAGTTCATTATTCAGCTGCTTATGGTCACCGTCTATGTCTTCAGCTGGTAAGATTGCTAAATTCTTGTGGAATGACTAATATGAGTTTATATTCTAATAATTTAATGAAGATGAGAATGAATGGATCAATAAACAAATTCTATTGCTTTTAAACATTTTTAGAATCCATATACCTGTCAAATTCATATTTGTCTCAGTCAGATATCTGTCATTCTCTTTTCCCTTTCAAAAAGAAAGGACAAAATTAGATCTCTGGACAGGGCTACTTAGGTTCTTCCCTTACGTTACCTCATATCTATGTAGCATTTACTTCCTCTGCTCCTTTTTTCTTTATTTTTTTTTAATATATTTTTATTGATTTCAGAGAGGAAAGGAGAGGGAGAGAGAGATAGAAACATCAATGATGAGAGAGAATCATCAATCGGCTGCCCCCTGCACACCCCCACTGGGGATCAAGCCCGCAACCCAGGCATGTGCCCTTGACCGGAATCAAACTCGCGACTCTTCAGTCCGCAGGCTGACATGCTATCCACTGAGCCATGCCCGTTATGGCTCCTCTGCCCCTTTAAATAAATGTTTTCCAATGTTTCTAAAGAAATATAACCATGTCTTAAGTGAGAAATAAATGTCCCCATTGGAGGAAGTTCCCCCATATTTAGGGAATTCTGAAAGGCCATTCTTTTAGCAGTCCCTCCTGATGAGGGAGGCTCTAATTCTGCAAAGGAACTTTGTATTTCAACTATGGTCTTCTTCAATATACACACCATTCACCCCACTTGGTTGGACAAGTTAAAAGATTCTCAGGTGTATAACAGATGCTTCAAGTTAAAGGATCTTTATTTAAACTTACCTTATAAATTGTATTAAACATTGTTTCCCTTTAAGTGGAAGTAAAATTCAAGGAGAGTGAGTATAAAAGATAGAAAAAGGAGATTGACATATTTAATACAGCATTTAGAACCCTGCTACAGAAATAACAAATATTTCCAGAGGTTACTATGGTATCTTGAGTCTAAAATCTTAAAAGCATGTATCTAGGTTTGTGGTCTATTACATTTGCTTATTTAAAAGACTTAATTTTGGAGGCAAGGGAAGCACAGCTCAGAATGGAATTTAACAAAGTCCTATGTAAATATAGACCTATAGTTAACATTTATCTCTTTTATATGTATGAACTAGAGGCCCGATGCACGAAGATTCGTGCAAGAATGGGCCTTCCTTCCCCTGGCTGCCGGCACCGCCTTCGCTCTGGCCGGAGCCACCTTTCCGCCTTCCCACGCTGCCCAGAGGCCCGGAGCAGCTGGGGTGGTGCAGAATGCCTGCGTTGTCGCCATGGCAACGACGCAAGTGTCCCGCCCCCAGCCACTCGGTGCCCACATATGCAAATTAACCCACCATCTTTGTTGGGTTGATTTGCATACTCCCTCCTGATTGGCTGGTGGGTTTCGTGAAGGTACAGTCAATTAGCATGTTACTCTTTTATTAGTGTAGATACTTCCTAAACTAAATATTTTTTATTTAAAATTTTATTTCAGATTGCAAGTGAAACTCCTTTAGATGTTGTAAGTATTATTTCATTTACCCACTACTATTCAGACTATTATAATTATTTATTTGCTCTCACCAGAACTATAGCCCATTTTACACATTCTGGGAACAAAGATAGTGACAGAAATCATGTATGCGGTAGGAGGGAGGAAGGGTGGGGGGATGTTCTTACTTGGTGGTAATTAAATAGCATTTTCCTCAAGCTCTTAGTTTGTAGTCTCCCTCAAAACTCTTAGCCTGTTTTAGGATGATCTGTTCTATAAGCTTGCTGAGTTTAGTTTTTATACTATAACTAGAGGCCCAGTGCACAAATTTGGAAGGGACCGCGGGAGGTTGGTGGGCTGGGGGAAGGACTGTGGGAGGTTGGCTGCTGGCCCCAAGGAGGGAGCTGGCCCTCAGCCCCCCTGGGAGACAGGCCGCATCCGCCGCCACCCACCACCAGTTCCCCATCCCAGCCCGGGACCAAGGGCCCTGGCGGAGTTGGGAGAGAAGGCAGCAGTCATGGGGTCAGGCACAGAAGGAATGGACACCAGATGCCAATGCCACCATCACGCCCCGCCATCACGCGGTCCCCCCCCCCCCCTTCTTCCCTCACCACCATGCTGCCACCACGAGAACGGGAGCAAGACAAACCCTTGTGTCGAGGGCTGACTTTCAGTAGATTGCAGTGAGGGAGCTGTTCTGCTACCTATGAAACCCCGACCTAGAAGCAGGTCTCTACTAATGGTTTAGCACCAGGAGCCAATGGGGGCCGGCTGGCCAGGGGAGGGGCTGCAGGAGGTTGGCTGTGGGAGTGCACTGACCACCAAGGGGCAGCTCCTGCATTGAGCATCTGCCCCCTGGTGGTCAGTGCATGTAATAGCAACTGGTCTACCAGTTGTTCTGATAGTTTGGTCATAAAGGTCTCTTAGGCTTTTATATATCTAGATGGTCTGAGATTTTTAAATTCATATTTATGTATAAGTTATACTCTAAACTGGATTTTAACTTGGGGGGAAGGGAACAGGGATAACTGCTATAGTATATCTAAAAGTGTCATTTCTGACATTTAAAATGCTTTTCTTTCTCAGTTAATGGAAACCTCCGGAACAGACATGCTGAGTGATTCAGACAATAGAGCAACAATAAGCCCTTTACACTTAGCTGTGAGTAGTACTGCCTGCACAGCCAACTTGATGGCTGGTTTACTGAAAATGCCTCATGTCTTTGCTAACTCAAACTAGTACCCAGAACTTTTGATCCATGTAATGATGATCATGGAATTAAAACTTTAAGAACTTCCTTATTTAGAGAATTCTTGAATGTACTTTTATGTTTTATTTTGTTTTGTTTTGAATGTTCTTTGGGTTTCCCTCAAGGCCTAATCTAAGGGAGAGAACATACCTGTGATGTGAATTTAAAACTGCACTGTCGTAGTAGAATGGCTCCTAACTTGCTGAGCACGTGGTATAAGAGCTATAACTTCTGTGGTGTTTCTGTAACTTTTGCTTACATTGTGATCTTGGGATGCTGACTGGGTATGTGTTCACTGTTCTTTCTATTGCTTGTGCTATAGGATTTAGCCATGTGCTGTCTCTTTTAGTTTAGGATGCCTCTGAAGTTTTCCTCTTAATGTCAGTCACTAAGAGGGGAAAGGAGAGAGTGTGGCAGTTCTTTAAGTCAAATATGGGAATGAATTACCTTAGGAAATTTCAAGCAGAGCCCAGTCTAGTTCTTTCTGTGCTAAAGGAAGAGTTTATTTTTGAAACAAACATGTTACAGCTGAGGGGAGGGTGGGAACTTTAAGAATCAGGAGACTTGGGTCTCACCAGGTATTTGTGAGACCTCTGATTTTAAGTATAGTAAAATGTTTACAGTGGTACTACTTAAGCTAATGTGGATCGCTCCAAGTTCAGTGATCCACTTAATTTGTTCTTCTCACATAGACTGATATATTCATCCTGATCTCCTTGCATATTTCTTAGCACTGACATGTGCACGTTGACTTTTCTGCGGTGTCTTTCTCCCCACTTCCTGCCATGTTCTACGTAACTAAGAAGGCATGCCGAAGCTTTCTGCTTCCTTGCCCTTTGGGTCTTTGGAAATATTATCTGCTCTTCTGACTTGCATAGTAAATAAGTCATCCAGAGGACAAAGCCAGCATGGAGAAAATAGCTGTTTTATAGTTGGTGGCAAGAAATGAAGTCTGAGCGGATGACTAGGCAATTCTTCTTGCATCATCGTCATCATCATTCTTAAAATGATAGCATTGTCGTTTCTTGAGCACATATTAGGTGCCAGACTAAGCTTTGCCAAGTCTTGAATAGTTACCTCAAAAACTATAGTTTTTATTGTTGTTGTTTTTACTAGTTTTTTATTTTATGGCTATTGTGAATAGTGCTGCTATGAACATGTGTGCTAAATAGTGTTTTAAGCTGGAATGAGAACAATTTTGTAATTTAGTAATTAGGCTCAATGAAATGTGGTTATGCCACCACTTCTGCATTTGTATCTATTTCTGGGAGGTTTCAGAAATTACTTGAAGTGGTTTTTTTTCCTTCCAAACTCTTCCAATCTAGTATAGCTTGACAGTGAAAATACAGTGGCTTGAGGCTTAGTGAAATTGGTCTTGGTTCCTGTCTTCACACATACTAGTAAACAAACAAGTCTCCATCCTATACAAGGACATCATGAAGGAAAAACCCCTTTGGCAAATCGTCAAGGCTCCTAGTCATCCTTATTTTCTCTCCTCTTTTCTTACTATCTTCTGCATAAACCGTGTTTCTCAAAGTCCATTCATTTAGTAGCATAATTTCAATGACCTGGTGAGGAACAAGGTTGGATGTGGTCCTAAGACAGTAAAGTTCAGTCATCTCCAGTCACTTGAACCTTTAAGATAGTCAGAAATGTCAAAGAGATCAGTAAGGCCTAGAGCACCTTTACTCTTGCTGGTACTTCCTGACATTTTCCACAAGAAATGGCTTTATAGCCCTTTGATGCAGTGTGGGGCCCTTTCTTAGCTGTGTATCTTCTTTCAGATTAGGAGCAAGTGAGATTTAGCTAAAGTATGGTAGAATTTTGTGTTTTTCCATTCCCAGTGAAAAATTCAAAAGTGATAATTTATCCACCTGCTAATCTGTAGGTGTGAATGGCATCAAAAAATAACTTCTGAAAGGCCCTTAGCTACAAAGTGGCCATGTCAGTGAACTAGAGAGAACATTCCTTTGGTGCTTGAACTGTGTCTTGTTAACTGCTTTATGTCCTGCTCAGCATCTAGTCCAATGAGAATAATAAATGTTCAGTTGACATGTTGGTTTTTTAAATGAATTATCTGGAAAGCCTTTTTATCAGACTGTATAAAAAAGCAGAGCTTCAATCTGACAAATTTTTAAATCCTGTTACTCTGTTGTACTGCTAGACAATGCCTAGCACATGGCAATCATTCAAACAGGGCTCAGCCTAAGTATTTTTGTGCTAAAAGAAACGTTTATTTTTGAGATAGGGCATATTATTCAGTAGAGGGAGGAGTCATTTTAATTTGAGAAATCAGAAAACTCAAGTACTAGCTTAACTTCATTTGCAGGCTGTCTCTGTAATTTAAG
The DNA here is from genome assembly GCF_963455305.1 of Plecotus auritus. NCBI lineage: Eukaryota > Metazoa > Chordata > Mammalia > Chiroptera > Vespertilionidae > Plecotus > Plecotus auritus. Next base: position 153,601,749 of record NC_137773.1, on the reverse strand, counting down.
TATAGTGAAATTTTACCAGGGAGTTAGAAGAAGACTGAACTGCGATTGAAAAATCAGACTTTGGAATCTGAATAGATTTAGAATGAAAGCTTTAATTGAATCCATGTCACATATCCAATTAATGTCTGCCATTAACCGGACATTGTAGACTCATGAAAACATCACATGTCATTTGAATTTTTATTATTTGCAGAATACTCATTTCTTAACACTATAGCCTATTTGGTTGTTTAAAAAGTTATAGTTAACATTCTGAATTCTAAATACTGAAACTTTGGATTATCTCACATATAGTAATAATGTGAAGACAAGTTTGCTTGCTTCTTTATGTTTTCTCAAGTATCTGGAAAGTCGGTCTAAATGTGTATGTATATATGTATGTATTTATTTATTTTTATTCCTAGGCCTATCATGGTCACCATCAAGCGCTGGAAGTGTTGGTACAGTCTTTGTTAGATCTTGATGTGCGGAATAGTAGTGGAAGAACACCCTTAGATCTTGCAGCATTTAAGGGCCATGTTGAATGTGTGGATGTACTCATTAATCAGGGAGCCTCAATCTTAGTAAAAGATTACATTTTGAAGAGAACGCCTATACATGCAGCAGGTATGTCAAATATTATGCATGGTTTCACTTACCACTTTCCATCTAATAGTCTTTTCTTTTTCAATTTGACTTTTCTGCTTTGTCTTTCTGTCCCTTTCTTTCACTAGTACTTCCTCTTTTTACCATATTCTAATGGCAAAATCATTTTCTACCTTAGCAATTGGATTTATGTAAGCCTAACCTCTGAAATATTTATCAGCAAAACAATGCAATACAGTTTTTACTTTTTAATGGAAGTTATTTTAGATTGGTATGTGCTTTTAACAATTGATAAACATTTTGACTTACTCTACCAGGGCACTGCATTAAATATCTATGTAGACAGTTATTAAGCACCTACTTTATGCAAGAACTACTCCATGATGCGATTTTGTAATGTTGCAATTGTATAGAAGTGCAAAAGCATGTAACCGTGTCATTGTGATCACTTGGTATATCTATGTATCACTAGCAGATGCAGATTCACAACTCTCTACAGGATAGTATTCATTTTATTTTATTTTTAAGATTCTTTTTTTTAAAATATATTTATTGATTTTTTTACAGAGAGGAGGGGAGAGGGATAGAGAGTTAGAAACATCGATGAGAGAGAACCATCGATCAGCTGCCTCCTGCACACCTCCTACTGGGGATGTGCCCGCAACCAAGATACATGTCCTGACCAGAATCAAACCTGGGACCTTTCAGTCCGCAGGCTGATGCTCTATCCACTGAGCCAAACCGGTTAAGGCTATTTTTAAGATTCTTCATTAATTTTTAGAGAGAGGGGGAAGAGAGAGAGAAACATTGATGTGAGAGCAGAACATCAATTGGTTGCCTCCTTCACACTTTCTACTGGGGATTAAGCCTGCAACCTGGGCATGTGCCCTAACTAGGAATCGAACCAGCAACATTTTGGTGCATGGGATGATGCCCAACCAAATGAGCCACACCAGCCAGGACAAGGCATTTTAAATAACCAAGACTGGTACACTTAAAGAAATCCTAGCCAAGTATTTTTCTCATCTCCGATAGGCCATCTCTATATGATTAGATTTATTTCACTTAGTTTTTATAGAGTGATCCTTAAGGACGTATTTGAATATTAGGATTTTGCTTCTAGTCTTTTGAGAAACTTGCATTTTAGAAGACCATAGGTAAAACTACCTGTTGCTCCAGAGCAGCCTTTCAGAAGCTATCAGATATTCAAGCAGGGCTCAAAGGCAGAAGTTTTAATAATGGATTAAAACTCAATAAATGTGTGAAATAAACAGCTACATGGCAAGAATAAGAGGTCAAAATGCTGTCATTTTCTGTTATTCCGAAAAAGAGTGAGACTATATATTTCATTCTGCAACTTGAAAAATTATCAGTACATCTCGTTTGCAGTTAATTTAAATCTTTCATGGAGTGTTTGCACTCCTAATAGGTAAAGATTGAACCAAGACATTAGCCTGTCCTTCAGAGGTAACCAGTGCCCTGTACTCTTGAGTCCCAGCCACTGAAAGAGCTACAGCTACAGGCTACTGTTAACACCTTTTTTCAGTAAATGGAAGCCTTTGCTCTGTAGATGCCTTTCACATTTGGAGATCTGCTTGTAAGGGAGCACCTTACTCATGAGTCGTGAAAGAACACTGAGTGTTTTTTTGTGTTTCTTTTTTTTTTCCTGGAAGTGAATTGTAATTATTTTATAGTACCAAACTAAAAGGTGGCTCAAGTGACAGTGTTTTGTCTCATAAAATGTCAGGGTTGGTGTCAGCAGTGGTGTCAGAACTCCGAAAGATTCTCTCTTACCCTCTTGCCTTTGCACTCATGTCAGAGAATGGCTGCTGCTGCTTTACAAGATCACATCTAAAATTAGGAAGGAAGGAGGACTTTTCATTATCCAGAATAAAAATGTTTCCCAGAAGCCCTCTAGATTTCTTAGCATCTCATTGGTTAGAGCTGGACTGGTACTCACCTTGAAACCAATCACTGGCAAAGGAAAAGGAGTTATTGTGATTGACTTGGTCTAATGATTTCACCCCTTTGCTAGAGGCAGTCCACCCTCCCTGACCACATTGCCACCATAAGAGCTCTAAATAAATTGATCATTCTATTAGCAGGGCAGATAATGAGGTATGAGTAAGGCTGTGATTTTATATGAAGAATTTATATCCTGTTTAATCAACAAAAGCAATAGAAACCTTCTTTGTATCTATAGATATTTTTCTTTCTTGCCTATTACATTCTATAAACCATCCCAAAATTATATCTAGAAAGTGTGCTCTAAGATGGACATTTTCTATTTTATTATTACATATAATTACTAAAATGTTTAAATATCACTTTACAGCAACAAATGGTCATTCAGAATGCTTACGACTACTAATAGGAAATGCAGAACCACAGAATGCTGTAGACATTCAAGATGGAAATGGGCAGTAAGTTTTAATAATGTTCAAATTATTTTTAGGATGTTTGTTAATCTTTATGCTTTTGCCCCTATTTTAGTAAGCCTGTCATAATATGTAACTGAGTAACATAAAATATAGTTTTTTAAGTTACCTATGCTTTAAAGTTGTATCACGTTAAGGCGCATTTAGAAAACAGGCGTGTGCACTGTTTTTCATGGAGTGGAGTCCTAACTGGTAACACTGAACCTGTTCCTATTGTTGCTCAGGACTCCTCTGATGCTGTCTGTCCTCAATGGGCACACAGACTGTGTTTACTCATTGCTAAACAAAGGAGCAAACGTAGATGCCAAAGATAAGTGGGGAAGGACAGCATTGCATAGAGGGGTAAGCAAAAATAATCCCATTTCATTTCAAATTGTTCTTATAATCTCATTTTACCTAAACTGAACTAGGCTATGTTTATTTTTCTTCATTAAATTTTTACCAAATAATCTTTACTCTTTTCCTTCAGTATTGTTTTTGAATGCTAATTTATCACAACTATTTTCTTAAACATTTCTATCTTAACTTTTTCACCTTGAAACGTCATTATTTTTATTGAATTATAAGTTCCTCTTCCTGTTTTTCATACTATTTATATCATGATAAAGTTACTGCTTTAACTGACTCTTCAAGTCACTTCCAATAAAAATACTGAGTTATTAAAAAATGATAAATGCATTGATTGGTGAAAGGATATGAGGAATATGGACTTTAAAAATATGAATGTAAAAATTTTAATTAGCTATAATTGATATGTAATACCCAACATAATATATTCAACTATATGCAAACAATCTTTCTTTCAGGCAGTTACAGGCCATGAAGAATGTGTAGATGCATTGCTTCAACATGGTGCTAAGTGCTTATTTCGGGATAGTAGAGGGCGGACACCTATCCACTTGTCAGCTGCCTGTGGACACATTGGTGTTCTGGGAGCCCTTTTGCACTCAGCAGCATCTGTGGATGCAAATCCAGCCATAGCCGACAATCATGGATATACAGCACTTCACTGGGCTTGCTATAATGGTTAAGTATACAGATACAAACTTAAATTAAATGCCGGTTATGTGCCAAGCAGGGACAGCTAACTGTAGCATTTTGAGATTCCTGAAAATGACATATTTATAAGGAAGATTTAAAGTTTAAGATAAGTAGGAAGCCTAGGAAAAATCTACTATGTAGTCATAACGTACTCCAGCTCCTTGTGTTAAAGCCAAGACAGTAATAGTCAAAGATGTTTTGACATAAGCTATCACCAAGTTTGAAATTTTTCTGAGACCTTTGCTTCAAGTATTTGCATTTTAAGATAATTTTATAATATTATTTCCAATGTCTTTTATGTAGTATGCTTGTATTTTAATTATGTTCTTTCACTTTCTAAATGTACTTATTTTAGGGAAAAACTGACTAAGGTAGGAGAAACAATGAAAATGCATCGCATTCTAAACTGAAATTGTGTATTTTTGTGAGCATATTCTTAAGATCCTTACATCAATAGTACCATGTATGCTCAAAATTTTAAGGGAATAAAATTCTAGCAGATCATAGAAGTAGAAACTTTAGAAACTTTCATGGTTAAGTTAACTTAGATGCATGGTTAGAACAGACTTACCTTTAACTTTCAAGGGGCTAACAGTCTCAGTTAGTCCTTTTACAGGTAGGCTCATCAAAGGTTCTTAGAGAAGGATAAAGCTGTTTTTTAAGTTATAGATGGTTAAAATGGAGTTTGGCTTGTGAGTTTTCACTAATTAAAATAATATAAATAATGAAGCATATTGAGATGTATTAATTTTTTCCTTGTGTAGAGGCATATATTTGACCATCTTAGAAAACACTCAGGTACATTGTGTGCACTATAAACATAAATCGTGTCAGAGTTTGTGCTTACGCAGATTGGGGGGTGAATTTCAGTGTACTGGTAGCATTCTGATTAAGGTAAGCTGTGAGAGTGTACCTACAAAACTATTTCACAGTTCTAACAACTTTCCCTCAAAAGGTAGAGAAAATATAAATTTCCTCTTTATATAATGTTAACTTATGATGAAAGGAGAAATCTGAATCTTGCAACATTCTAGTTTGTTTTCATAAGCATCTTCTAGATACGATATTTTGGTTTTCATATTAACAATTCTTGTGTGAGAATTCTATTCTTTTGCTATGAGAAAGTTTTGGTCTCTTCCTGAGGATTGTTCTGTGATGACCATTGGTCATCCTTCAATTCTGAGTACTGATGGCACCATAAAAAAAAACTTAAATAATTAAATGGATTGCTAGTTGAAAAGTTTTGTCAGTTTCATTTTCTACTACCTCTGATCCTTAGCCAGCACAGTCTGGAATCCTATAAAACCTTTGGGTTTCAACATCTTTTTCCCTTTTCAACTTACTAAAGTTGGTATTTTATGAGTATAGTGACATAGCCAAAGATTAGTCCTAAGTCAAAGAAGTTACTATATTTTGCCATTGAAATTTGATTTGTTTTTATAATGTATCTTGAAGACATTTTACAAGTATAAGGAAAACCAAAAACGTAATATGGTAGTAAAACATCCACAGATGTGAAATTTATTTATTTAAGAAGTCTGAAGCAGACTTTTATTGCTTTTTTTTAATGTATCAGTGAGAATTAACATTGGAAGAACTACACAATAAGGTATTTTTCCTCGGATAAAGAACATTTAGTTATAAATAAATTGCTGTAACTGTTTTTTGGGGGAATTGCTGTCCATTATAATATTCAGGTCTTTATGCAGAACACTGTTTCCTTAAAGTTAGTTTCTACTCTATCACTACTGAATTTAGACTCTCTAAGCACTTGTGTACCAGTATAAGAGAAAATTTTGCATGAACTACTTGCCTGGTTGTCATTTAAAGATCATAACAGATGTGTCTAATTTCTAGACTGCAGCAAGATTGTGATGATTCTGAATCGAGCTGGAAGACATTAGTGTTGGCTATATGCAAGAAGGGACTATACAGACAGCCTCAAATTAATACCATATTTATAGCCAAAAGCCTATTTTGTAATTTGGCATTCTGAGAATAGAGTGTATGAAATGGTTTTACTTTGACTGGTAATTATTGTACAGCTGAAAAGAAAATTGGAAGCACTCCCCACTCCAACAGAACAGAAAACATTGTTTCCTTCAAAATTGAAATGGAATGGCGGCAAAGTTTTATAAAAGAACTGGTTATACATACTATGCTTTAAAGTTCAGATTTTCAATTTATGTAGTCATTTAATCACAGAACTTAAGAGAACTTACATTATCATGTTTCTCTTAAAAATTTATCAATTTTTATGAAACTGAGCATCCTCAGAATATTACTCAGAAATATGAAAAGTTCAGTTTTATCATTTCTTCATAAACTAAGGCACAAGTGATTATCATTTTATCATTTCTTCATAAACTAAGGCACTTGATATGACCCAGTACTAATGTATTTTAAAATAATAATATATTGCATATTAATAACATTTTTATGAAAAATAACTATTTACCAAATCAAACAACAAAAATTTAGTGAGAAGAGTGGAAATCTTTTTTAGTGGTTAGTTTAAGAAAAGACTAATTTGGAATCAACCCAGACTTCCCCAGACCAACCTTGAGAACTGGTATACCAGGAAAATAAGGTTCTTAAATCAATACTGGACAACTTTCCATGGTTAATGTTTTGTAATGAGTTAACATTTGGAGAGAAAGAATTAAAGTAGGGTTTCTCAACCTCAACACTGTTCACATTTTGGGCCAAATAATTCTTTGTTGTGAGAGACTGTCACATGCTGTGTAAGATATTCAGCAGCCTCCCTGGCTTCTACCACCCTAAATACCAGTAGCATCCCTTACCCCATCTCCAGGTGTGATAGCTAAATATATCTCCAGACATGAAGGGGCAAATAGCTCCAGGTGAGAACCATTGGATTAGAGAAGAGAACCAACACAGTTAAAAGTTTTCTAGAACTTTCTTTTCGTGGTAAAAAATGATTATAGGATAAAGAAAGTTGAACTGTTGTTTGAGCATGTTAGAGTAATTTAAAAAGAAAAATTTAGTATTACTGTGTTAGCCAGATATTAAGCCATGGAAATAAAGAGGCGATGGAAGAATATAATTTATTCCTAAATCAGATACCAGATGACTGATGAAATAAAAGAAGCAACATTTCATTTGCAGCAATTAGTACAGCAATTATGGTAATTTTACTAAAACCCTGGCTTTGAAAATTAAGTTAAGGTTTGGGTTTTTCCTTATTTTCAAAGTTGCTATTAAGTAAGAAAGAAGTTGCAGAACTAAACATCCCATTTATGTAAAAATTAAAAAGGAAGTATGTGTTAGTGTGCATGCAGTTGTATATGCCTACAGAGTTTCTGGAACTGTTAAGGTAACAGTGGCTACAATCTAGAGACTGAACTGGGAGAAATCTCCCCCCACACACTCTTAAGTACTTGCTGTGTCAGTAATAAACTCCAATAAAATTATCACAAGAAGCTACTGTACTTAGGTCTTGAGGTTGTACTTTGAATTCCAAAGCTCCTAAAAATGTGATGTTTAACAGGTTCAGTGGACTGTGTATTTTTAATCCATGTAAATTGTTGTCTTACTTGTGTGAGGATGTGTGGGTGAATGTGGGCACATTAGTATTTTGGGGAGATTTTAATATCTGATTCTCGCTTACTTATTTAGGTCACGAGACATGTGTAGAACTTCTTTTAGAACAGGACGTTTTCCAGAAGATAGAAGGAAATGCTTTCAGTCCATTGCATTGTGCTGTGTAAGTAAAAGCAGAATGAATCAAACATGGTTTGGCTAAGAAATACACCATAGCTGTGAGAGTGATCACCTCCTTACCTTACACAGGATAAATGACAACGAAGGTGCTGCTGAAATGCTAATTGATACATTGGGTGCCAGCATCGTGAATGCCACAGATTCAAAAGGAAGGTAAGGATTCAGCTCTGTAGGAAATTGTTTTACTTTTCATAGGAGAGAAAAAATAATTAGCTACAACATCAGTTAAATTATTAATTAAAAGTTGATTTTTATATTTGCAACTATGAAGTGCTATAAAATCTTAATTATGTTCTCATTGTAAAGGACATTTTTATTATGATTTTTTAGCCAGTCTTCTTTTTAAAACTTGTAATATGTAAAGATTTCCCCCTTTTTTTAAAGGGGTATGTTTGTTACCCAATGAATATTGTTAATAAAGTTAACATTTTTCTATATAGAAATAAAGGCTGCAAGAGAGTCCAACAGTTGTAATACATGGCAGTATGAGTCAGGATTGATTTATCTATACTAATAATAGAGGAATATGCAAATTGTCCAGGATGCTGTCACAGTAACAACTGAACAGCAGGCTGCATGGGGTGACCAGGCTGGCAGGGGGGGTTAGTAAGGGACGACCAACAACTGAACAGCAGGCTGTGTGGGGCAACCAGGCCAGCAGGGGGTGGGGGCGGGCAGTTGGGGGCGACCAGGCCGGCAGGGGGGGCAGTGAGGGATGACCAGGCTGGCGGGGGGGGGGGGCAGTTAGGGGCAACCAAGCCAGAAGTGGAGGGCAGTTGGGGACAACCAGGCCAGCGGGGGGGTGGGGGGGCGGCAGCAGTAAGGGGCGACCAGGCCAGCGTGGGGGGGGGGGGGCACTAAGGGGCAACAAGGCCAGCATGGAGGGGGGGCAATTGGGGGCAATCAGGCCGGCAGGCAGAGGCAGTTAGGGGTGATCAGGCTGGTGGGGGGGGGCAGTTAGGGGCGATCAGGCAGGCATGCAGGTGAGCAGTTAGGAGCCAGCAGTCCCAGATTGTGAGGGGGAAGTCCCAGATTGGAGAGAGTGCAGGCTGGGAAGAGGGGAAACCCCTCCCCTTGTGCACGAATTTCATGCACCGGGCCTCTAGTTTCAATATATCTTTTAATGCTATAACATTGTTTTAGCAATTTTATAATTTATTCTTATTTATATTAGTTTGGTTAAGGGTATTTTATGTTATCAGAAATACACATTTTTGTGGCAGAAGTTAGTAAATTCAGTCCTATTAGTATCTAGGCAATGCTTTTACAGCGTAATCTGTAAACCCTTGAAAATTACTTGTCATAAATTAAGCAATTTTTTTTTTTAGAGTATATGGCATATAGATTTAGTCAAGTCTCTCCACTTCTCTGCATTACAGAACTCCTCTCCATGCAGCTGCCTTTACAGACCATGTAGAGTGTTTACAGCTGTTGCTCAGCCATAATGCTCAAGTCAATTCTGTGGACTCTTCTGGGAAAACACCTCTCATGATGGCTGCAGAAAACGGACAAACAAACACAGTTGGTAAAGAAACTGGTTAAGGCTTTTATTATTCTAAATATTTATATTGCTTATATAGAACTTCAAATCTAAGCCCTCTGACACTAGTTCATAGAATTTTCCACTGGTTAGTTATCCTACCACTCCTGAGATTTAAAACCTTTTACCTGCTTACAACCCACATTTTTATTTAGAGCCCAAATGTTTTCATTCGCCCTTACTGAGTGAATAGTCTGTTCCCAGCGAGGCAGTATAAGATAAGGGTTCAGAAACTGGCTGGGGGGCCAGAGTAACCGAATGTGAGTCCTCGGTCTGCCAACTAAGTGACCTTATGCCTTCGTTTTTTAACGTATAAAGTGAGAAAAATAATAGTAACTACTTTATAGGGTTGTTGTGAGAGTTAAATAAGGTGTTATTATTTCAGAGCACTTAAAACAGTATTTGAAATTTAACACTCACAAAATATATGTTAGTTGCTGATGGTTAGGGTCTTTGACTTACACAACAGCAAGACGATATAGTCTGTATGTTGTATATTAAAATATACAATATTTTTCTTGCACTTACGTTTTTGCTAGCGGTATGTTTTTGCTTTGTATCTTCATTTCTCTACAGTGAGTTAGTAGTGATCTAAGGTATATGTTCATAAACATAAGAATTGATGCAATTTTTCCTCCCAGAGATGCTGGTTAGCAGTGCTAGTGCAGATCTGACTTTACAAGACAACAGTAAAAACACCGCCCTCCATTTGGCTTGCAGCAAGGTATGTACACATTTTAAGGATATGTTTTCATTGTTAATATCAACAGTGGCATTTAAAATTTTTCCATTTCACTAAAATGAACAGAGCCAGGGACCAAACCTCTCAAATGATCATTTGCAACAGATTTCTTGAAAAAAAGTCCTGACATGTTAGGCAATATGGTGTATGAAAGTCTCCAGTAAGCCAAACAAGTTTTAGAGCACAAGCCTAAACATTATTATCTTTCTTTAATCTTTCTAATCTTAAATATTCTTATCCTCTCCCCCAACCTCATTCCATCAACACTTTTGGACAAATTCATGGCATATGTATTATATGGACCACGGTTGGAGTGTATTGAGTGAATTAATTTATATTTAATAGTACCCAAATTTTTAAGAGTTATTTTCCATAATTTTAGGGTCATGAAACTAGTGCCTTGTTAATACTGGAAAAGATAACAGATAGAAACCTCATCAATGCAACCAATGCAGCCTTGCAAACGTAAGTATTTTGTGTCTAGTATAAACCTTGTGACCTATCATTGTAAATGGGGTATTTTTCTAACATGGGACCATTGGAATCACAATCAGCTTATAATTGACAAAACTCATTTCTATAATCATAACAATTAAAAGGTATATTACTAAAAAAGCTTTTGAACTTGAAACTTCATTATTGAAAGTAATGTTTTTCCTTAATTCACTTTTATGGAAGAAAGTAATACTATTCTGTGTGTTTTATGGAAACCCCCTAGAATAATACATTATTCAACACCAGCATTAAATGAGGTAAAAAGTTTTTATGTGTCTATAAGCTAAAGAGATTTCAGAAAGAATCAAGTTCTTAATGTGAGCAGCCAGCCTCTAGGTGACTGCTTAGATCTTAAGTGGTTATCTCCCATTGTCCTCTCCCAATTCCCATTGGCTATTCTACTCTGAGGCTTGGTATAGAGGAAAATCCATGATACCCATTCCCATTCGCATAGCAGTTAGATCCTTTGAGGGTCCAAAAATTAGTCATGGAATCTGTAAACTATTTTCAAGGCGTATTGGAATTCGTGCTATTGCAATTTATGGTTTTTATTGTATAGTCTGTTATACCTGTTTGCCAACCTCATTTCTTAAAGCAACAACTTAAAATGCAATTTAATTGGTAAAATCTTTTTAAACATTAGTCTTAGAAGGAAACTAACAAAAGGGTTTAGTGAAGACAAGGTACTTGCTAACATGACCGAGTGCTGAGCTTATGCATATTGTCGAGGTGTGACAGTACACGACACGTGGGGTCTGCTGTCCCTCACACCCATCTTTATTGCTGCTGGGACTGGGTGCCTCGAGTTTATAATGTGTGTGTTGTTTGTGTGCACAAGTGCGTGGGCATGCACATATATACATGTACAATTCTTTCCTCCCTCCCCCCTCCTCCACCCAGACCTCTGCATGTTGCTGCCCGAAATGGGCTAACAATGGTGGTTCAGGAACTTTTGGGCAAAGGAGCAAGTGTGCTTGCAGTAGATGAAAACGGTAAGTAGATTCTACATTTTCTTTACTTAACCTATATCTTACTAGGAGCTTTTATCTTTTGATAATCCGTATTTGAAGTAAACTGGGATATTTTTTATTGGTCAAAGAGGAGAGCTGAAATTAATATTGAATGGTAGTTACTTTTGGCAAAGGAAATAAGGGCAAGACAAACAAGGAAAGTTCATCTAACAGATTAGCTGAATTTTACATATCCATCTATTAAACCAGAATTAGTGTTTATTAACTTTGGTTTGGTATTATCATCTTTTTTAACTTAGTATTGAAAAATTTTATTTTGTCAACAAATATTTATCAAGGCTCTTACTTCATTGCCAGGTTCTTACCAAAAACTAATATTCCCACTTATGCACTAGATTGTGTCCCTTTTGCCTACTTGAGACTATCACTTTAGCAAAAAACCTATAATAAAGATTTTTTTTGTTGGAATCTTCCTAGATTATTCTTATCATATATAAATGTTATTTATCTGATCTTAAAAAAAAATCTGTTCAGCCAGCATGGCTCAGTGGTTGATTGTCGACCTGTGAACCAGGAGATTGCAGTTCGATTCCAAGTCAGGCACATGCCCAGGTTGTGGGCTTGATCCCTAGTAGGGGAAGTGCCGTAGGCAGCCGATCAATGATTCTCTCTCATCATTGATGTTTCTAACTCTCTCTCCCTCTCCCTTCCTCTCTGAAGTCAATAAAAAAATTTTTTTTATCTTTCATTAATGCCACTACTCATACCAGCTACTGCCATATATCTCTGTCCCTCTTTGCAGCAGAATTACTCAAGTTGGCTGTCCTCTGTTTCCAGTTCTTCTCTTCTTTCATTCTTTCTTAAATCTGCTGCAGTCAAGATCACCAATGATCCTCATAATGTTGAGAATCAGTTGTTAGTTCTCATTTAACTTGATATATATCAAGTTTTAACTGGGGATGTGAAAGTTGCAGTCTTGCATAGCAAGTGTCCAATATTTTCCCCGAATAATCTTCATGTTTTCTTTTATGCTGCTTATTGCTAATTGGATAAATTGGTGCAGATCACTTTAGGACAGGATAAGAGGGAGAGTCATAGTGAGTATCTGTGATTTGATTACAGTTCCCTTATTTAGGTGAACCCAGTCTCCATTCACACGTACTACTTCCTTGAATTGATAATGGGTTAAGGGTTTGTAATTCACTATTTGGGTGGTTAGATTAATTAACCAAACTCATTGGAACTGAAAATTGTTTTTTATTCTTTTTTTTTTTTTTTATTGAGGTATACTTGACATGCAAGTATATGTTCTTTCTCTGATAAACTTCCTTCATTTGTCTTTCAGGCCTCCAGACTTGCTTGGTTTTCCTCCTGTGTTACTAATTATTCTTAATTTATTTCACAACCTCTCTCCCTCTTCTGCACAACTCTTTAATTTTGGTAGGCTCTAGGACTCAGTCCTTGGTTCTTTTTACTTTCCCTACCTACATTTGCTCCTTCGGTGATCTTATTTAGTACCTTGGTCCTAAATACTACCTGTGCTGAGATGTCCTAAATTTATATCTCCAGCCCAGACTTCTCCTGATCTCCATATTCAGAGATCCAGCGGCCTAATTGACAGTACCACATGGAGGTCTAATAAACAACTCAAACATGACATGTCCATATCTGAACTGCAGATCCTTTTCTCTCCTCCCCCTGCTGTCCTGATCTCAGTTGATGACAATTTCCATCCTTATAGTTGCTCAGAGCAATAACCTGGAGTATTCCTTAACTCCTCTCTCTCTCTCTCTCTCTCTCTCTCTCTCTCTCTCTCTCTCTCTCTCTCTTTCTCTCACCCAATGTACAATCCATCAACAAAGTATGTCCATGCTCACTTTTATCTTCTCTAATCCTACCACTCTGGCCTGGATCCTTTTAAAAAGTGTGAGAAGATATTCCTCCAAATCTCAGTTTCCTTATAATCCTTATTAGAGGCCTGGTGCACGAAATTCATGCACGCGGAGGGGGGGGGGCGTTCCCTCAGCCCAGCCTGCATCCTCTCCAATCCGGGACCTCTTGGGGTATGTCCGACTGCTGGCAGTCGAACATCACTCTCACATCCTGGACCACTGGCTCCTAATCACTCAACTGCCTGCCTGCCTGGTCACCCCTAACTGCCCCCTGCTGCCGGCCAGGTCACCCCTAACTGTTCCCCCTGCCGGTCTGGTCACCCCACCTGCCTCCCCCTGCTGGCCTAGTCGCCCCTCACTGCCCCCCTGCCAGCCTAGTCGCCCCAACTGCCCCCCCTGCAGGCCTTGTCACCCCTAACTGCCCCCCTCTGCCAGCCTGGTTGCCCTCAACTGCCCCCCTTGTGCTGGCCTGGTTGCCCCTAACTGCCCTCCCCCCCCCCCCCCGCGCTGGCCTGGTCGCCACCAACTGCCCCCCCACCCCCCGCCAGCCTGGTCGCCCCTCACGGCCCTCCCCATTGGCCTGGTCACCCCATGCAGCTTGCTGTTCAGTTGTTTGGTCATCCTTCACTAACCCCCCTGCTGGCCTGGTTGCCCCACACAGCCTGCTGTTCATTCGTTTGGTCATCCCTCACCCCCCTGCCAGCCTGGTCGTAGGCAGCCATCTTGAGAGGGCATGAGGGTTAATTTGCATATTACTTCTTTATTATATAGGATAATGATCTGCAAGGCCCTACATGATTGGTTTGCTACTCTGTTCCTCTCTGATCTTATCTCCGGCTCTTCCTTCTCTGCATTCTGCCATGCCAGCCTCTTCTCCCCATGGATGTATAGGGGTCATGATCTTTGTACTGGCTGTTTCCTCTGCCTGGAACACTCTGTCCCTAAGCAGTCTTTGGCTGAATCCTTCACCTGTTTCAGATCTTAGCTCAAATGTCATCTCAATGAAGCCTATCATGACTACCCTATTTATACTACACCTGCTGCATACCCCCACCACAGCTTTCTCAGTCCTCAGTCTTATTTCTGCAGAGCTTATCTTCTAACAGCGATTTTCAACTGGTGTGCCCCAAGAATATTTAAAACATGCAATACTTGACTATTTAGTCAGGGGCACTGACCTCTTTTCCCTTAGATCCATGGTCGGCAAACTGCGGCTCGCGAGCCACATGCGCCTCTTTGGCCCCTTGAGTATGGCTCTTCCACAAAATACCACGGCCTGGGCAAGTCTATTTTGAAGAAGTGGCGTTAGAAGAAGTTTAAGTTTAAAAAATTTGGCTCTCAAAAGAAATTTCAATCGTTGTACTGTTGATATTCGGCTCTGTTGACTAATGAGTTTGCCGACCACTGCCTTAGATTGTCAAATAAAAAAGTGACAACAGCCAACACAACAATAGCCATTCAGTGTGAATGAATGAAAATTATAACTATAGTTTCTTGTCAGATCAGCAAAAATATATTTTTTTGGTGTGCCATAGAATTTTAGTAATTCATTTGTGTGTGCCTTGAGATGAAAAAGGTTGAAAATTGCCCTGGCCGGTTTGGCTCAGTGGATAGAGTGTTGGCCTGTGGACTGAAAGGTCCCAGGTTCGATTCCAGTCAAGGGCATGTACCTTGGTTGCGGGCACATCCCCAGTAGGAGGTGTGCAGGAGGCAGCTGATCGATGTTTCTCTCTCATCGATGTTTCTAACTCTCTATCCCTCTCCCTTCCTCTCTGTAAAAAAATCAATAAAATATTTAAAAAAAAAAAGAAAAAGGTTGAAAATCACTGTTCTAATATATCGTATATAGTTTGCTTTTTTTATGTCGATTGTGTGTCTATCCCAGTATCTTCTATGAATTCAGATGTCTGTGGATACATTGTGATATCTTGGGGAAATCATCCATCTCTGGGCCTCAGTTTCCTCTTCTATAATGTAGTCTAAAAGTCTTCTGCTCTAGATTTCTATGACCTTTCTCTTTTCTACATATTGGTAATGTCTGAATCATTTTAATGAAACCAATTCAGTATAAGGCAAGTAATTGAAAACATATCTAAAGTTGAAGGCCTTTAGGCTTATTTCCTTATATTAGCTAAGTGAGTCTCGGGATGTTTAACTTTTTTAAATCTTATCTTTAATTCTAGGCTATACCCCAGCTTTGGCCTGTGCTCCCAATAAGGATGTGGCTGATTGCCTAGCTCTCATTTTGGCCACCATGATGCCTGTCTCATCAAGTAGCCCTTTATCATCCCTGACATTCAATGCCATTAATCGTTACACCAACACCTCAAAAACAGTCAGCTTTGAAGCCTTGCCCATCATGAGGAATGAACCTAGCTCCTATTGCAGTTTCAACAACATTAGCGGGGAGCCGGAGTACTTATACGCCGATGTGGACGAGCTCAATGACTCCGATTCAGAGACCTACTGAGAGGCTGAGCCAGTGTCTAAGGAGAGAGTTCTGACACTAACTTCAAACTGTGCTTTTTCAGGAAAAGGGCACTTTCTTATTCACATACAAACTCAACCTAAGAGGAAAGATCGCAGAGTGAGTGAATATAAGAAATGTGACGACATTAGGAAGAAGACTTTTAAAGGCAAGTTTTGCAAAAGGAACCTCTAGAGTCTTGAAATAGACTTGACCAGAGGAAAATACTTTGGTGTCAGATTGCTTTGTGGAATTGTTTAATTTGGTTTTGCAGTGCCAGGAATAATTTGGGACACTGTGCACCCTAATCTGCTTACACAAGCAACACTATTATAAAAGAAGAGATAAGGACACTAGATTTAAATGTTATCAATAGAACTACAATTAAATTTAAGGGCAATAAAAGTTTGGTACAGTAGGCATTATGTGCACAGCAAATTGCCAAAGGACCAAATAACTTAAAGGCTTTCTAATAGAATGCCATTTGGTGGAAACTGGAGTAGGTGAAATGAAACATTATCTAAACCAAACTTTGATAGTCTGAAAATGAAGCTGAGATTTGGTTTTAAATGTTGATTTTTTTTCTTTTTAGAGAAAACATCTGAAAGCCTTTGAACCCTGTATAAACCATGAGAGAAAGCAGATGTATTTTTACATTTTTTTCTTTTACATAAAATTTTTAAAATTCCAAGTTTTATAATATTAGAATTGAAAACCAGCTGACTGGGTGCAGTAAGGGTGAAAATACTTGTGATGTAGACATGAGATAAATTGGGTTCAGGCTACTGTTGCCCAGTTCTGAATGGTTTAGATTTTAAATTGAACTATTTTTGTTTGAAAATGTAAAGAATTTCCTAGAAGAAAATTTTAGAAAATCCAAAATTAGGTTATTTTCACCCTATTGCAGCTAAGTGGTCCTGGGGAAGTTTTCGACCTCACTACTTTGGATGGTACACCTTCATCACTTGCTACTTTTGTGCCTCCATGTGGATCGGGGTGTGTTTGTTGTCATTGTTTAGTGAAGAATCAAATCACTTGTTATTGATACATTAACATCATTAGGTCTCTTAGAAGTCATTTGCATATTGGGCAAAATTTAAAATACTAAAATCCTTAGGTCCTATTCAGATTTGGGAGAAAGAAGCAATTGCCTGCCAAATTGGAAGATTGCCTTTCAAATAACAGAGAGAGAGAGGGAGGGAGAGAGGGCTGACATTTAGGCTTTTAAACAGTTTACATGGTTCTGCATTTACTGTAACTGTTGCTTTCCCAGTGAGAATGATTTCACACATGTAGGGGGTCTTACAGGTCTGGGTAAAGTTCCATAAATTTTCACAAAATGATACCCAATTTCATTTATCTTTTTTGTATTGTAAAACTGGAAACTTTATGACACTGTAAATTATCAGCTGGTTTTTCTGAATATAAAGTGTGAAAACACAGAACAGTATTTTGATCTATTTGATAATTTTGTGGGGTTTTTGAAGAATTAATGAGCATGTACATAGAAATAGTGACTGCTTGAATACTGTACTTACTTGCACTCTTTCAGTACATCGAGATTCCTGTATATTTTAGAGTATAATAAAACACAGATGTGAGTTGTATTTAATGAATAATGTATTTGTATCTGTGCATATGACCTAAAAATCTATAAAATTTCTAGGGCATTGACTACTAGATTTTAAGCATTTTTTCTAAAATATTTACAGAAATTATAAATGTAATCATCCATCTTTTCTTTATAATATAAAAAGTCATAAAGGACACTTCCTAATTATTAGTGGTAGGAAGGTGAAAATGCATTTTAAAGACAGCAGACTACATTTTCTATTGTACCTTTTGAAAAAAGAAAAAAAAAATCAAGAGGATTCTAAAAGTATACATATGTGTGCTTTCTCTTTCCTTTTAGGAATTCTCTTCTGAATTCCCTGAGGGAATTTTCTAGAATCTCAGAATTGAAAGAGACCTGAGGTTCATCCAGTCTAACCTCTTAACAAATGCAGGAGTCCCTTCTCCAAGGGTGATCTTTCCACCTTGAACACTTCCAGTGACTCTACCTCACCTCGCAGTCCATTCAGTTGTTGAGCAGCTCTAACTGTTAGCAAGGTCTTCCTTAGATGGAGCTGAAGCCTCCCTCCCGGTCACTTCTGTAACCTGGGCCGGGTCTGTCCTCCAAGAGAACACAGAACGTTGAAATGCTGATCCTCGTGCCCTCTGCCATGTCTTCTCTCTTTCAGGCTGTGTTTGACTTACCTGCGCTGTTTTCCAGAAGGACTCGTTAGACACGCTGTTAGATTTTCCATATCTGGTGAAATCCAAGGTGTAACTATAAAGTAACCAGCTGTTTTTAATTTGTCCTCACACATATCAGAACTTAGATCTTGCATCACTCTGTGTAAATGATGCTATTAGTGAAAATATTGGTGATGTGGTTCTTTGGATTGTTTGTCCACTAGGAAAACTATTTCATTGCTTTGTGATCCCATTTTGTGATAGTCTATACCCCAGCTTGATCAACCACTTCCTTTGGTCTGCACCTGATGAGGGGAAGCCCAAAGTGCTATCCCAAGTGATATCTGAACAGCATAAGTCATGTTGGAGTTAGTGCTTGGACGACTTGAATGAATGAACACAGCACCACAGTAAGTTCCTTTATAGTTACACCTTGTATGTTGACAGCATTCAGGCCCTGCTCTGTAGTGGTTTATCCTTGCACGAACAGAAAAGCCTGTTTGCTTTTAAATTCTGCATGAAAGATGACATCCGAAATATCTGATGTGTATTTTCATAATACCAGCTTCTGCTCTACAACTACTTTGGGGGAAATGGTGGTAACAGCAGATGGCCTCCTTTCACAAGACACTCGACTCAAACAGTGCCATTTAGTTCAGGAGATCTCTACATGTAGCTGTCAATTTGGGGTTTAATTTGGCTTATATTGGAACCTTTTAAATGAAATAAAGTTTTTTAATGCAATAAATCGAGTGTCTTTCTTTTTTACATGCAAACTTTTTTATCTTTTAATGTCTAATTAGTGTTCTGTTACAAGTTTATCTTTCTTTAGAAAACTTGATTTTTCAATAATGCTCTTTTGGAATTTTGATGAACCTATCTAAGTGGGTTTTTTATATATATTCATTCAACATATATTTATTGATTGCTTGCTTGCCATATACTTGAGGGTGAGAATGGGCAGAAAATGCCCTAGAAATTGTGGTCTTGTCCTCTAGGAGCTTATAATTTCGTTGTGGGAAGGCATATACCTGAAAGTCGAAAGTATAGAAATATAATTGAAGTAAAAAGGAATCGCTAAGGCAGTTCAGAGAACAGACCCCTTTGGGAAGGAAGGTCAGAACAGGTTTCATGGAAGAGGTGGCATTTGGGCTGGACGTTTAGCAGGATTTGAGCAGGGGGAGAGGGGCGCAAATGAAATCCAGGATGAAAATGGTTGGTGGAGGGGGATAGATTGAAGCAGATATCAGCACTTAGCACTTCTGAGCATAAAAAGATCATAAAAACCTACAAAAGAGCTAATCATAAATATGTACAGAGATAACAAAAGTGAGAAGTACTATAAATAGACTATCGGTAGAGCGGCAAAGAGGACTTTAATAACCTTGCTCAAAATTATCTTATGCTGGTAATAACAAAATGCCTATTCAGTGTTTATCATGTAGATAGACAAGGTCGTAAGTACTTGAAATACATCTCTTAATCCACACAATTGTCCTATGAGGTAGGTACTATTAATAGCACCATTGAACAGATGCAAAATGAGGCAGAGAGGTGACAGAACTTTTACCCAAGGTCTGTTGGCCAGTAAGTAATTTGTGAAGCCTAGATTCAAGTCCAGGCAGTCATTTCCCCAGTCAGTGCTTTAACTACCTACTGACCTCTAACATGCTTTCTGGTCCTCAGTGAAATGGATGATTTTGCAATTGAACCACATAAGTTCCTTTCAGTTTTCTTCTCCTAGGTCACTAATTTTAGAAGAAACACAAATATGACCACAGCAGACGTCTGTTGAACACCTGCTATGTAACGAACTGTGCTGGGCTCTGCACAGACAGCAGTAAAGGAAGAGGTAACGAAATTTGCCTCGTGATGAAGCCGAAGAGGATGACAGCAACACAATCATCCTGATACTTTTGCAGGTTGGCTTACAAGCTTGGTGGGGTGACACTGCTTCAAACTGGAGCTCTGGCTGGGTTTGACTACTTGCTGTGAAGTAGGCTTGGGTCTACTCCAACTAAAGTTGTCCAGAAGTTCTGAGGTGATGACAAGCACAAGATGGCAAGGCTGACCACACACACCCCGTTATGCCTCTGCATGTATCTCATGTGGCAATACTCCGTTGGCTAAAGCAAGTCACATGGCCAAGCCCAGCCTGGGTGGAATGGGGCAGCTTGACTCTGCCCATTGGGAAAGGAGAGTTTGAGTCCAGTTTCCACAGTTCATTTAGCCCTGAAATGATAAGCCAACTAGCTTGTCATTGGTTTCCATTTATCCATGGCATGGTTGGTAGTCTTTGCTTTCTGCCTGCTCCTTCCCTTCTTATGGTACCCCTTCTGGTGTAGTGGTTCATTTGATAAAACTGGGCAGCAAAAATGTGTTTTGAATTAGAAAGTTCTTCCTTGGCAGTGTGGAACTGATTGTTAGGTCTTCGATTTGCTCTTCCAAAGAGGAAGAGCCAACCTTTTGCCTACCTGAAAATCCAGAAGAATATGGCACCAGTCCCTTCTCATCTTACTGTGACCATCCCTTCCAAATCAGCCGAATCTCCCGCAAGATATAAAGTAAAGCTTGGCTGGTGACTACTTTTAATACAAAAAAAGTTGGTGTCTAAAGTTCTCCACTATCTAGATTATTTACATCTTACCCTCTCCAGCACTTGTATAAGTCTCCATTCCCCTGCTTCCTCCTTTTTGTGTTATTTCTCATTACTTTGTGGTTTTTTCACTCTTCTGGCCTTTCTAAGGATTATCTGTCATCTCTCTTAATTAGAATTGAAATGCAGGCCTATTTAGACCTTCAGCAAACATTTCTTGGGTACAAACTCAGCAGCAAGCACTTTTTAAATACTAGAGCTACACCAGGGATATAATGATGAACCTTAAGAAGTCCCTGTCTTCAGGAAGCTTGTTTTAGTCAGGGAGACAGACAAGAAAGAGATCATATTGTGACTGCTCTGCAGAAAAAGATTTGTGAGAATAGCTGGAGAGCTACTTGAGATTTTGATGTAGAGGGGATGGAACGGGGCAGGGGTGGGGAGAGTGTTGAGGCTAAAAGAATACCTTGCCCATTATGCGCTAGCGGATTGCACAAACAAAATTGTTGATATGAGACACCATAAGATTTTGCTGTAAAAGGGGAAGAATGTGGAAGTAACATACTATTAAAAGCAAGAAAGGATAGAGATGTTAAGCTAATCCACAAAAGCAAATCTGAGAGTTCTGCTAAGGTTAAGCCAAAAGCATGTCATCAGTAAACCTGAGGATCACTTGTCATTTGAAGAGAGGGGATCTGGGTTGATGAAAAGTGTTTCTTAGATGTGCCCTGGCTCAGCCATCCCCAGTCCATGGCATGTAACTTGCTTTGCCTTCAGATAAAATTGAAGATGGTACAATGCTTGGGGTTGGACAGGTTAGCACTATGCTCTAAAACTTGGTCTTTATGCTAATGTAATAGTTGGCCACCTCCCAAAATTGACAAGCTGACTAAATTCCTGTGGACCCGCAAAGGACCCAGAATAGCCCGAACAATTTTAATACAGAAGAACAAAGAGGACTCATGTTTCACAATTTCAAAACTTACTACAAAGCTACAGCAATCAGGATAGACATAGATCAATAGGATTGAGAGTCTAGAAATAACTCATACATCTTTGGTCAATAGATTTCAAAAAGGGTACCGAGACAATACAGCGGGGAAAGAATATTCTTTCAACAAATGATGCTGGGACAGCTAGATGTCCACAAGCAAAAGGAATGAATTTGGACCCCTATCTTACTAATATACAAAAATTAACTTTAAATGGATCATACACCTAAATGTAAGAGATAAACTTTAGAAGAAAATAGTGTAAATCTATGACCTTGGGTTAGGTATGGTTTCTTGGGCATGGTGCCTAAAGAGCAAACAACCAAAGGAAAACAGATAAATTAGACTTCTTCAAAATTAAAAACTTATGTGCACCAAAAGACACTATCAAGAAAGTTAAAACAGCAGAATGGAGAAAATATTTGCAAGTTATATCTATAATAATAAAAGAGTAATATGCTAATTAGACCAGACGTCCTTCCGGACGAAGCCGGGGGGGGGGGGGGGGGGGGGGCCTGTGAGGGAAGTCCGGGTCCTGGGTGCCAGAGGGGAGCTAGTGCCTGCAGCCAGGGGAAGGAAGGCCTACTTTTGCACGCATTTCATGCATCGGGCCTCTAGTATCTAATAGGAGTCTTAATATCCAGAGTATACGAAGAATTCCTACAACTCAATAATGAAAAGACATAATTCAGTTTTTAAAATTGGTACATGATTTTAATAATTTCTTTAGAGAAGATATACAGATAGCCAATAAGCCCTTGAAAAGATCATCAACATCATTTGCCATCAGGGGAATGGGAATCAAAACCATGATGAGAAACCACAGCCACCAGGATGGCTATAAAAATAACAACAGAAAAACAGACAATAAGCACTGGCGAGCATGTGGAAAAATTTAAACCCTCATACATTGCTCATAGGGATATAAAATGATGCCATCCCCAGGAAAACAGTAGACAGTTCTTTAAATAATTAAACCTAGACTTACCATATGACGCAGCAATTACACTGGAATTAAAAACATGTTCACACAAAAACTTTGTGTGAAAGCCCACAGAAGCATTATCCATAATAGCCAAAATGTGGAAACAACCCAATTTTTATCAACTGATGAAGGAATAAATAAAACATGGTATATCCATACAATGAAACATTCAACCATAAAAAAAAGAATGAAGTACATGTTACACATGTAAGTATGCTGAAGGAAACAAGATAGGCGCAAAAGGCCACATCTTGTATGATTCCATTTACATAACGTGTTCAGAACAGGTAAATCCATGGAGATGAAAAGTATATTAGTGGTTGCCAAAGGACGAGGGAAGGAGGAGTGGAAGTAGCTGGGTAGAGCGGTTTCTTTTGGGGATAAAATGTTCTAAGAGTAGTGATTATGGTTGCATGGCTGTGAATATACTAAAAACCATTTATTTGTACACTGTGAAGCAGTGAATTTTATGGTATTTAAATTATAGCTCAATAAAATGTGGAAAACAAGATATTTGAAACTATTAGAAACCTGAATACTGAGTACTGACCGTATTAAGGAAGTATTGTCCATTTCTTCTAGGTGTGATAATAATAATAATGTGGTTATGCTTTTAAAAATAGTCCTTATCTTTAGAGATGCTGAAATATTTACAAATGAAATGATCATGATATCTGGAATTTGCTTCAAATAATATGAGCCTTCACATTTAAAACTGATTTGTTAAACCTGCAACTCGTGCTCATGGCCATGAAAAGTAACCCAAATCTGTGACTTGTTTTGCACTTGGTTAATCGAACACACCCAGAGCTTTCTCTGGTTTGTGGCAATTGATTCACCTACTACCCCTCTCATAAACCCAGTTGGTGGGAAGGAGAGCGTCAGCACTAAAGAAATTATGGCAAAATTAAGGTATTCCATAAATACCTTGAATGCTTATGCTCTGCTGAGCACTGGTCCACTAGATGCGGAGGGATGTTTTGTCATTGTGGCTCTTAAAAGGGTGAAAGCTAAAACAGTTTTCTAAAAACACAGGAGGCGTTACATAGAAAATTATATAGGCATGTATTTTTTAAAAATACATTTTTTATTGATTTCAGAGAGAAAGGGAGAAGAAGAGAGAGAGAAACATCAGTGATGAGAGAGAATCATTGCTCAGCTGCCTCCTGCATGCACCCCATCGGGGATCAAGCCCACCACCCGGGCTTGTGCCCTGACGGGGAATCAAACTAACCACCTGGTTCATAGGTCGATGCTCAACCACTGAGCCACACTAGTCGGGCTAAGCATGTATTTTTAATCATTAAAAATGTTTCAAAATGGTAATGATTTAATGTTTTAAAATGACATGTTATTTGGATCTAACATTTTAAGCAATTCTTCCCACATACCCATTCAGCAGCCTTCCCTATCTATACTACCTCTTTTCTGCTTCCTCCTCACAAATGTAAAACAATTATTAGCTTAGATTGTCCCCAAATTTATATGGCTGCAAAGGACAAGGAAATACAAAAGTAGATGTAAGCATATTACATATTTACCAGGGTAGACGCTACATTTCAAGGGAAGTCTATGGAAAAATTCAGTTTTGTATAAAAGGCAATATTTTGCTTATGGTATTGAGTTTGAGAAAAGTTATTATAAAGTAAAGAAAGCATGTGTCGATTTCACATTGAACATTCAGTGACATTTTTCTTATTACAAAGTAATACATTATAGTAAAAAATTTAGGAAGATAAGCAAAAAGGGTACAACAAAGCCATCCATCATTTTACCACTGAAATCACAAGAAACACTAAAAGTGATTTTATTTTTCAAAATCTGTAACAGAACAGGAGCCATGTTTTCAAAATTGTATTTGTAACCTGCTTTTTTACTTGCCATATTATAAAATTTTTTCCATGTCAACATAGCTACATAAACAAAGTAATAAATACACATGGTGTTAATGGCTTCCTCGTGTTGAAGATGCCCTCAACCTTACAACCTCGATTCAAGCACTGAGAGTGTTCCAGGTGCCGAGAAAGTTGCTCCGTCTCAGCCCCAGTGGAGTTCGCCACCTGAGGGAGAACTGGACATGAGGACAAATACATAGAACCCCATGTGATGAGTGGAAGGCAGCAGAGCTGTGGAGTCCACCTGGGTGACTTTTGGCCGGTTAGACAACCTCTGAGCTCGTCAACCCTGTCAAATGCAGATGGGAGCATTCCATGGTCTCAGTGAAGATGAGTCGATGCCTTCAAAGTGTTCAGAGGAAAGGGAGTAACACACAGTAAGTGATCAAAAAGCTATGCATGTACACACTGCCTGGGTTCAAAACCTGGCATATAAAGCTGAGTGTTTAGCTTTTCTGTGTCTTAGCTTCCTCATCTGTAAAATGGGAATAGTAAAGATATCTCATAGTTATTGAAAAGATTACATGAGTCACTAGGTCGGGCAATAGGAAGCACTCAAGTATAAATTGATATCAATATAGCAGCCTACTTTGAGTGAGAATTAAAATTAGACCACAGGACCGGCAGGCATGGCTCAGTGGTTGAACATCAACCCATGAACCAGGAGATCACAGTTGGATTCTCAGGGCACATGCCTGGTTGCAAGCTTGATCCCCAGTGAGGGGCTTGCAGAAGGCAGCTGGTCAATGATTCTTTCATCACTGATGTTTCTCTCTCTCCCTTCCTCTCTGATATCAATAAAAACAGTTAAAAAAAATTAGCCCACTGATTTTTTTACATTCCTCCCACCAATGGGTGGGGTCTGTGTTTCCTCCCATAAACTATAGGTGGTCTCTGTAGCAATTTTACAGAAGTGCCACTGTGCCCATCTCTGGCCCCAGCCATCTGGAGCTGGCAGCTTCCCCCTCCTGTCTCCTTCACATTCTCTGGGAACCCTCAGATGTCCTGTCTGCAGTCTGACTGTTCTGAGACCATCTTGCTGGAGAGGCCCAGCAGAGCCTGTAGTGTGCCAGGCACGGGAGTGGGGAAACCGTCTCCCAAGTGGGTCCTGCAGCCCAGCCACTGCAGCTGGAAGAGCCAAGCCCCACAAGCGTGCCCTTCCCCAATCCCTGACCCACCCACAGACTCAGGAGCCAGCTAAAGTGGTTATTTCAAGTCACTGAGTTTCAGAGTGGTTCCGTTACTTAGCAATAGATCATCACAACACTGATTATGAAAATCAAAACATTCAGCCAATGCGTTGGGAAGGGAGAGGAGCCTCCAGCCTGGGGGAGAGATGATTCATGTTACACATGAAGTCTTTGTTTTACAGTGTTCTATAAAAAGCGCTTCCCTGTCTGTGTGGTTGCTGTTTGCTTCCTTATTTACTATTAGAAAGAACTGAGGGAAAGGAATGAGCGGCTCCAAAGGTGTTGGAGCTGAAGTCATCTCACAGAGACAGGAATTTAGGCCTGCAGAGGGAAGGAAGGTGCCCACGGACTCCCAGCAAGTTAGGAGGAAGTGAGGCCTGTTCGCCGGACTCTCAAGCTCGTGTTTTAAAATGCTATTTAATTTCTTGTTTTATTTATTTGTTGCACTGCTTTGCAGGAACAAATCTGGTGACATATGTTCATGTTACATATTCAACATATATTGCCCCTCCCTAGGAAAGGTCTGAAACAGAACTTTACAGAGGCCCGTAGAATACAGGGGGGCCCAATTAATTGCAAATCAGATTCTTCATCCTTTTTGAATTCATTTATAATAATGGCTCTTACTATATCTTTGCCTCTGTATTTCTTTGACCCATAATTGCCCTTCCACAAGTCATCTTAAATTGCTATTTTAGTATACATTTTAAAATTACTTTAAAAACTTTTATTTTTCAATCTTTATTGTTGAGAGTGTTACAGATGTTCCCCCTTTTTCCCCCCATTGCCCCCCTCCACCCAGGTCCCACCCCACCCCAGCCTTCACCATCCTACTGTCTGTGTCCATAGGTAAGATCTGGAAGATCTTTGGTTAATATCTTCCCACCCCCTTCCCTCTGAGATTCGTCAGTCTGTTCCATGCTTTCATGCCTCCAATTCTGTTTTATTCACCAGTTTATTTTGTTCATTAGATTCTTTGTTCGTTTATTTTTTTATTTTATTTTTATTTATTTATTTATTTATTTATTTTATTTTAATCTTTATTCAGATTATTACAATTGTTTCTCCTTTTTCCCCCCATAGCTCCCCTCCCCCCAGTTCCCACCCCATCTTCTGCCCTTACCTCCCCCCCACTGTCCTCATCCATAGGTGTATGATGTTCATTTATTTTTATTTTTAGATTCTATTGTTGATAATTATGTATTTGTTGCCATTTTATTGTTCATATTTTTCATCCTTTCTCCTCCTCCTCCTCCTCCTCCTCCTCCTCCTCTTTCTTCAATAATACCGTCGACATTTCATATAATACTAGTTTGGTGGTGATGAACTCCTTTAGCTTTTTCTTGTTTGTGAAGCTCTTTATCAGACCCTCAATTCTAAATGAGAACTTTGCTGGGTATAGTAATCTTGGTTATAAGTCCTTGCTATTCATCACTTTGAATATTTCTGTTGAGACGTTTCTGTTGAGAAATCAGCTGACAGTCGTATGAGTACACTCCCCTGTAGGTAACTAACTTTTTCTCTTGCTGCTTTTAAGATTCTCTCTTTGTCTTTAACCCTTGGCATTTTAATTATGATGTGTCTTGGTGTGGCCTCTTTGGGTTCTTCTTGTTTGGGACTCTCTGTCCTTCCTGGACTTGTAAGTCTATTTCTTTTCACCAGGTAGGGGAAGTTTTCTGTCATTATGTCTTCAAATAGGTTTTCTTTTATTTATTTATTTTTTATTGTCTAAAGTTTTACATATGTCTCCTTTTTCCCCCCAATTGACCTCTCCCCCATCCCTTCCCAGCCCAAGCAAGCCCCCACCACCCCAGTGCCTGTGTCCATTGGTTATGCTAATATGCATGCATATACGTCCTTTGGTTGCTCTCTAACCCCCCTCCCCTACCATTTGTCTCTAGAGCAGTGGTTCTCAACCTTTCTAATGCCGCAACCCTTTAATACAGTTCCTTGTGTCGTGGTTAACCCCTAACCATAAAATTATTTTCGTTGCTACTTCATAACTGTAATTTTGCTACTGTTAATGAATCATAATGTAAATATCTGTGTTTTCCAATGGTCTTAGGCGACCCTGCTGCTGTAGAGCCTAAGACCATCGGAAAACACTGTAGCAAAATTACAGTTATGAATAGCAACAAAAATAATTTTATGGTTGGGGGTCACCACAACATGAGGAACTGTATTAAAGGGTCGCGGCATTAGATAGGTTGAGAACCACTGCTCTAGATCGATGTATTCTTGTTCATTAAATTATGTTGATCATTATATCCCACAGTGAGTGAGATCATGTGATATTTATCTTTTTCCGACGCTTAGCATGATGCTCTCCAGTTCCATCCATGCTGTTGCAAATGGTAAAAGTTCCTTTTTTTTAATAGCAGCATAGTATTCCATTGTGTAGATGTACCACAGTTTTTTAATCCACTCATCTGCTGATGGGCACTTAGGCTGTTTCCAAATCTTAGCTATTGTAAGTTGTGCTGCTATGAACATAGGGGTGCATCAAATAGGTTTTCAATATCTTGCTCTCTCTCATTTCCTCTGGCACCCCCATAATGGAAATGTTGGTACACTTAAAGTTGTCCCAGAGGCTCCTTACACTTTCTTCTTATTTTTGGATTCTTTTTTATTTTTGCTCTTCTTATTGGGTGTTTTTTTGCTTCCTCATATTCCAAATCATTGATTTGATTCTCAGAATCCTCTACTGTTGAATCCCTGTAAATTGTTCTTTATTTCAGTTAGTATATGCTTAATTTCTGACTGGTCCTTTTTCATGTCTTTGACGTCCTCACTAAAATCCTTGAAAGTCTCATGAAGATCCTTGAGTAACCGTATAACAACGGTTTTGAACTCTGTATCCAGTAGTTTGCTTGCTTCCATTTCTTTCATTTGTGACATATTTCTTTGACTCCACATTTTGGCCACTTCCCTGTGTGTGTGTTTCTATGTACTAAGTAGATCTACTCTGTCTCCTGGAGTTGGTAGAGTGGCCTTGTGTAGCAGGTGGTCCTGTAGGGACTAGTGGCCCAGCCTCCCCAGTCACCTGAGCTGGGCACTCTAGGTGTGCCCCTGTGTGGGCTGTGTGCACATTCTTGTAGTTGAGCCTTGATTGCTGTTGGTGTCTCTGGGAGGAGTTGATGTCCAGGCCAGCTGGCTGTGCGGACCAGCAGTGACTGCAGTGTGAGAGTAGCTGTGCAGGAGGTGAGGTCCAGCTGTGAAGCAAGGCAGGCTGGTGCCTAGTCTTGGGCCTTTTACTGATAGGTTTGTGGCACGCTGACACCAGGTGCAGCTTGTTTGAGAGATTTTACCAAAGTCTGAAGCCTGAACTAGGACAGGCCATTCATATGGAAAAGCTGCTGCAAACAGGGTGGGTGGGGCTGCAAATTGGATGGGGCAGGGCCTCAGGGAATCACCAGGGCGGAGCAAACAGTGTGGGCCACGGTGATGGAGGCCTGGAGGCTCGGATATGGCTGCCAGTCAGTTCTGTGACAGGGGAGGACCCAGCACAGGAACAGTGACCCCTGTAAGCACCCACCTGGGAGAAAGCTGCCCCCCGAGTTCCTGCCCTGATGCCAGACAATCCAGTTGGTCCCAGTATGTGTCTGGGTCCCCCAATGCCACCCGCTGCTGGGAGTCCAGGTAAGTTCGTGCGCTGGTCCTTTAAATGGGACACCTGGGTCTCCAGCAGCACCCCCTTGTCACTCAGCCACACTCTCCGCTGTATTTTACTACCTGAAGTTATGGGGACTTCTCTTCCCAGCTCTGGAACCCTGGGCTGTGGGGTCTGGCGTAGGGCTGGTACCCCTTGCTCCTCCCGGGCAGCCTCCGCAGAGATGATCTCCAACGCTTCCCATATAAACCCACGCTCCCACCACAGCCTGGGCAGGCCAGGCCCTGCCTCCCTTCTGACTTCAAGACTTGCCACACACAGTGTGGCCACACTGGCCTTTTTTAATTCTTTAAATAAGACAACTTCTATGGTTGATATGAATCAGTTCTGGCTCTCATTTGCTGCATAACAAACTACCTCCACTTAATGGCTTAAACCAACAGCAATCACTCACAAATATGCGCTCTGGGCCATGCAGGGTGGGGGAGGCTTGCCTCTGCTCTGCAGGCCTCAGCTGTGGCAGTTGGTTCAGGGGGGTCTGTGGGACCTGCTTCCAAGAGGAGTCCCTCAGCTTTCAGCAGGGAGCGCACTGGGCTGAGCGGGTTGGGGAGCTCGATCTCAGTCTCCACACGTGGCCTGTGTTTGGGTGTCAATGGTGAAAGCCCCAAGAGAGAGCCAACAGAAGCGGTACCGGGGATCATGCCCTAGCTGTGGAAGTCACACGGTGTCCTGTCTGCTGTACTGTGGTCATTGAGGCGGTCAGAGTCCTGCCCAAGGTCAAAGGAAGAAGCACAGGCCTCACACCTTGATGGGGACTAACAAAGTTCTGGAGCAGCAAATGGGGCTGGAAATAGCGTTGCAGCCATTTTTGGAAAATCTGTCACGAATATCCTTCAGCGATTTGTTTTGGATGGGGTGTGTGTGTGTGTGTGTGTGTGTGTGTGTGTGTGTGTGTTTGTGTTTCAATCCTGTGTTTATATGAACACCAGATACTAAGTCTCCCTAAAGTTTACAATCTTTTTTTTAAAATATATTTTATTGATTTTTACAGAGAGGAAGGGAGAGGGATAGAGTTAGAAACATCAATGAGAGAGAATCATTGATCAGATGCCTCCTGCACACCCCCTACTGGGGATGTGCCTGCAACCAAGGTACATGCCCTTGACTGGAATCGAACCTGGGACCCTTGAGTCTGCAGGCCAACGCTCTATCCACTGAGCCAAACCAGTTAGGGCTACAATCTTTTCTTATGTGACTTTGCACGCTCCATGCTTTCTAGCACAGTAATTTACATGGAGCTAATGCTTAATTTATAACCTGATTTAATGTGAGTTGTAAGATATCTATTGCTGAATCAACAATTTTTAAAGAACTAGAATGCCCAGATCTTATTTTAAAACCACCTGTACGTAACTTTATCTTTCTTTGATTATTCAGGAATTGCTTTAGAACCCTGCAATTTTTTTCCAGATCAATGGTATGAATTTCAACCATCACGTTCCAGTACCCAGAGAAAACATAGAGTGCTGATCATTTACACTTCCTGTAGGTATATTTAGAGTGTGGAAATGATAAAGGTGGTGTGTTTGCTTTAGTGTAGTGCTATCTCTAGTTAACACATCAGGATCCTAAGGCAATAGACTTGGGATTCAGAAGATAAACTACAAACCAAGTCCTGAAGCTAAAGGGTATAGCATCAAAGATATGATTCTGCCTAAATCAGATGCTAATATTTCAGAAATTGTGAACACTTAAAGTATTGATAAAATGAATCATCGGGCTTGCATGAAGGATTCAATGCAATAGAAGATTTGAAATAGACACATCCAGTTAGCATAAAAACAAGCAACCATCTACATATGTTATTCAAATGTTGAAGCTCCAGATTAAAAGATGTCAAGAGCATGCCACTGCCAGTTCTCACACTGGAACTGAGTAAAGGGATTATTCTCAAAATAACTGCAAATAAACTCATTGGTTCAATAAGCTTCCTACATTCACAGGAAGCCTTCCATGAACTTTCAAAATTACACAGAACCTCATGAAGGGCAGGTTTATTTACCTACAAATTATATTTTCCTACTAATTTGTCTTTGGTTAAATAAAACAATAGAGCAATATATTTGGATGACAAAATGTCATGCAGAAAGGGTAATAATGGGTTAAAAACTAATACAAGGAGAGGAGAAGAGATGAGGAGTTCTGGGTTGGTAATCTGGAAACTCCAGCTGTGCATTGATCCTGGGGTGGGAATTCCACCTTCTAACTCTGTACTGGGGTGCTGTTTAGCCTTGGGCAAGGCACTTCCCTTCCAAACCTGTTTCCTCTTCTGTGAAATGGGCACACTTGCCTGTTTCAGAGAACTAGTGTGAGGCGCTGACGACTAAGGCCTGCACACCTGCTTTGGGAGATGCACAGCATGACTAGGATCAGGGTCACCTGGAGGGCTTCTTAAAACAGATGGCTAGGCTCCGCCCCACCCCACCCCCATCCCCCAAGTTTCTGATTCAGCAAGTCTGGGGTGGAGCCCAAGAATTTGTACTTCTAACAAGTTCCCAGGAGCTGCTGGTGCTGCTGGCTTAGGACCACCCCGTGAGAACCCCTAGTCTACATCACGCTGGGCTAGTGGGTGACTCTGCCTGAGGTGTGTCTGTGTCTTCTCTTCTAAGGACACCAGTCATATTGGATGGAGGGGTCGCCCTACTCTGGTATGACCTCATCTGAATCCCATCTACAAAGACCTTATTTCCAAGTAAGATCACATTCCGAGGTCCTGGGGGTTCAGACTTCATTTCTTTTCGGGGGACACAATTACCAAAACATCCTCCAACTCCAGGGAAGCCTTCAGCTGACTGCAGCCCCATGAGAGGCCCTGAGCCAGAACCAACCAGCTAATCCACTCCCAGATGCCCGACCCACAGACACTGTGAATCACTCACGTTCGTGATTGTTTTAAGCCACTAAGTTTTGGGGTAATTGTTATGTAGGAATCAGCAACTCACACAAGGAAGGAGACTTGGCAGTGAAGACTAAGGCGTCCAGTCCTGCTCACAGATCTTCCTGTCACATCAGCATTTGTTTTCAATCTGGGCCTTTTTGCACAACATTGCACACTATTACAACTTTTTAAAAAGTTTTGCAATACATAAATCCACTTTGGTGAGAAGACGTTTGTTCATTTAGTGGGTGTTTAATGGCATTTCAGAATATCATTGCAAAGCCAAGTGGCTGACACCCTTGTTGCTCTCTGAGCAGGGCTTCTGGGCCAGGACAGCACTCTGACCGGCTGCTCTTGAGTCACGTGCAATGGCCACAGGTACTGAACTGGGCCACCTGTGGGTCAGAGGTGGCCCAGGTGGGTTTCCCTCAGCAGTGGCTGTGGGCAGGGTCTCCCCTGGGGCGCTGGGTGGATGCTAGGACTGGACAGTCTGCAAGCAGGGCGTGGTGTGCCTTCTCTAGGAACTGGCATTTTTAAGTCCCGTGTGCATACAGCTCATTTGTCTCTCACTTCCTCTGCGAGGAAAACCACAGACTGGCCCAGCTGCACCTACATGAGAAACCACATGGACCAAGCCACTTCCCCAAGTCTGATTTGACCAAAAATACATTTCATTTCCTGCCTCTGTGTTATCGTCAAGATTGCCATTTGTTTCCTGAATTTCAGGATCACAGTTGACAAAAACATATCACAACCATTAGTCATAGGTGTATATTTTTTTCCCTGAAAATAATTTTACTCATTTTCCCATCCTCTACTTTGTTCTGCCATCTGGCAGCTGCTGCCTCCTTTCATTGTAAAAAATCATTTTGTTTCACCACCGTTACTTAGTTCCCCCTCGTTTCTACTTCATGAACAATTTGTTCTGAATTGTCAGTAGGAAGTGGCTCGGGAAAAGTCCTAGTGCTCTGCTCCGAAGGGCGGGATGTGCATCCAGCAGGAAAGTCATAAATGGTTATTGGCTGAAGTGGTTCCACCGAGTCTGTATTTGGGACTAGCCTCTCCGTCTCTTTCTCAGGCTGATTTCAATCACCTTGGCTTAAAGCAACAATATGCATTTTTAAGATACTTTCTGATCCCTGGGGTTTGGGGCAGGGACGCTGAGTGGGTGGCAGCCAGCCACAGCCGGAGCCACATGCTCCTGCCAGCTCAGCCCTGCGGGGTGGGTCTGCACCAGGGAGGGCAGGCCAGCTCTGTTGTCTGGTGGGAGAGGTCCCGCTCCCGCTCCAGGGGGATTTCCCAGGGCTTCCTCTGGAATCTGAGCTGTTCCTGCTCATTCCCTGAAGATGTGACTCATTCCAGGCCTTTGTGGGCGAGCAGTGAGTCAGAAGTCAGCAGGGACTTCGCTTCTTCTTCCCACACGGACTATTCAATGCACAGTCTCCCAATGAGAGAACTGGGTCATAATGAGGTTTAAATAGATGGTCCAAGGTCTGTGTGGTGAAGAGTAAACAGTGAGGCCAGGACAGTAAACCCGGCCAGTCTGACTCTAGGATCTTTGCTCTTTATTTTCCTGCCTAAAAGCCAGAAAAAGGCGGGGACACTGCAGGGGGGTGAGGAAGAAATGTCATATTTTACCTTACATAATTGTGCATAGGCACATGCTGTTTTTTAAAACCTAATTTAAAAGGGGGAATATAACTAAATAGCTACAACATAGAAAAGGCAAACCACAGGCGGCTAATTATCCATCTTTAAAAATGATCCGTTTTCCACTTTAAAAATGATTGGAAACAGTTACTAGGCATAGAGTCAGATCGACTTTGAAATGTCAGATATAAGCAATACAGAAATGAGTGGCCTAACAATGTCTTCACACACTGAATACAGTGGTTTTGCATCTGGAATAAAATGTGGGAGGTCCTTGCTCTGGTCCTGGTGGGCTCCCCACCCCCCCCACCCCCCGCCGACCCTAGACACCTGCTGAGTGATTCAATGAATGAGTGACTAAAGTGGGAGTTCTGGCAGTTCTGGCAACTTCTCTGCAAGAGGTACAGTGTCTCTCTGCTAATGGAAGGCGGGGGGGGGGGGGGGGAGGTTGGGGAAGGGAGGATTGAATTCTACCAGCCTTATTCCATCCTGCATGTTGGGCAATGGTAGGGCTCTGCCCAAAGCTAGTGTGATTTATTAAGCCCCTGGAATCCCTGGGGGAGACACGTTGTGCAGAAAGAATCCGATTACTCACACCTTCCTACTGGTGCCCTTTCTTCTGCACTTTTTCCAGCCCCCCTCTCTCTGGGCACTGCACTCTTTCTTCCAGTTACTGTGAGTCCTGCCAGACACATTCCCTTCACGGACAGAAAGGCAGATGTGAGGAAAACTTCCCTTCTGTTTTTAAAGGCTGCTTCAAAATCCACATTTCTGGTGGCTCTGGTGTTAGCATTTCATCTGGATAGAAGTTTGGCCGCCCAGGAT